>NW_028126387.1:600000-1077000 GCF_965194825.1 Balaenoptera physalus
CCTGATAATGTCTTTAACTAAACTCTAATGCTGATCTTACAGAGACCCTTATGTTGATCTTATGTCATGCCCTGACGCTGTCCATAGCTAAGGCCCTGACTCTAGGCATCACTCAGGCCCTGTCGCTCTCCCTATGTCAGGCTCAGACTCTGTCCCTACCTGAAGCCCTGACACTGGGCCTAAATTAGGCACTGATGCTCTAATTAGCTATGGTCTTGACACTATCCCTAGGTCATTTCCTGACACTATCCCTAGATCTTAACCTAAACTTGTCTTTAGCTATTGTCGAGCCTCTTATGCTAACTAAATCCCTGATGCTGTCTCTAACTAGGAGCCTGAAATTAGTCCCGAAGCCCTCATCCTGTCCCTAACTGAGGTTGGAGGCTCATCCTAACTGAGGCGCTGACACTGTCCCTAACTAAAGCCCTGACACTACACCTAACTCAGTCCCTGACACTGTACTTTACAAGGGCTCTGATGCTAGTCCTAACTGAGGCCCTGACACTCTCTCTAAGTAAGGCTCAGAATTTTCCCTAATATAGGCCCTGCTGTCAGCAATAATTAAAAACTGGGCACTAGCCTGAGTTAATATCCTGACTTATTTCTAACCCAGGTCCTGACACTGTCCCTAAGAAAGCCCTGTCGCTGTCCCTATGTTAAGAACTGAGGCTGTCCCTAACTCAGGCCCTGAAGCTTTCCCTAACTGAGGCCTTGAAGCTGTGACTAAGTCAGGCCCTGATCATATCTGTAACAAAGACGCTAAGGCTGATCCAACAGAGGCGCTGATTCTGTTCCTAAGTCATGCCCTGACAGTGTCCTCAGCTAAGGGCCTGACGCTAGGCCTCACTCAGGCCCTGTCGCTCTCCCTAAGTCAGGCTCTGATGCTGTCCCTACCTGAAGCCCTGACACTGGTTCTAAATAAGGATCTGATACTCTCAGGAACTAAGGTTTTGACACTATGCTTAGGTCCTTTCCTGACACTATCCCTAGACCATAACCTGACCCTGTCCCTAGCAAATGTCGTGCCTCTTATGCTAACTACAGCCCTGCTGCTGTCCTTAACTAAGGGCCTAAAATTACTCTCGAGGCTGTGACCCTGTCCGTACCTAAGGCCTCGATGTTCGTCCTAATTCAGGGCCTGACACTGTCCCTAACTAAGGCCCTGCTGCCGTCAATATCTAAAGTCCTGACACTATCCTGAGCTAATTTCCTGACCCATCTCTTACCAAGGTCCTGAAACTGTCCCTAAGGAAGCCCTGATGCTGTCTCTAAGTGAGGCCTTGAGGCTGTCCCTAACAGAGGCCCTGATAATGTCTTTAACATAGCCCCTGAGGCTGATCCTACCGTGGCTCTTATGCTGCTCCTAAGTCATGCCCTGACACTGTCTCTAGCTAAGGCCCTGACGCTAGGCCTCACTCATGCCCTGTCCCACTCCCGAAGTCAGGCTCTGACGCTCTTCCTACCCGAAGCCCTGACACTCACTGCTCCTAAATTAGGTCCTGATGTGCTAAGTAACTAAGGTCTTGACACTATCCCTAGGTCATTTCCTGACACTCTCCCTAGACCTTAACCTAACCTTCTCTTTAGCTAATGTCGAGATTAGCTAAAGAGATTCTTTAGAACGAGATTCTTTCATCTTCTGAATATAGTTTTCTTCAAAACATAATTTTTAGAGTGTTAATAATTTTAAACAAAATGTACTCAACTGCTGTGGAATATTCCTTCATAGGAGCGTGCATGGTTCACTTCTGCATCTGCTTGTGGTGGTGTTCAGGTTGCTTTCAGCTGTAGATCCCCTTATGCTAGCTAAATCCCTGATTCTGTCCCTAAATGAGGCCCTGAATTTAGGTCCGAGGCCGTGAACCTGTCCCTAAATGAGGCCTGGAGGCTCGTCCTAATGCAGGCCCTGACACTGTCCCTAACTAAGGCTCTGACACTACACCTAACTCAGTCACTGACACTGTACCTAACAAAGGCTCTGATGCTAGTCCTAACTTAGGCCCTGACACTGCCTCTAACTAAGGCCCTGCTGCCGTCAATATCTGAACACCTGATATTCTCCTGAGCTAATAGCCTGACCCATGTCTTACCAAGGTCCTGAAACTGTCCCAAAGTAAGCCCTGATGCTGTCCCTAAGTGAGGCCTTGAGGCTATCCCTAACGGAGGCCCTGATAATAGCTTTAACGAAGACCCTAATGCTGATCCTACAGAGGCCTTTCTGCTGCTCCTAAGTCATGCCCTGATACTGTCCCTTACTCAGGCCCTAAAGATAGGCCTCACTTAGGCCCTGTTGCTGTACCTTAGTTAGGCTCTGATGCTGTCCATACATCAAGCCCTGGCACTGGTCCTGATTAAAGCACTCACGCTGCTGCTAACTAAGGCCCTGATGCTCTCAATAACTAAGGTCTTCTCGTTATCCCTTGGTCATTTCCTTTCACTATCTCTGGCCTGGAACCTGACTCTGTCCCGAGATGATCTCCTGCATCTTATGCTAACTGAAATCCTAATGCTCTCCCTAACTGAGGCCCTGACTACTCCTAACTAAGTCCATGACACTGAATCTAACAAAGGCCCGGAATCTGTCCTTAATATAGGCCCTGCTGCCAGCAATAACTAAAATCCTGACACTCTCCTGAGTTAATATCCTGACTCATTTCTAACCAAGGTCCTGACACTGTCCCTAAGAAAGCCCTGTCGCTGTCTTTAAGTGAAGACCTGAGGCTGTCTGTAACTCAGACCCTGAAGCTTTCCCTAACTGAGGCCTTGACGCTGTGACTAACTAGGGCTCCGGTCATGTCTTTAACTAAGAACCTAAAGCTGATCCAACAAAGGCACTGATGCTGCTCCTAAGTCATTCCCTGACCGTGTCCCCAGCTAAGGGCCTGACATTAGGCCTCACTCAGACCCTGTCGCTCTTCTTAAGTCAGGCCCTGATGCTGTCCTTACCTGAAGCCCTAACACTGCTTCTGAATAAGTCCCTGAGGGTCTCAGTAACAAAGGTCTTCACACTATCCTTAGGTCATTTCCTGACACGATTCCAAGCCTTTAGCCTAACCCTGTCCCGAGCTAATGTCCTACCTCTTATGCTAACTAAAGACCTTATGCTGTGCCTAATTCAGGCACTGAATTTAGTCCCAAGGCCGCTAGACTGTCCCTAACTCGGCTCGATGCCCTTATCATCACAATGTTCCATGACCACTCTCATCACAATGCTCCAGGCCCTTGTCATCACAATGCTCCATAACCCCTGTCATCACAATGCTCCATGACCTTTGTCATTGCAATGCTACATGCCATTGTCATCACAATGCTCCATGCCCTTATCATCACAATGCTCCATGACCCTTGTCTAAAATGCTACATGCCTGTGAAATCACAAAGCTCCATGCCTCCTGTCATCACAAATCTCCATGACTCTTGTCATCACAATGCTTCATGGCCCCTGTCATTCAAAATGCCATAGGACCACTGTCATCAAAATGTGCCATGGCCCTTGTCATCACAATGCCCCGTGACCCCTGTCATCACAATGTTCCAGGCCCCCTGTCATCACAATGAGCCATGACCCCTTCCATCACAATGCTCCAGGTCCGTTTTCATCACAATGCTCCATGACCCCTGTCATCACAATGTTCCCTGGCCTTTGTCATCACAATTCTCCATGACCCCTGTAATCACAGTGCTCCATGACAACGTTCATCACATTGTTCCAGGACCACTGTCATCATAATGTCACATGAGCCCTGTCATCACAATGCTCCATGGCCCTTGTCATCACAATGCTCCATGATCCTTGTAATCAAAATGCTCCTTGACCCTTTCATCACAATGTTACAGTACCCCTTTCTTCACAATGCTCCATGCCGCTGGTCACCACAATGCTCCATGACCTCTGTCATCACAATGCTCCATGTCCCTTGTCATTAAAATGCTCCATGGCCCCTGTCATCACAATGCTGCATGATCCTTATAATCTCAATGCTCCATGGTCCTCGTCATCACAAATCTCCACGCATTTGTCATCACAATGCTCCATGACCCCTGTCATCCCAATGCTCCATAGCACTTTTCATCACAATGCTACATGACCACTTTTATCACAGTGTTCCATGACCACTTTCATCACAATGCTCCATGAACACTTTCATCACAATGCCCCATGACCCCTGTCATCAAAATGCTCCATGGCCCTTGTCACCACAACGCTCCAGGACACGTCATCACAATTCTCCTTGGCCCTTGTCATCACAGTGCTCCATGGCGCTTGTCATCACAATGATCCAGAGCCTTAGTGCTTGAGTTGGGATTAGTATCATTGCCTCAGTTAGTGGACACTGTCATTGCCTGAATAGGGAGTAGTGTCAGAGCCTTCGTTAGGGACAGCGCCAGGGCGAGTTGGGAGTATTGCCAGTGCCTTAGTTAGGGACAGCGCCATTGCTTGCGTTGGGAGTAGTGTCAGGGTCATAGGTAGGGACAGTGTCAGTGGCTGAGATGGGAATAGCGTCAGGGCCTTAGTTACGGACATTGTCAGTGCCTAAGTTGGGATTTTTGTCAGGGTCTTTATTATGGACAGTGTCAGGGCCTGAGTTAAGAGTAGTGTCAAGGCCTTAATTTGGAAGAGTGTCAGTGTCTCAGTTTGGAGTAGTGTCAGACCCTTACTTAGGAACAGCGTCAGTGCCTGAGTTGGGAGTAGTGACATGGCCTAAGTTATGGACAGTGTCAGGGTCTGAGTTAGGAATAGTCTCAGGACCTTAGTTAGGGACAGTGTCAGTGACTGTGTTAGGAATAGTGTCAGGGCCTAAGTTAGGAGTAGTCTGAGACCGGTAGTTAGGAACAGTGTCAGGGCCTGAGTTGTGAGTAGTTTCAGGGCCTTAGTTAGAGAAAGTGTCAGTGCCGGAGTTGGGATTTATGTCAGGGCCTTAGTTAGGGACAGTTTCAGTGCCTGAGTTGGGAGTAGTGTCAGGGCCTAGTTAGGGACAGTGTCAGTGCCTGAGTTGGGAGTAGTGTCAGGGCATTAGGGACAGTGTCAGTGGCTGAGATGGGAGTAGTGTCAGGGTCTTAGTTAGGGAGAGTGTCAGTGCCTGAGTTGGGAATAGTCTCAGGGTCTTTTTTGGGGACAGCATCAGGGCATGAGTTAAAAGTAGTGTCAAGGCCTTAGTTAGGGAGAGTGTCAGTGCCTGTGTTGGGAGTAGTATCAGGCCCTTCGTTAGGGACAGTGTCAGGGTCTGAGGTAGAAGTAGTCTCAGGGCCTTAGTTAGGTAGCGTGTCAGTGCCTAAGTAAGTAGTAATGGGAGGGCCTTAGTTAGGGACAGTGTCAATGCCTGTGTTGGGAGTAGTGTCAGAGCCTTAGTTAGGGACAGCGTCAGTGCCTGAGTTGGGAGTAGTGTCAGGGCCTAAGTTAGGGCCAGTGTCAGTGCCTGAGTCAGGAGTAGAGTCAGGGCCTAAGTTAGGGACAGTGTCATTGCTTGAGATAGGAGTAGTGTCAGGGCCTTAGTTAGGAGTAGCATCAGTGCCTTCGTTAGGTATTGTATCAGCGCCTCAGTTAGGAATAGTTTCAGGGCCTTATTTAGGGACAGTGTTAGTGCCTGAGTTAGGAGTTGTGTCGGCCTTAGTTAGGCACCTTTTCAGGGCCTGAGTTAGGAGTAATGTCAGGGCCTTCCTTAAGTATTGTGTCAGTGCCTGAGTTAGGAATAGTGTCAGGGCCTTAGTTAGGGACATTGTCAGGGCATGATTTAGGAGTTGTGTTAGTGCGTGAGCTATGAATAGTGTCAGGGCCTTAGTTAGTGACAGTGTCAGTGCTGAGTTTGGAGTAGTATCAGGGCCTTAGTTAGAGACAGTGTCAGGTCCTGAATTAGGTGTATGTCAGGGCCTTAGTTAGGGACAGTGTCAGTGCCTGATTTAGGAGTAGTGTCAGAGGCTTTGTTAGGGACAGTGTCAGGGCCTGAGTTAAGAGTAGTGTCACAGCTTTAGTTAGGACCAGTGTCAGGGCCTTAGTTAAGTCCAACATCAGCGCCTATGATAGGAATCAGATCAGGACCTGTGTTACAGGTAATGTCAGGGCCTTATTTAAGAACAGTGTCAGGGCCTGAGTCCTGACTTACTCCTTACTCTCCTCACTGAGGACTTTTGACACTGCTGCTAATTCAGGCCCTGATAATGTCCCTAACTAAGGCCCTGACACTTTCCCTGGCTAAGGCCCTGAACTTCTCCTAAGTCAGGCCCTGATACTGTCCCTAACAATGGCCCTGACACTACACCTAACTGAGGCCCCGACATGATACCTAACAAAGGCTTTGTTGCTAGTCCAAACTAAAGCCCTAAAATTGGTCCTAAGTAAGGCCTTGACACTAATCCTAACTCAGGCCCTAAAACTGTCCCTAACTAAGGCCCTGATAGTATGCCTAACTCAGGCCCTCATACGATTCCTAACAATGGCTCTGATGCTAGTCCAAACTAAGGCCCTGAAACTGGTCCTAAATAAGGCCTTGACACGAATCGTAACTCAGGCCCTAGCACTGTCCCTAACTAGGTCTCAGACAGTACACCTAACTCAGACCCTGACACTGTCCCTAAGCAAGGCCCTGACACTACTCCTAACTCAGTCCCTTACACTGTACCTAACAAAGTCTCTGATGCTAGGCCTAACTCAGGCCATGAAACCGTCTGTAACTAAGGCCCTGCTGCCATCACTATCAAAAGTCCTGACATTATCCTGAGCTAATATCCTGACCTATGTCTTTCCAAGGTCCTGAAACTGTCCCAAAGTCAGCCCTGACGCTGTCCCTAAGTGAGGCCCTGAAGCTTTCCCTAACTAACTCAAGCCTTGATGCTGTGACTAACTCAGACCCTGATCATGTCTTTAACTAAGACCCTAAGGCTGATCCAACAGAGGCCGTGATGCTTCTCCTAAATCATGCCCCGATAGTGTCCCCCACTAAGTGTCTGAGGCTAGGCCTCACTCAGACCCTAACACTCTCCCTAAGTCAGGCTCTGATGCTGTCCCTACCTGAAGCCCTAACCCTGGTTCTGAATAAGGCCCTGAGAGTCTCCGTAACAAAGGTCTTCACACTATCCTTAGGTCATTTCCTGACACTATCCCTAGATGTTAAACTGACACGGTCACTAGCTAATGTCCTGCCTCTTATGCTAACTGAAGCCCTTAGGCAGTGCCTACCTCAGGCACTGCATTTAGTCCCAAGACCATGAAACTGTCCCGAACTAAGGCCTAGATGCTCGCCCTACATCCGGCCCAGACACTGTCCCTAACTAAGGCCCTAACACTATTGCTAACTGAGGATCTGACACTGGACCTATCAGAGGCCCGCTACTCCTAACTAACGCCTTGAAACTTTCCCTAACGTAGGCGCTGCTACCATCAATATCTAAAGTCCTGACATTATCCTGAGCTAATATCCTGACCCATGTCTTACCAAGGTCCTGAAACTCTCCCAAAGTTAGCCCTGACACTGTCCCTAAGTGAGGCCCTGAGGCTGTCCCTCACAGAGGTCCTGATAATGTCTTTAACTAAACTCTAATGCTGATCTTACAGAGACCCTTATGTTGATCTTATGTCATGCCCTGACGCTGTCCATAGCTAAGGCCCTGACTCTAGGCATCACTCAGGCCCTGTCGCTCTCCCTATGTCAGGCTCAGACTCTGTCCCTACCTGAAGCCCTGACACTGGGCCTAAATTAGGCACTGATGCTCTAATTAGCTATGGTCTTGACACTATCCCTAGGTCATTTCCTGACACTATCCCTAGATCTTAACCTAAACTTGTCTTTAGCTATTGTCGAGCCTCTTATGCTAACTAAATCCCTGATGCTGTCTCTAACTAGGAGCCTGAAATTAGTCCCGAAGCCCTCATCCTGTCCCTAACTGAGGTTGGAGGCTCATCCTAACTGAGGCGCTGACACTGTCCCTAACTAAAGCCCTGACACTACACCTAACTCAGTCCCTGACACTGTACTTTACAAGGGCTCTGATGCTAGTCCTAACTGAGGCCCTGACACTCTCTCTAAGTAAGGCTCAGAATTTTCCCTAATATAGGCCCTGCTGTCAGCAATAATTAAAAACTGGGCACTAGCCTGAGTTAATATCCTGACTTATTTCTAACCCAGGTCCTGACACTGTCCCTAAGAAAGCCCTGTCGCTGTCCCTATGTTAAGAACTGAGGCTGTCCCTAACTCAGGCCCTGAAGCTTTCCCTAACTGAGGCCTTGAAGCTGTGACTAAGTCAGGCCCTGATCATATCTGTAACAAAGACGCTAAGGCTGATCCAACAGAGGCGCTGATTCTGTTCCTAAGTCATGCCCTGACAGTGTCCTCAGCTAAGGGCCTGACGCTAGGCCTCACTCAGGCCCTGTCGCTCTCCCTAAGTCAGGCTCTGATGCTGTCCCTACCTGAAGCCCTGACACTGGTTCTAAATAAGGATCTGATACTCTCAGGAACTAAGGTTTTGACACTATGCTTAGGTCCTTTCCTGACACTCTGCCTAGACCATAACCTGACCCTGTCCCTAGCAAATGTCGTGCCTCTTATGCTAAATACAGCCCTGCTGCTGTCCTTAACTAAGGGCCTAAAATTACTCTCGAGGCTGTGACCCTGTCCGTACCTAAGGCCTCGATGTTCGTCCTAATTCAGGGCCTGACACTGTCCCTAACTAAGGCCCTGCTGCCGTCAATATCTAAAGTCCTGACACTATCCTGAGCTAATTTCTTGACCCATCTCTTACCAAGGTCCTGAAACTGTCCCTAAGGAAGCCCTGATGCTGTCTCTAAGTGAGGCCTTGAGGCTGTCCCTAACAGAGGCCCTGATAATGTCTTTAACATAGCCCCTGAGGCTGATCCTACCGTGGCTCTTATGCTGCTCCTAAGTCATGCCCTGACACTGTCTCTAGCTAAGGCCCTGACGCTAGGCCTCACTCATGCCCTGTCCCACTCCCGAAGTCAGGCTCTGACGCTCTTCCTACCCGAAGCCCTGACACTCACTGCTCCTAAATTAGGTCCTGATGTGCTAAGTAACTAAGGTCTTGACACTATCCCTAGGTCATTTCCTGACACTCTCCCTAGACCTTAACCTAACCTTCTCTTTAGCTAATGTCGAGATTAGCTAAAGAGATTCTTTAGAACGAGATTCTTTCATCTTCTGAATATAGTTTTCTTCAAAACATAATTTTTAGAGTGTTAATAATTTTAAACAAAATGTACTCAACTGCTGTGGAATATTCCTTCATAGGAGCGTGCATGGTTCACTTCTGCATCTGCTTGTGGTGGTGTTCAGGTTGCTTTCAGCTGTAGATCCCCTTATGCTAGCTAAATCCCTGATTCTGTCCCTAAATGAGGCCCTGAATTTAGGTCCGAGGCCGTGAACCTGTCCCTAAATGAGGCCTGGAGGCTCGTCCTAATGCAGGCCCTGACACTGTCCCTAACTAAGGCTCTGACACTACACCTAACTCAGTCACTGACACTGTACCTAACAAAGGCTCTGATGCTAGTCCTAACTTAGGCCCTGACACTGCCTCTAACTAAGGCCCTGCTGCCGTCAATATCTGAACACCTGATATTCTCCTGAGCTAATAGCCTGACCCATGTCTTACCAAGGTCCTGAAACTGTCCCAAAGTAAGCCCTGATGCTGTCCCTAAGTGAGGCCTTGAGGCTATCCCTAAGGGAGGCCCTGATAATAGCTTTAACGAAGACCCTAATGCTGATCCTACAGAGGCCTTTATGCTGCTCCTAAGTCATGCCCTGATACTGTCCCTTACTCAGGCCCTAAAGATAGGCCTCACTTAGGCCCTGTTGCTGTACCTTAGTTAGGCTCTGATGCTGTCCATACATCAAGCCCTGGCGCTGGTCCTGATTAAGGTGCTCACGCTGCTGCTAACTAAGGCCCTGATGCTCTCAATGACTAAGGTCTTCTCGTTATCCCTTGGTCATTTCCTTTCACTATCTCTGGCCTGGAACCTGACTCTGTCCCGAGATGATCTCCTGCATCTTATGCTAACTGAAATCCTAATGCTCTCCCTAACTGAGGCCCTGACTACTCCTAACTAAGTCCATGACACTGAATCTAACAAAGGCCCGGAATCTGTCCTTAATATAGGCCCTGCTGCCAGCAATAACTAAAATCCTGACACTCTCCTGAGTTAATATCCTGACTCATTTCTAACCAAGGTCCTGACACTGTCCCTAAGAAAGCCCTGTCGCTGTCTTTAAGTGAAGCCCTGAGGCTGTCTGTAACTCAGACCCTGAAGCTTTCCCTAACTGAGGCCTTGACGCTGTGACTAACTAGGGCTCCGGTCATGTCTTTAACTAAGAACCTAAAGCTGATCCAACAAAGGCACTGATGCTGCTCCTAAGTCATTCCCTGACAGTGTCCCCAGCTAAGGGCCTGACATTAGGCCTCACTCAGACCCTGTCGCTCTTCTTAAGTCAGGCCCTGATGCTGTCCTTACCTGAAGCCCTAACACTGCTTCTGAATAAGTCCCTGAGGGTCTCAGTAACAAAGGTCTTCACACTATCCTTAGGTCATTTCCTGACACGATTCCAAGCCTTTAGCCTAACCCTGTCCCGAGCTAATGTCCTACCTCTTATGCTAACTAAAGACCTTATGCTGTGCCTAATTCAGGCACTGAATTTAGTCCCAAGGCCGCTAGACTGTCCCTAACTCGGCTCGATGCCCTTATCATCACAATGTTCCATGACCACTGTCATCACAATGCTCCAGGCCCTTGTCATCACAATGCTCCATAACCCCTGTCATCACAATGCTCCATGACCTTTGTCATTGCAATGCTACATGCCATTGTCATCACAATGCTCCATGCCCTTATCATCACAATGCTCCATGACCCTTGTCTAAAATGCTACATGCCTGTGAAATCACAAAGCTCCATGCCTCCTGTCATCACAAATCTCCATGACTCTTGTCATCACAATGCTTCATGGCCCCTGTCATTCAAAATGCCATAGGACCACTGTCATCAAAATGTGCCATGGCCCTTGTCATCACAATGCCCCGTGACCCCTGTCATCACAATGTTCCAGGCCCCCTGTCATCACAATGAGCCATGACCCCTTCCATCACAATGCTCCAGGTCCGTTTTCATCACAATGCTCCATGACCCCTGTCATCACAATGTTCCCTGGCCTTTGTCATCACAATTCTCCATGACCCCTGTAATCACAGTGCTCCATGACAACGTTCATCACATTGTTCCAGGACCACTGTCATCATAATGTCACATGAGCCCTGTCATCACAATGCTCCATGGCCCTTGTCATCACAATGCTCCATGATCCTTGTAATCAAAATGCTCCTTGACCCTTTCATCACAATGTTACAGTACCCCTTTCTTCACAATGCTCCATGCCGCTGGTCACCACAATGCTCCATGACCTCTGTCATGACAATGCTCCATGTCCCTTGTCATTAAAATGCTCCATGGCCCCTGTCATCACAATGCTGCATGATCCTTATAATCT
This sequence comes from Balaenoptera physalus, assembly GCF_965194825.1. Classification (NCBI taxonomy): domain Eukaryota; kingdom Metazoa; phylum Chordata; class Mammalia; order Artiodactyla; family Balaenopteridae; genus Balaenoptera; species Balaenoptera physalus. The sequence goes on from NW_028126387.1 coordinate 611,484, forward strand.
CAATGCTCCATGGTCCTCGTCATCACAAATCTCCACGCATTTGTCATCACAATGCTCCATGACCCCTGTCATCCCAATGCTCCATAGCACTTTTCATCACAATGCTACATGACCACTTTTATCACAGTGTTCCATGACCACTTTCATCACAATGCTCCATGAACACTTTCATCACAATGCCCCATGACCCCTGTCATCAAAATGCTCCATGGCCCTTGTCACCACAACGCTCCAGGACACGTCATCACAATTCTCCTTGGCCCTTGTCATCACAGTGCTCCATGGCGCTTGTCATCACAATGATCCAGAGCCTTAGTGCTTGAGTTGGGATTAGTATCATTGCCTCAGTTAGTGGACACTGTCATTGCCTGAATAGGGAGTAGTGTCAGAGCCTTCGTTAGGGACAGCGCCAGGGCGAGTTGGGAGTATTGCCAGTGCCTTAGTTAGGGACAGCGCCATTGCTTGCGTTGGGAGTAGTGTCAGGGTCATAGGTAGGGACAGTGTCAGTGGCTGAGATGGGAATAGCGTCAGGGCCTTAGTTACGGACATTGTCAGTGCCTAAGTTGGGATTTTTGTCAGGGTCTTTATTATGGACAGTGTCAGGGCCTGAGTTAAGAGTAGTGTCAAGGCCTTAATTTGGAAGAGTGTCAGTGTCTCAGTTTGGAGTAGTGTCAGACCCTTACTTAGGAACCGCGTCAGTGCCTGAGTTGGGAGTAGTGACATGGCCTAAGTTATGGACAGTGTCAGGGTCTGAGTTAGGAATAGTCTCAGGACCTTAGTTAGGGACAGTGTCAGTGACTGTGTTAGGAATAGTGTCAGGGCCTAAGTTAGGAGTAGTCTGAGACCGGTAGTTAGGAACAGTGTCAGGGCCTGAGTTGTGAGTAGTTTCAGGGCCTTAGTTAGAGAAAGTGTCAGTGCCGGAGTTGGGATTTATGTCAGGGCCTTAGTTAGGGACAGTTTCAGTGCCTGAGTTGGGAGTAGTGTCAGGGCCTAGTTAGGGACAGTGTCAGTGCCTGAGTTGGGAGTAGTGTCAGGGCATTAGGGACAGTGTCAGTGGCTGAGATGGGAGTAGTGTCAGGGTCTTAGTTAGGGAGAGTGTCAGTGCCTGAGTTGGGAATAGTCTCAGGGTCTTTTTTGGGGACAGCATCAGGGCATGAGTTAAAAGTAGTGTCAAGGCCTTAGTTAGGGAGAGTGTCAGTGCCTGTGTTGGGAGTAGTATCAGGCCCTTCGTTAGGGACAGTGTCAGGGTCTGAGGTAGAAGTAGTCTCAGGGCCTTAGTTAGGTAGCGTGTCAGTGCCTAAGTAAGTAGTAATGGGAGGGCCTTAGTTAGGGACAGTGTCAATGCCTGTGTTGGGAGTAGTGTCAGAGCCTTAGTTAGGGACAGCGTCAGTGCCTGAGTTGGGAGTAGTGTCAGGGCCTAAGTTAGGGCCAGTGTCAGTGCCTGAGTCAGGAGTAGAGTCAGGGCCTAAGTTAGGGACAGTGTCATTGCTTGAGATAGGAGTAGTGTCAGGGCCTTAGTTAGGAGTAGCATCAGTGCCTTCGTTAGGTATTGTATCAGCGCCTCAGTTAGGAATAGTTTCAGGGCCTTATTTAGGGACAGTGTTAGTGCCTGAGTTAGGAGTTGTGTCGGCCTTAGTTAGGCACCTTTTCAGGGCCTGAGTTAGGAGTAATGTCAGGGCCTTCCTTAAGTATTGTGTCAGTGCCTGAGTTAGGAATAGTGTCAGGGCCTTAGTTAGGGACATTGTCAGGGCATGATTTAGGAGTTGTGTTAGTGCGTGAGCTATGAATAGTGTCAGGGCCTTAGTTAGTGACAGTGTCAGTGCTGAGTTTGGAGTAGTATCAGGGCCTTAGTTAGAGACAGTGTCAGGTCCTGAATTAGGTGTATGTCAGGGCCTTAGTTAGGGACAGTGTCAGTGCCTGATTTAGGAGTAGTGTCAGAGGCTTTGTTAGGGACAGTGTCAGGGCCTGAGTTAAGAGTAGTGTCACAGCTTTAGTTAGGACCAGTGTCAGGGCCTTAGTTAAGTCCAACATCAGCGCCTATGATAGGAATCAGATCAGGACCTGTGTTACAGGTAATGTCAGGGCCTTATTTAAGAACAGTGTCAGGGCCTGAGTCCTGACTTACTCCTTACTCTCCTCACTGAGGACTTTTGACACTGCTGCTAATTCAGGCCCTGATAATGTCCCTAACTAAGGCCCTGACACTTTCCCTGGCTAAGGCCCTGAACTTCTCCTAAGTCAGGCCCTGATACTGTCCCTAACAATGGCCCTGACACTACACCTAACTGAGGCCCCGACATGATACCTAACAAAGGCTTTGTTGCTAGTCCAAACTAAAGCCCTAAAATTGGTCCTAAGTAAGGCCTTGACACTAATCCTAACTCAGGCCCTAAAACTGTCCCTAACTAAGGCCCTGATAGTATGCCTAACTCAGGCCCTCATACGATTCCTAACAATGGCTCTGATGCTAGTCCAAACTAAGGCCCTGAAACTGGTCCTAAATAAGGCCTTGACACGAATCGTAACTCAGGCCCTAGCACTGTCCCTAACTAGGTCTCAGACAGTACACCTAACTCAGACCCTGACACTGTCCCTAAGCAAGGCCCTGACACTACTCCTAACTCAGTCCCTTACACTGTACCTAACAAAGTCTCTGATGCTAGGCCTAACTCAGGCCATGAAACCGTCTGTAACTAAGGCCCTGCTGCCATCACTATCAAAAGTCCTGACATTATCCTGAGCTAATATCCTGACCTATGTCTTTCCAAGGTCCTGAAACTGTCCCAAAGTCAGCCCTGACGCTGTCCCTAAGTGAGGCCCTGAAGCTTTCCCTAACTAACTCAAGCCTTGTTGCTGTGACTAACTCAGACCCTGATCATGTCTTTAACTAAGACCCTAAGGCTGATCCAACAGAGGCCGTGATGCTTCTCCTAAATCATGCCCCGATAGTGTCCCCCACTAAGTGTCTGAGGCTAGGCCTCACTCAGACCCTAACACTCTCCCTAAGTCAGGCTCTGATGCTGTCCCTACCTGAAGCCCTAACCCTGGTTCTGAATAAGGCCCTGAGAGTCTCCGTAACAAAGGTCTTCACACTATCCTTAGGTCATTTCCTGACACTATCCCTAGATGTTAAACTGACACGGTCACTAGCTAATGTCCTGCCTCTTATGCTAACTGAAGCCCTTAGGCAGTGCCTACCTCAGGCACTGCATTTAGTCCCAAGACCATGAAACTGTCCCGAACTAAGGCCTAGATGCTCGCCCTACATCCGGCCCAGACACTGTCCCTAACTAAGGCCCTAACACTATTGCTAACTGAGGATCTGACACTGGACCTATCAGAGGCCCGCTACTCCTAACTAACGCCTTGAAACTTTCCCTAACGTAGGCGCTGCTACCATCAATATCTAAAGTCCTGACATTATCCTGAGCTAATATCCTGACCCATGTCTTACCAAGGTCCTGAAACTCTCCCAAAGTTAGCCCTGACACTGTCCCTAAGTGAGGCCCTGAGGCTGTCCCTCACAGAGGTCCTGATAATGTCTTTAACTAAACTCTAATGCTGATCTTACAGAGACCCTTATGTTGATCTTATGTCATGCCCTGACGCTGTCCATAGCTAAGGCCCTGACTCTAGGCATCACTCAGGCCCTGTCGCTCTCCCTATGTCAGGCTCAGACTCTGTCCCTACCTGAAGCCCTGACACTGGGCCTAAATTAGGCACTGATGCTCTAATTAGCTATGGTCTTGACACTATCCCTAGGTCATTTCCTGACACTATCCCTAGATCTTAACCTAAACTTGTCTTTAGCTATTGTCGAGCCTCTTATGCTAACTAAATCCCTGATGCTGTCTCTAACTAGGAGCCTGAAATTAGTCCCGAAGCCCTCATCCTGTCCCTAACTGAGGTTGGAGGCTCATCCTAACTGAGGCGCTGACACTGTCCCTAACTAAAGCCCTGACACTACACCTAACTCAGTCCCTGACACTGTACTTTACAAGGGCTCTGATGCTAGTCCTAACTGAGGCCCTGACACTCTCTCTAAGTAAGGCTCAGAATTTTCCCTAATATAGGCCCTGCTGTCAGCAATAATTAAAAACTGGGCACTAGCCTGAGTTAATATCCTGACTTATTTCTAACCCAGGTCCTGACACTGTCCCTAAGAAAGCCCTGTCGCTGTCCCTATGTTAAGAACTGAGGCTGTCCCTAACTCAGGCCCTGAAGCTTTCCCTAACTGAGGCCTTGAAGCTGTGACTAAGTCAGGCCCTGATCATATCTGTAACAAAGACGCTAAGGCTGATCCAACAGAGGCGCTGATTCTGTTCCTAAGTCATGCCCTGACAGTGTCCTCAGCTAAGGGCCTGACGCTAGGCCTCACTCAGGCCCTGTCGCTCTCCCTAAGTCAGGCTCTGATGCTGTCCCTACCTGAAGCCCTGACACTGGTTCTAAATAAGGATCTGATACTCTCAGGAACTAAGGTTTTGACACTATGCTTAGGTCCTTTCCTGACACTCTGCCTAGACCATAACCTGACCCTGTCCCTAGCAAATGTCGTGCCTCTTATGCTAAATACAGCCCTGCTGCTGTCCTTAACTAAGGGCCTAAAATTACTCTCGAGGCTGTGACCCTGTCCGTACCTAAGGCCTCGATGTTCGTCCTAATTCAGGGCCTGACACTGTCCCTAACTAAGGCCCTGCTGCCGTCAATATCTAAAGTCCTGACACTATCCTGAGCTAATTTCTTGACCCATCTCTTACCAAGGTCCTGAAACTGTCCCTAAGGAAGCCCTGATGCTGTCTCTAAGTGAGGCCTTGAGGCTGTCCCTAACAGAGGCCCTGATAATGTCTTTAACATAGCCCCTGAGGCTGATCCTACCGTGGCTCTTATGCTGCTCCTAAGTCATGCCCTGACACTGTCTCTAGCTAAGGCCCTGACGCTAGGCCTCACTCATGCCCTGTCCCACTCCCGAAGTCAGGCTCTGACGCTGTTCCTACCCGAAGCCCTGACACTCACTGCTCCTAAATTAGGTCCTGATGTGCTAAGTAACTAAGGTCTTGACACTATCCCTAGGTCATTTCCTGACACTCTCCCTAGACCTTAACCTAACCTTCTCTTTAGCTAATGTCGAGATTAGCTAAAGAGATTCTTTAGAACGAGATTCTTTCATCTTCTGAATATAGTTTTCTTCAAAACATAATTTTTAGAGTGTTAATAATTTTAAACAAAATGTACTCAACTGCTGTGGAATATTCCTTCATAGGAGCGTGCATGGTTCACTTCTGCATCTGCTTGTGGTGGTGTTCAGGTTGCTTTCAGCTGTAGATCCCCTTATGCTAGCTAAATCCCTGATTCTGTCCCTAAATGAGGCCCTGAATTTAGGTCCGAGGCCGTGAACCTGTCCCTAAATGAGGCCTGGAGGCTCGTCCTAATGCAGGCCCTGACACTGTCCCTAACTAAGGCTCTGACACTACACCTAACTCAGTCACTGACACTGTACCTAACAAAGGCTCTGATGCTAGTCCTAACTTAGGCCCTGACACTGCCTCTAACTAAGGCCCTGCTGCCGTCAATATCTGAACACCTGATATTCTCCTGAGCTAATAGCCTGACCCATGTCTTACCAAGGTCCTGAAACTGTCCCAAAGTAAGCCCTGATGCTGTCCCTAAGTGAGGCCTTGAGGCTATCCCTAACGGAGGCCCTGATACTAGCTTTAACGAAGACCCTAAAGCTGATCCTACAGAGGCCTTTATGCTGCTCCTAAGTCATGCCCTGATACTGTCCCTTACTCAGGCCCTAAAGATAGGCCTCACTTAGGCCCTGTTGCTGTACCTTAGTTAGGCTCTGACGCTGTCCGTACATAAAGCCCTGGCACTGGTCCTGATTAAAGCACTCACGCTGCTGCTAACTAAGGCCCTGATGCTCTCAATAACTAAGGTCTTCTCGTTATCCCTTGGTCATTTCCTTTCACTATCTCTGGCCTGGAACCTGACTCTGTCCCGAGATGATCTCCTGCATCTTATGCTAACTGAAATCCTAATGCTCTCCCTAACTGAGGCCCTGACTACTCCTAACTAAGTCCATGACACTGAATCTAACAAAGGCCCGGAATCTGTCCTTAATATAGGCCCTGCTGCCAGCAATAACTAAAATCCTGACACTCTCCTGAGTTAATATCCTGACTCATTTCTAACCAAGGTCCTGACACTGTCCCTAAGAAAGCCCTGTCGCTGTCTTTAAGTGAAGACCTGAGGCTGTCTGTAACTCAGACCCTGAAGCTTTCCCTAACTGAGGCCTTGACGCTGTGACTAACTAGGGCTCCGGTCATGTCTTTAACTAAGAACCTAAAGCTGATCCAACAAAGGCACTGATGCTGCTCCTAAGTCATTCCCTGACAGTGTCCCCAGCTAAGGGCCTGACATTAGGCCTCACTCAGACCCTGTCGCTCTTCTTAAGTCAGGCCCTGATGCTGTCCTTACCTGAAGCCCTAACACTGCTTCTGAATAAGTCCCTGAGGGTCTCAGTAACAAAGGTCTTCACACTATCCTTAGGTCATTTCCTGACACGATTCCAAGCCTTTAGCCTAACCCTGTCCCGAGCTAATGTCCTACCTCTTATGCTAACTAAAGACCTTATGCTGTGCCTAATTCAGGCACTGAATTTAGTCCCAAGGCCGCTAGACTGTCCCTAACTCGGCTCGATGCCCTTATCATCACAATGTTCCATGACCACTGTCATCACAATGCTCCAGGCCCTTGTCATCACAATGCTCCATAACCCCTGTCATCACAATGCTCCATGACCTTTGTCATTGCAATGCTACATGCCATTGTCATCACAATGCTCCATGCCCTTATCATCACAATGCTCCATGACCCTTGTCTAAAATGCTACATGCCTGTGAAATCACAAAGCTCCATGCCTCCTGTCATCACAATGCTTCATGGCCCCTGTCATTCAAAATGCCATAGGACCACTGTCATCAAAATGTGCCATGGCCCTTGTCATCACAATGCCCCGTGACCCCTGTCATCACAATGTTCCAGGCCCCCTGTCATCACAATGAGCCATGACCCCTTCCATCACAATGCTCCAGGTCCGTTTTCATCACAATGCTCCATGACCCCTGTCATCACAATGTTCCCTGGCCTTTGTCATCACAATTCTCCATGACCCCTGTAATCACAGTGCTCCATGACAACGTTCATCACATTGTTCCAGGACCACTGTCATCATAATGTCACATGAGCCCTGTCATCACAATGCTCCATGGCCCTTGTCATCACAATGCTCCATGATCCTTGTAATCAAAATGCTCCTTGACCCTTTCATCACAATGTTACAGTACCCCTTTCTTCACAATGCTCCATGCCGCTGGTCACCACAATGCTCCATGACCTCTGTCATGACAATGCTCCATGTCCCTTGTCATTAAAATGCTCCATGGCCCCTGTCATCACAATGCTGCATGATCCTTATAATCTCAATGCTCCATGGTCCTCGTCATCACAAATCTCCACGCATTTGTCATCACAATGCTCCATGACCCCTGTCATCCCAATGCTCCATAGCACTTTTCATCACAATGCTACATGACCACTTTTATCACAATGTTCCATGACGACTTTCATCACAATGCTCCATGAACACTTTCATCACAATGCCCCATGACCCCTGTCATCAAAATGCTCCATGGCCCTTGTCACCACAACGCTCCAGGACACGTCATCACAATTCTCCTTGGCCCTTGTCATCACAGTGCTCCATGGCGCTTGTCATCACAATGATCCAGAGCCTTAGTGCTTGAGTTGGGATTAGTATCATTGCCTCAGTTAGTGGACACTGTCATTGCCTGAATAGGGCGTAGTGTCAGAGCCTTCGTTAGGGACAGCGCCAGGGCGAGTTGGGAGTATTGCCAGTGCCTTAGTTAGGGACAGCGCCATTGCTTGCGTTGGGAGTAGTGTCAGGGTCATAGGTAGGGACAGTGTCAGTGGCTGAGATGGGAATAGTGTCAGGGCCTTAGTTACGGACATTGTCAGTGCCTAAGTTGGGATTTTTGTCAGGGTCTTTATTATGGACAGTGTCAGGGCCTGAGTTAAGAGTAGTGTCAAGGCCTTAATTTGGAAGAGTGTCAGTGTCTCAGTTTGGAGTAGTGTCAGACCCTTACTTAGGAACAGCGTCAGTGCCTGAGTTGGGAGTAGTGACATGGCCTAAGTTATGGACAGTGTCAGGGTCTGAGTTAGGAATAGTCTCAGGACCTTAGTTAGGGACAGTGTCAGTGACTGTGTTAGGAATAGTGTCAGGGCCTAAGTTAGGAGTAGTCTGAGACCGGTAGTTAGGAACAGTGTCAGGGCCTGAGTTGTGAGTAGTTTCAGGGCCTTAGTTAGAGAAAGTGTCAGTGCCGGAGTTGGGATTTATGTCAGGGCCTTAGTTAGGGACAGTTTCAGTGCCTGAGTTGGGAGTAGTGTCAGGGCCTAGTTAGGGACAGTGTCAGTGCCTGAGTTGGGAGTAGTGTCAGGGCATTAGGGACAGTGTCAGTGGCTGAGATGGGAGTAGTGTCAGGGTCTTAGTTAGGGAGAGTGTCAGTGCCTGAGTTGGGAATAGTCTCAGGGTCTTTTTTGGGGACAGCATCAGGGCATGAGTTAAAAGTAGTGTCAAGGCCTTAGTTAGGGAGAGTGTCAGTGCCTGTGTTGGGAGTAGTATCAGGCCCTTCGTTAGGGACAGTGTCAGGGTCTGAGGTAGAAGTAGTCTCAGGGCCTTAGTTAGGTAGCGTGTCAGTGCCTAAGTAAGTAGTAATGGGAGGGCCTTAGTTAGGGACAGTGTCAATGCCTGTGTTGGGAGTAGTGTCAGAGCCTTAGTTAGGGACAGCGTCAGTGCCTGAGTTGGGAGTAGTGTCAGGGCCTAAGTTAGGGCCAGTGTCAGTGCCTGAGTCAGGAGTAGAGTCAGGGCCTAAGTTAGGGACAGTGTCATTGCTTGAGATAGGAGTAGTGTCAGGGCCTTAGTTAGGAGTAGCATCAGCGCCTTCGTTAGGTATTGTATCAGCGCCTCAGTTAGGAATAGTTTCAGGGCCTTATTTAGGGACAGTGTTAGTGCCTGAGTTAGGAGTTGTGTCGGCCTTAGTTAGGCACCTTTTCAGGGCCTGAGTTAGGAGTAATGTCAGGGCCTTCCTTAAGTATTGTGTCAGTGCCTGAGTTAGGAATAGTGTCAGGGCCTTAGTTAGGGACATTGTCAGGGCATGATTTAGGAGTTGTGTTAGTGCGTGAGCTATGAATAGTGTCAGGGCCTTAGTTAGTGACAGTGTCAGTGCTGAGTTTGGAGTAGTATCAGGGCCTTAGTTAGAGACAGTGTCAGGTCCTGAATTAGGTGTATGTCAGGGCCTTAGATAGGGACAGTGTCAGTGCCTGATTTAGGAGTAGTGTCAGAGGCTTTGTTAGGGACAGTGTCAGGGCCTGAGTTAAGAGTAGTGTCACAGCTTTAGTTAGGACCAGTGTCAGGGCCTTAGTTAAGTCCAACATCAGCGCCTATGATAGGAATCAGATCAGGACCTGTGTTACAGGTAATGTCAGGGCCTTATTTAAGAACAGTGTCAGGGCCTGAGTCCTGACTTACTCCTTACTCTCCTCACTGAGGACTTTTGACACTGCTGCTAATTCAGGCCCTGATAATGTCCCTAACTAAGGCCCTGACACTTTCCCTGGCTAAGGCCCTGAACTTCTCCTAAGTCAGGCCCTGATACTGTCCCTAACAATGGCCCTGACACTACACCTAACTGAGGCCCCGACATGATACCTAACAAAGGCTTTGTTGCTAGTCCAAACTAAAGCCCTAAAATTGGTCCTAAGTAAGGCCTTGACACTAATCCTAACTCAGGCCCTAAAACTGTCCCTAACTAAGGCCCTGATAGTATGCCTAACTCAGGCCCTCATACGATTCCTAACAATGGCTCTGATGCTAGTCCAAACTAAGGCCCTGAAACTGGTCCTAAATAAGGCCTTGACACGAATCGTAACTCAGGCCCTAGCACTGTCCCTAACTAGGTCTCAGACAGTACACCTAACTCAGACCCTGACACTGTCCCTAAGCAAGGCCCTGACACTACTCCTAACTCAGTCCCTTACACTGTACCTAACAAAGTCTCTGATGCTAGGCCTAACTCAGGCCATGAAACCGTCTGTAACTAAGGCCCTGCTGCCATCACTATCAAAAGTCCTGACATTATCCTGAGCTAATATCCTGACCTATGTCTTTCCAAGGTCCTGAAACTGTCCCAAAGTCAGCCCTGACGCTGTCCCTAAGTGAGGCCCTGAAGCTTTCCCTAACTAACTCAAGCCTTGATGCTGTGACTAACTCAGACCCTGATCATGTCTTTAACTAAGACCCTAAGGCTGATCCAACAGAGGCCGTGATGCTTCTCCTAAATCATGCCCCGATAGTGTCCCCCACTAAGTGTCTGAGGCTAGGCCTCACTCAGACCCTAACACTCTCCCTAAGTCAGGCTCTGATGCTGTCCCTACCTGAAGCCCTAACCCTGGTTCTGAATAAGGCCCTGAGAGTCTCCGTAACAAAGGTCTTCACACTATCCTTAGGTCATTTCCTGACACTATCCCTAGATGTTAAACTGACACGGTCACTAGCTAATGTCCTGCCTCTTATGCTAACTGAAGCCCTTAGGCTGTGCCTACCTCAGGCACTGCATTTAGTCCCAAGACCATGAAACTGTCCCGAACTAAGGCCTAGATGCTCGCCCTACATCCGGCCCTGACACTGTCCCTAACTAAGGCCCTAACACTATTGCTAACTGAGGATCTGACACTAGACCTATCAGAGGCCCGCTACTCCTAACTAACGCCTTGAAACTTTCCCTAACGTAGGCGCTGCTGCCATCAATATCTACAGTCCTGACATTATCCTGAGCTAATATCCTGACCCATGTCTTACCAAGGTCCTGAAACTCTCCCAAAGTTAGCCCTGACACTGTCCCTAAGTGAGGCCCTGAGGCTGTCCCTCACAGAGGTCCTGATAATGTCTTTAACTAAACTCTAATGCTGATCTTACAGAGACCCTTATGTTGATCTTATGTCATGCCCTGACGCTGTCCATAGCTAAGGCCCTGACTCTAGGCATCACTCAGGCCCTGTCGCTCTCCCTAAGTCAGGCTCAGACTCTGTCCCTACCTGAAGCCCTGACACTGGGCCTAAATTAGGCACTGATGCTCTAATTAGCTATGGTCTTGACACTATCCCTAGGTCATTTCCTGACACTATCCCTAGATCTTAACCTAAACTTGTCTTTAGCTATTGTCGAGCCTCTTATGCTAACTAAATCCCTGATGCTGTCTCTAACTAGGAGCCTGAAATTAGTCCCTAAGCCCTCATCCTGTCCCTAACTGAGGTTGGAGGCTCATCCTAACTGAGGCGCTGACACTGTCCCAAACTAAAGTCCTGACACTACACCTAACTCAGTCCCTGACACTGTACTTTACAAGGGCTCTGATGCTAGTCCTAACTGAGGCCCTGACACTCTCTCTAAGTAAGGCTCAGAATTTGCCCCTAATATAGGCCCTGCTGTCAGCAATAACTAAAAACTGGGCACTAGCCTGAGTTAATATCCTGACTTATTTCTAACCCAGGTCCTGACACTGTCCCTAAGAAAGCCCTGTCGCTGTCCCTATGTTAAGAACTGAGGCTGTCCCTAACTCAGGCCCTGAAGCTTTCCCTAACTGAGGCCTTGAAGCTGTGACTAAGTCAGGCCCTGATCATATCTGTAACAAAGACGCTAAGGCTGATCCAACAGAGGCGCTGATTCTGTTCCTAAGTCATGCCCTGACAGTGTCCTCAGCTAAGGGCCTGACGCTAGGCCTCACTCAGGCCCTGTCGCTCTCCCTAAGTCAGGCTCTGATGCTGTCCCTACCTGAAGCCCTGACACTGGTTCTAAATAAGGATCTGATACTCTCAGGAACTTAGGTTTTGACACTATGCTTAGGTCCTTTCCTGACACTCTGCCTAGACCATAACCTGACCCTGTCCCTAGCAAATGTCGTGCCACTTATGCTAAATACAACCCTGCTGCTGTCCTTAACTAAGGGCCTAAAATTACTCTCGAGGCTGTGACCCTGTCCGTACCTAAGGCCTCGATGTTCGTCCTAATTCAGGGCCTGACACTGTCCCTAACTAAGGCCCTGCTGCCGTCAATATCTAAAGTCCTGACACTATCCTGAGCTAATTTCTTGACCCATCTCTTACCAAGGTCCTGAAACTGTCCCTAAGGAAGCCCTGATGCTGTCTCTAAGTGAGGCCTTGAGGCTGTCCCTAACAGAGGCCCTGATAATGTCTTTAACATAGCCCCTGAGGCTGATCCTACCGTGGCTCTTATGCTGCTCCTAAGTCATGCCCTGACACTGTCTCTAGCTAAGGCCCTGACGCTAGGCCTCACTCAGGCCCTGTCCCACTCCCGAAGTCAGGCTCTGACGCTGTTCCTACCCGAAGCCCTGACACTCACTGCTCCTAAATTAGGTCCTGATGTGCTAAGTAACTAAGGTCTTGACACTATCCCTAGGTCATTTCCTGACACTCTCCCTAGACCTTAACCTAACCTTCTCTTTAGCTAATGTCGAGATTAGCTAAAGAGATTCTTTAGAACGAGATTCTTTCATCTTCTGAATATAGTTTTCTTCAAAACATAATTTTTAGAGTGTTAATAATTTTAAACAAAATGTACTCAACTGCTGTGGAATATTCCTTCATAGGAGCGTGCATGGTTCACTTCTGCATCTGCTTGTGGTGGTGTTCAGGTTGCTTTCAGCTGTAGATCCCCTTATGCTAGCTAAATCCCTGATTCTGTCCCTAAATGAGGCCCTGAATTTAGGTCCGAGGCCGTGAACCTGTCCCTAAATGAGGCCTGGAGGCTCGTCCTAATGCAGGCCCTGACACTGTCCCTAACTAAGGCTCTGACACTACACCTAACTCAGTCACTGACACTGTACCTAACAAAGGCTCTGATGCTAGTCCTAACTTAGGCCCTGACACTGCCTCTAACTAAGGCCCTGCTGCCGTCAATATCTGAACACCTGATATTCTCCTGAGCTAATAGCCTGACCCATGTCTTACCAAGGTCCTGAAACTGTCCCAAAGTAAGCCCTGATGCTGTCCCTAAGTGAGGCCTTGAGGCTATCCCTAACGGAGGCCCTGATAATAGCTTTAACGAAGACCCTAATGCTGATCCTACAGAGACCTTTCTGCTGCTCCTAAGTCATGCCCTGATACTGTCCCTTACTCAGGCCCTAAAGATAGGCCTCACTTAGGCCCTGTTGCTGTACCTTAGTTAGGCTCTGATGCTGTCCATACATCAAGCCCTGGCACTGGTCCTGATTAAAGCACTCACGCTGCTGCTAACTAAGGCCCTGATGCTCTCAATAACTAAGGTCTTCTCGTTATCCCTTGGTCATTTCCTTTCACTATCTCTGGCCTGGAACCTGACTCTGTCCCGAGATGATCTCCTGCATCTTATGCTAACTGAAATCCTAATGCTCTCCCTAACTGAGGCCCTGACTACTCCTAACTAAGTCCATGACACTGAATCTAACAAAGGCCCGGAATCTGTCCTTAATATAGGCCCTGCTGCCAGCAATAACTAAAATCCTGACACTCTCCTGAGTTAATATCCTGACTCATTTCTAACCAAGGTCCTGACACTGTCCCTAAGAAAGCCCTGTCGCTGTCTTTAAGTGAAGACCTGAGGCTGTCTGTAACTCAGACCCTGAAGCTTTCCCTAACTGAGGCCTTGACGCTGTGACTAACTAGGGCTCCGGTCATGTCTTTAACTAAGAACCTAAAGCTGATCCAACAAAGGCACTGATGCTGCTCCTAAGTCATTCCCTGACAGTGTCCCCAGCTAAGGGCCTGACATTAGGCCTCACTCAGACCCTGTCGCTCTTCTTAAGTCAGGCCCTGATGCTGTCCTTACCTGAAGCCCTAACACTGCTTCTGAATAAGTCCCTGAGGGTCTCAGTAACAAAGGTCTTCACACTATCCTTAGGTCATTTCCTGAACACGATTCCAAGCCTTTAGCCTAACCCTGTCCCGAGCTAATGTCCTACCTCTTATGCTAACTAAAGACCTTATGCTGTGCCTAATTCAGGCACTGAATTTAGTCCCAAGGCCGCTAGACTGTCCCTAACTCGGCTCGATGCCCTTATCATCACAATGTTCCATGACCACTGTCATCACAATGCTCCACGCCCTTGTCATCACAATGCTCCATAACCCCTGTCATCACAATGCTCCATGACCTTTGTCATTGCAATGCTACATGCCATTGTCATCACAATGCTCCATGCCCTTATCATCACAATGCTCCATGACCCTTGTCTAAAATGCTACATGCCTGTGAAATCACAAAGCTCCATGCCTCCTGTCATCACAAATCTCCATGACTCTTGTCATCACAATGCTTCATGGCCCCTGTCATTCAAAATGCCATAGGACCACTGTCATCAAAATGTGCCATGGCCCTTGTCATCACAATGCCCCGTGACCCCTGTCATCACAATGTTCCAGGCCCCCTGTCATCACAATGAGCCATGACCCCTTCCATCACAATGCTCCAGGTCCGTTTTCATCACAATGCTCCATGACCCCTGTCATCACAATGTTCCCTGGCCTTTGTCATCACAATTCTCCATGACCCCTGTAATCACAGTGCTCCATGACAACGTTCATCACATTGTTCCAGGACCACTGTCATCATAATGTCACATGAGCCCTGTCATCACAATGCTCCATGGCCCTTGTCATCACAATGCTCCATGATCCTTGTAATCAAAATGCTCCTTGACCCTTTCATCACAATGTTACAGTACCCCTTTCTTCACAATGCTCCATGCCGCTGGTCACCACAATGCTCCATGACCTCTGTCATCACAATGCTCCATGTCCCTTGTCATTAAAATGCTCCATGGCCCCTGTCATCACAATGCTGCATGATCCTTATAATCTCAATGCTCCATGGTCCTCGTCATCACAAATCTCCACGCATTTGTCATCACAATGCTCCATGACCCCTGTCATCCCAATGCTCCATAGCACTTTTCATCACAATGCTACATGACCACTTTTATCACAGTGTTCCATGACCACTTTCATCACAATGCTCCATGAACACTTTCATCACAATGCCCCATGACCCCTGTCATCAAAATGCTCCATGGCCCTTGTCACCACAACGCTCTAGGACACGTCATCACAATTCTCCTTGGCCCTTGTCATCACAGTGCTCCATGGCGCTTGTCATCACAATGATCCAGAGCCTTAGTGCTTGAGTTGGGAGTAGTATCATTGCCTCAGTTAGGGACACTGTCATTGCCTGAATAGGGAGTAGTGTCAGAGCCTTCGTTAGGGACAGCGCCAGGGCGAGTTGGGAGTAGTGCCAGTGCCTTAGTTAGGGACAGCGCCAGTGCTTGCGTTGGGAGTAGTGTCAGGGTCATAGGTAGGGACAGTGTCAGTGGCTGAGATGGGAATAGTGTCAGGGCCTTAGTTACGGACATTGTCAGTGCCTAAGTTGGGATTTTTGTCAGGGTCTTTATTATGGACAGTGTCAGGGCCTGAGTTAAGAGTAGTGTCAAGGCCTTAATTTGGAAGAGTGTCAGTGTCTCAGTTTGGAGTAGTGTCAGACCCTTACTTAGGAACAGCGTCAGTGCCTGAGTTGGGAGTAGTGACATGGCCTAAGTTATGGACAGTGTCAGGGTCTGAGTTAGGAATAGTCTCAGGACCTTAGTTAGGGACAGTGTCAGTGACTGTGTTAGGAATAGTGTCAGGGCCTAAGTTAGGAGTAGTCTGAGACCGGTAGTTAGGAACAGTGTCAGGGCCTGAGTTGTGAGTAGTTTCAGGGCCTTAGTTAGAGAAAGTGTCAGTGCCGGAGTTGGGATTTATGTCAGGGCCTTAGTTAGGGACAGTTTCAGTGCCTGAGTTGGGAGTAGTGTCAGGGCCTAGTTAGGGACAGTGTCAGTGCCTGAGTTGGGAGTAGTGTCAGGGCATTAGGGACAGTGTCAGTGGCTGAGATGGGAGTAGTGTCAGGGTCTTAGTTAGGGAGAGTGTCAGTGCCTGAGTTGGGAATAGTCTCAGGGTCTTTTTTGGGGACAGCATCAGGGCATGAGTTAAAAGTAGTGTCAAGGCCTTAGTTAGGGAGAGTGTCAGTGCCTGTGTTGGGAGTAGTATCAGGCCCTTCGTTAGGGACAGTGTCAGGGTCTGAGGTAGAAGTAGTCTCAGGGCCTTAGTTAGGTAGCGTGTCAGTGCCTAAGTAAGTAGTAATGGGAGGGCCTTAGTTAGGGACAGTGTCAATGCCTGTGTTGGGAGTAGTGTCAGAGCCTTAGTTAGGGACAGCGTCAGTGCCTGAGTTGGGAGTAGTGTCAGGGCCTAAGTTAGGGCCAGTGTCAGTGCCTGAGTCAGGAGTAGAGTCAGGGCCTAAGTTAGGGACAGTGTCATTGCTTGAGATAGGAGTAGTGTCAGGGCCTTAGTTAGGAGTAGCATCAGTGCCTTCGTTAGGTATTGTATCAGCGCCTCAGTTAGGAATAGTTTCAGGGCCTTATTTAGGGACAGTGTTAGTGCCTGAGTTAGGAGTTGTGTCGGCCTTAGTTAGGCACCTTTTCAGGGCCTGAGTTAGGAGTAATGTCAGGGCCTTCCTTAAGTATTGTGTCAGTGCCTGAGTTAGGAATAGTGTCAGGGCCTTAGTTAGGGACATTGTCAGGGCATGATTTAGGAGTTGTGTTAGTGCGTGAGCTATGAATAGTGTCAGGGCCTCAGTTAGTGACAGTGTCAGTGCTGAGTTTGGAGTAGTATCAGGGCCTTAGTTAGAGACAGTGTCAGGTCCTGAATTAGGTGTATGTCAGGGCCTTAGTTAGGGACAGTGTCAGTGCCTGATTTAGGAGTAGTGTCAGAGGCTTTGTTAGGGACAGTGTCAGGGCCTGAGTTAAGAGTAGTGTCACAGCTTTAGTTAGGACCAGTGTCAGGGCCTTAGTTAAGTCCAACATCAGCGCCTATGATAGGAATCAGATCAGGACCTGTGTTACAGGTAATGTCAGGGCCTTATTTAAGAACAGTGTCAGGGCCTGAGTCCTGACTTACTCCTTACTCTCCTCACTGAGGACTTTTGACACTGCTGCTAATTCAGGCCCTGATAATGTCCCTAACTAAGGCCCTGACACTTTCCCTGGCTAAGGCCCTGAACTTCTCCTAAGTCAGGCCCTGATACTGTCCCTAACAATGGCCCTGACACTACACCTAACTGAGGCCCCGACATGATACCTAACAAAGGCTTTGTTGCTAGTCCAAACTAAAGCCCTAAAATTGGTCCTAAGTAAGGCCTTGACACTAATCCTAACTCAGGCCCTAAAACTGTCCCTAACTAAGGCCCTGATAGTATGCCTAACTCAGGCCCTCATACGATTCCTAACAATGGCTCTGATGCTAGTCCAAACTAAGGCCCTGAAACTGGTCCTAAATAAGGCCTTGACACGAATCGTAACTCAGGCCCTAGCACTGTCCCTAACTAGGTCTCAGACAGTACACCTAACTCAGACCCTGACACTGTCCCTAAGCAAGGCCCTGACACTACTCCTAACTCAGTCCCTTACACTGTACCTAACAAAGTCTCTGATGCTAGGCCTAACTCAGGCCATGAAACCGTCTGTAACTAAGGCCCTGCTGCCATCACTATCAAAAGTCCTGACATTATCCTGAGCTAATATCCTGACCTATGTCTTTCCAAGGTCCTGAAACTGTCCCAAAGTCAGCCCTGACGCTGTCCCTAAGTGAGGCCCTGAAGCTTTCCCTAACTAACTCAAGCCTTGATGCTGTGACTAACTCAGACCCTGATCATGTCTTTAACTAAGACCCTAAGGCTGATCCAACAGAGGCCGTGATGCTTCTCCTAAATCATGCCCCGATAGTGTCCCCCACTAAGTGTCTGAGGCTAGGCCTCACTCAGACCCTAACACTCTCCCTAAGTCAGGCTCTGATGCTGTCCCTACCTGAAGCCCTAACCCTGGTTCTGAATAAGGCCCTGAGAGTCTCCGTAACAAAGGTCTTCACACTATCCTTAGGTCATTTCCTGACACTATCCCTAGATGTTAAACTGACACGGTCACTAGCTAATGTCCTGCCTCTTATGCTAACTGAAGCCCTTAGGCTGTGCCTACCTCAGGCACTGCATTTAGTCCCAAGACCATGAAACTGTCCCGAACTAAGGCCTAGATGCTCGCCCTACATCCGGCCCTGACACTGTCCCTAACTAAGGCCCTAACACTATTGCTAACTGAGGATCTGACACTGGACCTATCAGAGGCCCGCTACTCCTAACTAACGCCTTGAAACTTTCCCTAACGTAGGCGCTGCTACCATCAATATCTAAAGTCCTGACATTATCCTGAGCTAATATCCTGACCCATGTCTTACCAAGGTCCTGAAACTCTCCCAAAGTTAGCCCTGACACTGTCCCTAAGTGAGGCCCTGAGGCTGTCCCTCACAGAGGTCCTGATAATGTCTTTAACTAAACTCTAATGCTGATCTTACAGAGACCCTTATGTTGATCTTATGTCATGCCCTGACGCTGTCCATAGCTAAGGCCCTGACTCTAGGCATCACTCAGGCCCTGTCGCTCTCCCTATGTCAGGCTCAGACTCTGTCCCTACCTGAAGCCCTGACACTGGGCCTAAATTAGGCACTGATGCTCTAATTAGCTATGGTCTTGACACTATCCCTAGGTCATTTCCTGACACTATCCCTAGATCTTAACCTAAACTTGTCTTTAGCTATTGTCGAGCCTCTTATGCTAACTAAATCCCTGATGCTGTCTCTAACTAGGAGCCTGAAATTAGTCCCGAAGCCCTCATCCTGTCCCTAACTGAGGTTGGAGGCTCATCCTAACTGAGGCGCTGACACTGTCCCAAACTAAAGCCCTGACACTACACCTAACTCAGTCCCTGACACTGTAGTTTACAAGGGCTCTGATGCTAGTCCTAACTCAGGCCCTGACACTGTCTCTAAGTAAGGCTCAGAATTTGCCCCTAATATAGGCCCTGCTGTCAGCAATAACTAAAAACTGGACACTAGCCTGAGTTAATATCCTGACATATTTCTAACCCAGGTCCTGACACTGTCCCTAAGAAAGCCCTGTCGCTGTCCCTATGTTAAGAACTGAGGCTGTCCCTAACTCAGGCCCTGAAGCTTTCCCTAACTGAGGCCTTGAAGCTGTGACTAAGTCAGGCCCTGATCATATCTGTAACAAAGACGCTAAGGCTGATCCAACAGAGGCGCTGATTCTGTTCCTAAGTCATGCCCTGACAGTGTCCTCAGCTAAGGGCCTGACGCTAGGCCTCACTCAGGCCCTGTCGCTCTCCCTAAGTCAGGCTCTGATGCTGTCCCTACCTGAAGCCCTGACACTGGTTCTGAATAAGGCCCTGAGAGTCTCCGTAACAAAGGTCTTCACACTATCCTTAGGTCATTTCCTGACACTATCCCTAGATGTTAAACTGACACGGTCACTAGCTAATGTCCTGCCTCTTATGCTAACTGAAGCCCTTAGGCTGTGCCTACCTCAGGCACTGCATTTAGTCCCAAGACCATGAAACTGTCCCGAACTAAGGCCTAGATGCTCGCCCTACATCCGGCCCTGACACTGTCCCTAACTAAGGCCCTAACACTATTGCTAACTGAGGATCTGACACTGGACCTATCAGAGGCCCGCTACTCCTAACTAACGCCTTGAAACTTTCCCTAACGTAGGCGCTGCTACCATCAATATCTAAAGTCCTGACATTATCCTGAGCTAATATCCTGACCCATGTCTTACCAAGGTCCTGAAACTCTCCCAAAGTTAGCCCTGACACTGTCCCTAAGTGAGGCCCTGAGGCTGTCCCTCACAGAGGTCCTGATAATGTCTTTAACTAAACTCTAATGCTGATCTTACAGAGACCCTTATGTTGATCTTATGTCATGCCCTGACGCTGTCCATAGCTAAGGCCCTGACTCTAGGCATCACTCAGGCCCTGTCGCTCTCCCTATGTCAGGCTCAGACTCTGTCCCTACCTGAAGCCCTGACACTGGGCCTAAATTAGGCACTGATGCTCTAATTAGCTATGGTCTTGACACTATCCCTAGGTCATTTCCTGACACTATCCCTAGATCTTAACCTAAACTTGTCTTTAGCTATTGTCGAGCCTCTTATGCTAACTAAATCCCTGATGCTGTCTCTAACTAGGAGCCTGAAATTAGTCCCGAAGCCCTCATCCTGTCCCTAACTGAGGTTGGAGGCTCATCCTAACTGAGGCGCTGACACTGTCCCAAACTAAAGCCCTGACACTACACCTAACTCAGTCCCTGACACTGTAGTTTACAAGGGCTCTGATGCTAGTCCTAACTCAGGCCCTGACACTGTCTCTAAGTAAGGCTCAGAATTTGCCCCTAATATAGGCCCTGCTGTCAGCAATAACTAAAAACTGGACACTAGCCTGAGTTAATATCCTGACATATTTCTAACCCAGGTCCTGACACTGTCCCTAAGAAAGCCCTGTCGCTGTCCCTATGTTAAGAAGTGAGGCTGTCCCTAACTCAGGCCCTGAAGCTTTCCCTAACTGAGGCCTTGAAGCTGTGACTAAGTCAGGCCCTGATCATATCTGTAACAAAGACGCTAAGGCTGATCCAACAGAGGCGCTGATTCTGTTCCTAAGTCATGCCCTGACAGTGTCCTCAGCTAAGGGCCTGACGCTAGGCCTCACTCAGGCCCTGTCGCTCTCCCTAAGTCAGGCTCTGATGCTGTCCCTACCTGAAGCCCTGACCCTGGTTCTGAATAAGGCCCTGAGAGTCTCCGTAACAAAGGTCTTCACACTATCCTTAGGTCATTTCCTGACACTATCCCTAGATGTTAAACTGACACGGTCACTAGCTAATGTCCTGCCTCTTATGCTAACTGAAGCCCTTAGGCTGTGCCTACCTCAGGCACTGCATTTAGTCCCAAGACCATGAAACTGTCCCGAACTAAGGCCTAGATGCTCGCCCTACATCCGGCCCTGACACTGTCCCTAACTAAGGCCCTAACACTATTGCTAACTGAGGATCTGACACTGGACCTATCAGAGGCCCGCTACTCCTAACTAACGCCTTGAAACTTTCCTTAACGTAGGCGCTGCTACCATCAATATCTAAAGTCCTGACATTATCCTGAGCTAATATCCTGACCCATGTCTTACCAAGGTCCTGAAACTCTCCCAAAGTTAGCCCTGACACTGTCCCTAAGTGAGGCCCTGAGGCTGTCCCTCACAGAGGTCCTGATAATGTCTTTAACTAAACTCTAATGCTGATCTTACAGAGACCCTTATGTTGATCTTATGTCATGCCCTGACGCTGTCCATAGCTAAGGCCCTGACTCTAGGCATCACTCAGGCCCTGTCGCTCTCCCTATGTCAGGCTCAGACTCTGTCCCTACCTGAAGCCCTGACACTGGGCCTAAATTAGGCACTGATGCTCTAATTAGCTATGGTCTTGACACTATCCCTAGGTCATTTCCTGACACTATCCCTAGATCTTAACCTAAACTTGTCTTTAGCTATTGTCGAGCCTCTTATGCTAACTAAATCCCTGATGCTGTCTCTAACTAGGAGCCTGAAATTAGTCCCGAAGCCCTCATCCTGTCCCTAACTGAGGTTGGAGGCTCATCCTAACTGAGGCGCTGACACTGTCCCAAACTAAAGTCCTGACACTACACCTAACTCAGTCCCTGACACTGTAGTTTACAAGGGCTCTGATGCTAGTCCTAACTCAGGCCCTGACACTGTCTCTAAGTAAGGCTCAGAATTTGCCCCTAATATAGGCCCTGCTGTCAGCAATAACTAAAAACTGGACACTAGCCTGAGTTAATATCCTGACATATTTCTAACCCAGGTCCTGACACTGTCCCTAAGAAAGCCCTGTCGCTGTCCCTATGTTAAGAACTGAGGCTGTCCCTAACTCAGGCCCTGAAGCTTTCCCTAACTGAGGCCTTGAAGCTGTGACTAAGTCAGGCCCTGATCATATCTGTAACAAAGACGCTAAGGCTGATCCAACAGAGGCGCTGATTCTGTTCCTAAGTCATGCCCTGACAGTGTCCTCAGCTAAGGGCCTGACGCTAGGCCTCACTCAGGCCCTGTCGCTCTCCCTAAGTCAGGCTCTGATGCTGTCCCTACCTGAAGCCCTGACACTGGTTCTGAATAAGGCCCTGAGAGTCTCCGTAACAAAGGTCTTCACACTATCCTTAGGTCATTTCCTGACACTATCCCTAGATGTTAAACTGACACGGTCACTAGCTAATGTCCTGCCTCTTATGCTAACTGAAGCCCTTAGGCTGTGCCTACCTCAGGCACTGCATTTAGTCCCAAGACCATGAAACTGTCCCGAACTAAGGCCTAGATGCTCGCCCTACATCCGGCCCTGACACTGTCCCTAACTAAGGCCCTAACACTATTGCTAACTGAGGATCTGACACTGGACCTATCAGAGGCCCGCTACTCCTAACTAACGCCTTGAAACTTTCCCTAACGTAGGCGCTGCTACCATCAATATCTAAAGTCCTGACATTATCCTGAGCTAATATCCTGACCCATGTCTTACCAAGGTCCTGAAACTCTCCCAAAGTTAGCCCTGACACTGTCCCTAAGTGAGGCCCTGAGGCTGTCCCTCACAGAGGTCCTGATAATGTCTTTAACTAAACTCTAATGCTGATCTTACAGAGACCCTTATGTTGATCTTATGTCATGCCCTGACGCTGTCCATAGCTAAGGCCCTGACTCTAGGCATCACTCAGGCCCTGTCGCTCTCCCTATGTCAGGCTCAGACTCTGTCCCTACCTGAAGCCCTGACACTGGGCCTAAATTAGGCACTGATGCTCTAATTAGCTATGGTCTTGACACTATCCCTAGGTCATTTCCTGACACTATCCCTAGATCTTAACCTAAACTTGTCTTTAGCTATTGTCGAGCCTCTTATGCTAACTAAATCCCTGATGCTGTCTCTAACTAGGAGCCTGAAATTAGTCCCGAAGCCCTCATCCTGTCCCTAACTGAGGTTGGAGGCTCATCCTAACTGAGGCGCTGACACTGTCCCAAACTAAAGTCCTGACACTACACCTAACTCAGTCCCTGACACTGTAGTTTACAAGGGCTCTGATGCTAGTCCTAACTCAGGCCCTGACACTGTCTCTAAGTAAGGCTCAGAATTTGCCCCTAATATAGGCCCTGCTGTCAGCAATAACTAAAAACTGGACACTAGCCTGAGTTAATATCCTGACATATTTCTAACCCAGGTCCTGACACTGTCCCTAAGAAAGCCCTGTCGCTGTCCCTATGTTAAGAACTGAGGCTGTCCCTAACTCAGGCCCTGAAGCTTTCCCTAACTGAGGCCTTGAAGCTGTGACTAAGTCAGGCCCTGATCATATCTGTAACAAAGACGCTAAGGCTGATCCAACAGAGGCGCTGATTCTGTTCCTAAGTCATGCCCTGACAGTGTCCTCAGCTAAGGGCCTGACGCTAGGCCTCACTCAGGCCCTGTCGCTCTCCCTAAGTCAGGCTCTGATGCTGTCCCTACCTGAAGCCCTGACCCTGGTTCTGAATAAGGCCCTGAGAGTCTCCGTAACAAAGGTCTTCACACTATCCTTAGGTCATTTCCTGACACTATCCCTAGATGTTAAACTGACACGGTCACTAGCTAATGTCCTGCCTCTTATGCTAACTGAAGCCCTTAGGCTGTGCCTACCTCAGGCACTGCATTTAGTCCCAAGACCATGAAACTGTCCCGAACTAAGGCCTAGATGCTCGCCCTACATCCGGCCCTGACACTGTCCCTAACTAAGGCCCTAACACTATTGCTAACTGAGGATCTGACACTGGACCTATCAGAGGCCCGCTACTCCTAACTAACGCCTTGAAACTTTCCCTAACGTAGGCGCTGCTACCATCAATATCTAAAGTCCTGACATTATCCTGAGCTAATATCCTGACCCATGTCTTACCAAGGTCCTGAAACTCTCCCAAAGTTAGCCCTGACACTGTCCCTAAGTGAGGCCCTGAGGCTGTCCCTCACAGAGGTCCTGATAATGTCTTTAACTAAACTCTAATGCTGATCTTACAGAGACCCTTATGTTGATCTTATGTCATGCCCTGACGCTGTCCATAGCTAAGGCCCTGACTCTAGGCATCACTCAGGCCCTGTCGCTCTCCCTATGTCAGGCTCAGACTCTGTCCCTACCTGAAGCCCTGACACTGGGCCTAAATTAGGCACTGATGCTCTAATTAGCTATGGTCTTGACACTATCCCTAGGTCATTTCCTGACACTATCCCTAGATCTTAACCTAAACTTGTCTTTAGCTATTGTCGAGCCTCTTATGCTAACTAAATCCCTGATGCTGTCTCTAACTAGGAGCCTGAAATTAGTCCCGAAGCCCTCATCCTGTCCCTAACTGAGGTTGGAGGCTCATCCTAACTGAGGCGCTGACACTGTCCCAAACTAAAGTCCTGACACTACACCTAACTCAGTCCCTGACACTGTAGTTTACAAGGGCTCTGATGCTAGTCCTAACTCAGGCCCTGACACTGTCTCTAAGTAAGGCTCAGAATTTGCCCCTAATATAGGCCCTGCTGTCAGCAATAACTAAAAACTGGACACTAGCCTGAGTTAATATCCTGACATATTTCTAACCCAGGTCCTGACACTGTCCCTAAGAAAGCCCTGTCGCTGTCCCTATGTTAAGAACTGAGGCTGTCCCTAACTCAGGCCCTGAAGCTTTCCCTAACTGAGGCCTTGAAGCTGTGACTAAGTCAGGCCCTGATCATATCTGTAACAAAGACGCTAAGGCTGATCCAACAGAGGCGCTGATTCTGTTCCTAAGTCATGCCCTGACAGTGTCCTCAGCTAAGGGCCTGACGCTAGGCCTCACTCAGGCCCTGTCGCTCTCCCTAAGTCAGGCTCTGATGCTGTCCCTACCTGAAGCCCTGACACTGGTTCTGAATAAGGCCCTGAGAGTCTCCGTAACAAAGGTCTTCACACTATCCTTAGGTCATTTCCTGACACTATCCCTAGATGTTAAACTGACACGGTCACTAGCTAATGTCCTGCCTCTTATGCTAACTGAAGCCCTTAGGCTGTGCCTACCTCAGGCACTGCATTTAGTCCCAAGACCATGAAACTGTCCCGAACTAAGGCCTAGATGCTCGCCCTACATCCGGCCCTGACACTGTCCCTAACTAAGGCCCTAACACTATTGCTAACTGAGGATCTGACACTGGACCTATCAGAGGCCCGCTACTCCTAACTAACGCCTTGAAACTTTCCCTAACGTAGGCGCTGCTACCATCAATATCTAAAGTCCTGACATTATCCTGAGCTAATATCCTGACCCATGTCTTACCAAGGTCCTGAAACTCTCCCAAAGTTAGCCCTGACACTGTCCCTAAGTGAGGCCCTGAGGCTGTCCCTCACAGAGGTCCTGATAATGTCTTTAACTAAACTCTAATGCTGATCTTACAGAGACCCTTATGTTGATCTTATGTCATGCCCTGACGCTGTCCATAGCTAAGGCCCTGACTCTAGGCATCACTCAGGCCCTGTCGCTCTCCCTATGTCAGGCTCAGACTCTGTCCCTACCTGAAGCCCTGACACTGGGCCTAAATTAGGCACTGATGCTCTAATTAGCTATGGTCTTGACACTATCCCTAGGTCATTTCCTGACACTATCCCTAGATCTTAACCTAAACTTGTCTTTAGCTATTGTCGAGCCTCTTATGCTAACTAAATCCCTGATGCTGTCTCTAACTAGGAGCCTGAAATTAGTCCCGAAGCCCTCATCCTGTCCCTAACTGAGGTTGGAGGCTCATCCTAACTGAGGCGCTGACACTGTCCCAAACTAAAGTCCTGACACTACACCTAACTCAGTCCCTGACACTGTAGTTTACAAGGGCTCTGATGCTAGTCCTAACTCAGGCCCTGACACTGTCTCTAAGTAAGGCTCAGAATTTGCCCCTAATATAGGCCCTGCTGTCAGCAATAACTAAAAACTGGACACTAGCCTGAGTTAATATCCTGACATATTTCTAACCCAGGTCCTGACACTGTCCCTAAGAAAGCCCTGTCGCTGTCCCTATGTTAAGAACTGAGGCTGTCCCTAACTCAGGCCCTGAAGCTTTCCCTAACTGAGGCCTTGAAGCTGTGACTAAGTCAGGCCCTGATCATATCTGTAACAAAGACGCTAAGGCTGATCCAACAGAGGCGCTGATTCTGTTCCTAAGTCATGCCCTGACAGTGTCCTCAGCTAAGGGCCTGACGCTAGGCCTCACTCAGGCCCTGTCGCTCTCCCTAAGTCAGGCTCTGATGCTGTCCCTACCTGAAGCCCTGACACTGGTTCTAAATAAGGATCTGATACTCTCAGGAACTAAGGTTTTGACACTATGCTTAGGTCCTTTCCTGACACTCTGCCTAGACCATAACCTGACCCTGTCCCTAGCAAATGTCGTGCCTCTTAGGCTAAATACAGCCCTGCTGCTGTCCTTAACTAAGGGCCTAAAATTACTCTCGAGGCTGTGACCCTGTCCGTACCTAAGGCCTCGATGTTCGTCCTAATTCAGGGCCTGACACTGTCCCTAACTAAGGACCTGCTGCCGTCAATATCTAAAGTCCTGACACTATCCTGAGCTAATTTCTTGACCCATCTCTTACCAAGGTCCTGAAACTGTCCCTAAGGAAGCCCTGATGCTGTCTCTAAGTGAGGCCTTGAGGCTGTCCCTAACAGAGGCCCTGAGAATGTCTTTAACATAGCCCCTGAGGCTGATCCTACCGTGGCTCTTATGCTGCTCCTAAGTCATGCCCTGACACTGTCTCTAGCTAAGGCCCTGACGCTAGGCCTCACTCATGCCCTGTCCCACTCCCGAAGTCAGGCTCTGACGCTGTTCCTACCCGAAGCCCTGACACTCACTGCTCCTAAATTAGGTCCTGATGTGCTAAGTAACTAAGGTCTTGACACTATCCCTAGGTCATTTCCTGACACTCTCCCTAGACCTTAACCTAACCTTCTCTTTAGCTAATGTCGAGATTAGCTAAAGAGATTCTTTAGAACGAGATTCTTTCATCTTCTGAATATAGTTTTCTTCAAAACATAATTTTTAGAGTGTTAATAATTTTAAACAAAATGTACTCAACTGCTGTGGAATATTCCTTCATAGGAGCGTGCATGGTTCACTTCTGCATCTGCTTGTGGTGGTGTTCAGGTTGCTTTCAGCTGTAGATCCCCTTATGCTAGCTAAATCCCTGATTCTGTCCCTAAATGAGGCCCTGAATTTAGGTCCGAGGCCGTGAACCTGTCCCTAAATGAGGCCTGGAGGCTCGTCCTAATGCAGGCCCTGACACTGTCCCTAACTAAGGCTCTGACACTACACCTAACTCAGTCACTGACACTGTACCTAACAAAGGCTCTGATGCTAGTCCTAACTTAGGCCCTGACACTGCCTCTAACTAAGGCCCTGCTGCCGTCAATATCTGAACACCTGATATTCTCCTGAGCTAATAGCCTGACCCATGTCTTACCAAGGTCCTGAAACTGTCCCAAAGTAAGCCCTGATGCTGTCCCTAAGTGAGGCCTTGAGGCTATCCCTAACGGAGGCCCTGATAATAGCTTTAACGAAGACCCTAATGCTGATCCTACAGAGGCCTTTCTGCTGCTCCTAAGTCATGCCCTGATACTGTCCCTTACTCAGGCCCTAAAGATAGGCCTCACATAGGCCCTGTTGCTGTACCTTAGTTAGGCTCTGACGCTGTCCGTACATCAAGCCCTGGCACTGGTCCTAATTAAGGCCCTCACGCTGCTGCTAACTAAGGCCCTGATGCTCTCAGTAACTAAGGTCTTCTCGTTATCCCTTGGTCATTTCCTTTCACTATCTCTGGCCTGGGACCTGACTCTGTCCCGAGATGATCTCCTGCATCTTATGCTAACTGAAATCCTAATGCTCTCCCTAACTGAGGCCCTGACTACTCCTAACTAAGTCCATGACACTGAATCTAACAAAGGCCCGGAATCTGTCCTTAATATAGGCCCTGCTGCCAGCAATAACTAAAATCCTGACACTCTCCTGAGTTAATAGCCTGACTCATTTCTAACCAAGGTCCTGACACTGTCCCTAAGAAAGCCCTGTCGCTGTCTTTAAGTGAAGACCTGAGGCTGTCTGTAACTCAGACCCTGAAGCTTTCCCTAACTGAGGCCTTGACGCTGTGACTAACTAGGGCTCCGGTCATGTCTTTAACTAAGAACCTAAAGCTGATCCAACAAAGGCACTGATGCTGCTCCTAAGTCATTCCCTGACAGTGTCCCCAGCTAAGGGCCTGACATTAGGCCTCACTGAGACCCTGTCGCTCTTCTTAAGTCAGGCCCTGATGCTGTCCTTACCTGAAGCCCTAACACTGCTTCTGAATAAGTCCCTGAGGGTCTCAGTAACAAAGGTCTTCACACTATCCTTAGGTCATTTCCTGACACGATTCCAAGCCTTTAGCCTAACCCTGTCCCGAGCTAATGTCCTACCTCTTATGCTAACTAAAGACCTTATGCTGTGCCTAATTCAGGCACTGAATTTAGTCCCAAGGCCGCTAGACTGTCCCTAACTCGGCTCGATGCCCTTATCATCACAATGTTCCATGACCACTGTCATCACAATGCTCCAGGCCCTTGTCATCACAATGCTCCATAACCCCTGTCATCACAATGCTCCATGACCTTTGTCATTGCAATGCTACATGCCATTGTCATCACAATGCTCCATGCCCTTATCATCACAATGCTCCATGACCCTTGTCTAAAATGCTACATGCCTGTGAAATCACAAAGCTCCATGTCTCCTGTCATCACAAATCTCCATGACTCTTGTCATCACAATGCTTCATGGCCCCTGTCATTCAAAATGCCATAGGACCACTGTCATCAAAATGTGCCATGGCCCTTGTCATCACAATGCCCCGTGACCCCTGTCATCACAATGTTCCAGGCCCCCTGTCATCACAATGAGCCATGACCCCTTCCATCACAATGCTCCAGGTCCGTTTTCATCACAATGCTCCATGACCCCTGTCATCACAATGTTCCCTGGCCTTTGTCATCACAATTCTCCATGACCCCTGTAATCACAGTGCTCCATGACAACGTTCATCACATTGTTCCAGGACCACTGTCATCATAATGTCACATGAGCCCTGTCATCACAATGCTCCATGGCCCTTGTCATCACAATGCTCCATGATCCTTGTAATCAAAATGCTCCTTGACCCTTTCATCACAATGTTACAGTACCCCTTTCTTCACAATGTTCCATGCCGCTGGTCACCACAATGCTCCATGACCTCTGTCATCACAATGCTCCATGTCCCTTGTCATTAAAATGCTCCATGGCCCCTGTCATCACAATGCTGCATGATCCTTATAATCTCAATGCTCCATGGTCCTCGTCATCACAAATCTCCACGCATTTGTCATCACAATGCTCCATGACCCCTGTCATCCCAATGCTCCATAGCACTTTTCATCACAATGCTACATGACCACTTTTATCACAGTGTTCCATGACCACTTTCATCACAATGCTCCATGAACACTTTCATCACAATGCCCCATGACCCCTGTCATCAAAATGCTCCATGGCCCTTGTCACCACAACGCTCCAGGACACGTCATCACAATTCTCCTTGGCCCTTGTCATCACAGTGCTCCATGGCGCTTGTCATCACAATGATCCAGAGCCTTAGTGCTTGAGTTGGGATTAGTATCATTGCCTCAGTTAGTGGACACTGTCATTGCCTGAATAGGGAGTAGTGTCAGAGCCTTCGTTAGGGACAGCGCCAGGGCGAGTTGGGAGTATTGCCAGTGCCTTAGTTAGGGACAGCGCCATTGCTTGCGTTGGGAGTAGTGTCAGGGTCATAGGTAGGGACAGTGTCAGTGGCTGAGATGGGAATAGCGTCAGGGCCTTAGTTACGGACATTGTCAGTGCCTAAGTTGGGATTTTTGTCAGGGTCTTTATTATGGACAGTGTCAGGGCCTGAGTTAAGAGTAGTGTCAAGGCCTTAATTTGGAAGAGTGTCAGTGTCTCAGTTTGGAGTAGTGTCAGACCCTTACTTAGGAACAGCGTCAGTGCCTGAGTTGGGAGTAGTGACATGGCCTAAGTTATGGACAGTGTCAGGGTCTGAGTTAGGAATAGTCTCAGGACCTTAGTTAGGGACAGTGTCAGTGACTGTGTTAGGAATAGTGTCAGGGCCTAAGTTAGGAGTAGTCTGAGACCGGTAGTTAGGAACAGTGTCAGGGCCTGAGTTGTGAGTAGTTTCAGGGCCTTAGTTAGAGAAAGTGTCAGTGCCGGAGTTGGGATTTATGTCAGGGCCTTAGTTAGGGACAGTTTCAGTGCCTGAGTTGGGAGTAGTGTCAGGGCCTAGTTAGGGACAGTGTCAGTGCCTGAGTTGGGAGTAGTGTCAGGGCATTAGGGACAGTGTCAGTGGCTGAGATGGGAGTAGTGTCAGGGTCTTAGTTAGGGAGAGTGTCAGTGCCTGAGTTTGGAATAGTCTCAGGGTCTTTTTTGGGGACAGCATCAGGGCATGAGTTAAAAGTAGTGTCAAGGCCTTAGTTAGGGAGAGTGTCAGTGCCTGTGTTGGGAGTAGTATCAGGCCCTTCGTTAGGGACAGTGTCAGGGTCTGAGGTAGAAGTAGTCTCAGGGCCTTAGTTAGGTAGCGTGTCAGTGCCTAAGTAAGTAGTAATGGGAGGGCCTTAGTTAGGGACAGTGTCAATGCCTGTGTTGGGAGTAGTGTCAGAGCCTTAGTTAGGGACAGCGTCAGTGCCTGAGTTGGGAGTAGTGTCAGGGCCTAAGTTAGGGCCAGTGTCAGTGCCTGAGTCAGGAGTAGAGTCAGGGCCTAAGTTAGGGACAGTGTCATTGCTTGAGATAGGAGTAGTGTCAGGGCCTTAGTTAGGAGTAGCATCAGTGCCTTCGTTAGGTATTGTATCAGCGCCTCAGTTAGGAATAGTTTCAGGGCCTTATTTAGGGACAGTGTTAGTGCCTGAGTTAGGAGTTGTGTCGGCCTTAGTTAGGCACCTTTTCAGGGCCTGAGTTAGGAGTAATGTCAGGGCCTTCCTTAAGTATTGTGTCAGTGCCTGAGTTAGGAATAGTGTCAGGGCCTTAGTTAGGGACATTGTCAGGGCATGATTTAGGAGTTGTGTTAGTGCGTGAGCTATGAATAGTGTCAGGGCCTCAGTTAGTGACAGTGTCAGTGCTGAGTTTGGAGTAGTATCAGGGCCTTAGTTAGAGACAGTGTCAGGTCCTGAATTAGGTGTATGTCAGGGCCTTAGTTAGGGACAGTGTCAGTGCCTGATTTAGGAGTAGTGTCAGAGGCTTTGTTAGGGACAGTGTCAGGGCCTGAGTTAAGAGTAGTGTCACAGCTTTAGTTAGGACCAGTGTCAGGGCCTTAGTTAAGTCCAACATCAGCGCCTATGATAGGATTCAGATCAGGACCTGTGTTACAGGTAATGTCAGGGCCTTATTTAAGAACAGTGTCAGGGCCTGAGTCCTGACTTACTCCTTACTCTCCTCACTGAGGACTTTTGACACTGCTGCTAATTCAGGCCCTGATAATGTCCCTAACTAAGGCCCTGACACTTTCCCTGGCTAAGGCCCTGAACTTCTCCTAAGTCAGGCCCTGATACTGTCCCTAACAATGGCCCTGACACTACACCTAACTGAGGCCCCGACATGATACCTAACAAAGGCTTTGTTGCTAGTCCAAACTAAAGCCCTAAAATTGGTCCTAAGTAAGGCCTTGACACTAATCCTAACTCAGGCCCTAAAACTGTCCCTAACTAAGGCCCTGATAGTATGCCTAACTCAGGCCCTCATACGATTCCTAACAATGGCTCTGATGCTAGTCCAAACTAAGGCCCTGAAACTGGTCCTAAATAAGGCCTTGACACGAATCGTAACTCAGGCCCTAGCACTGTCCCTAACTAGGTCTCAGACAGTACACCTAACTCAGACCCTGACACTGTCCCTAAGCAAGGCCCTGACACTACTCCTAACTCAGTCCCTTACACTGTACCTAACAAAGTCTCTGATGCTAGGCCTAACTCAGGCCATGAAACCGTCTGTAACTAAGGCCCTGCTGCCATCACTATCAAAAGTCCTGACATTATCCTGAGCTAATATCCTGACCTATGTCTTTCCAAGGTCCTGAAACTGTCCCAAAGTCAGCCCTGACGCTGTCCCTAAGTGAGGCCCTGAAGCTTTCCCTAACTAACTCAAGCCTTGATGCTGTGACTAACTCAGACCCTGATCATGTCTTTAACTAAGACCCTAAGGCTGATCCAACAGAGGCCGTGATGCTTCTCCTAAATCATGCCCCGATAGTGTCCCCCACTAAGTGTCTGAGGCTAGGCCTCACTCAGACCCTAACACTCTCCCTAAGTCAGGCTCTGATGCTGTCCCTACCTGAAGCCCTGACACTGGTTCTGAATAAGGCCCTGAGAGTCTCCGTAACAAAGGTCTTCACACTATCCTTAGGTCATTTCCTGACACTATCCCTAGATGTTAAACTGACACGGTCACTAGCTAATGTCCTGCCTCTTATGCTAACTGAAGCCCTTAGGCTGTGCCTACCTCAGGCACTGCATTTAGTCCCAAGACCATGAAACTGTCCCGAACTAAGGCCTAGATGCTCGCCCTACATCCGGCCCTGACACTGTCCCTAACTAAGGCCCTAACACTATTGCTAACTGAGGATCTGACACTGGACCTATCAGAGGCCCGCTACTCCTAACTAACGCCTTGAAACTTTCCCTAACGTAGGCGCTGCTACCATCAATATCTAAAGTCCTGACATTATCCTGAGCTAATATCCTGACCCATGTCTTACCAAGGTCCTGAAACTCTCCCAAAGTTAGCCCTGACACTGTCCCTAAGTGAGGCCCTGAGGCTGTCCCTCACAGAGGTCCTGATAATGTCTTTAACTAAACTCTAATGCTGATCTTACAGAGACCCTTATGTTGATCTTATGTCATGCCCTGACGCTGTCCATAGCTAAGGCCCTGACTCTAGGCATCACTCAGGCCCTGTCGCTCTCCCTATGTCAGGCTCAGACTCTGTCCCTACCTGAAGCCCTGACACTGGGCCTAAATTAGGCACTGATGCTCTAATTAGCTATGGTCTTGACACTATCCCTAGGTCATTTCCTGACACTATCCCTAGATCTTAACCTAAACTTGTCTTTAGCTATTGTCGAGCCTCTTATGCTAACTAAATCCCTGATGCTGTCTCTAACTAGGAGCCTGAAATTAGTCCCGAAGCCCTCATCCTGTCCCTAACTGAGGTTGGAGGCTCATCCTAACTGAGGCGCTGACACTGTCCCAAACTAAAGTCCTGACACTACACCTAACTCAGTCCCTGACACTGTAGTTTACAAGGGCTCTGATGCTAGTCCTAACTCAGGCCCTGACACTGTCTCTAAGTAAGGCTCAGAATTTGCCCCTAATATAGGCCCTGCTGTCAGCAATAACTAAAAACTGGACACTAGCCTGAGTTAATATCCTGACATATTTCTAACCCAGGTCCTGACACTGTCCCTAAGAAAGCCCTGTCGCTGTCCCTATGTTAAGAACTGAGGCTGTCCCTAACTCAGGCCCTGAAGCTTTCCCTAACTGAGGCCTTGAAGCTGTGACTAAGTCAGGCCCTGATCATATCTGTAACAAAGACGCTAAGGCTGATCCAACAGAGGCGCTGATTCTGTTCCTAAGTCATGCCCTGACAGTGTCCTCAGCTAAGGGCCTGACGCTAGGCCTCACTCAGGCCCTGTCGCTCTCCCTAAGTCAGGCTCTGATGCTGTCCCTACCTGAAGCCCTGACACTGGTTCTGAATAAGGCCCTGAGAGTCTCCGTAACAAAGGTCTTCACACTATCCTTAGGTCATTTCCTGACACTATCCCTAGATGTTAAACTGACACGGTCACTAGCTAATGTCCTGCCTCTTATGCTAACTGAAGCCCTTAGGCTGTGCCTACCTCAGGCACTGCATTTAGTCCCAAGACCATGAAACTGTCCCGAACTAAGGCCTAGATGCTCGCCCTACATCCGGCCCTGACACTGTCCCTAACTAAGGCCCTAACACTATTGCTAACTGAGGATCTGACACTGGACCTATCAGAGGCCCGCTACTCCTAACTAACGCCTTGAAACTTTCCCTAACGTAGGCGCTGCTACCATCAATATCTAAAGTCCTGACATTATCCTGAGCTAATATCCTGACCCATGTCTTACCAAGGTCCTGAAACTCTCCCAAAGTTAGCCCTGACACTGTCCCTAAGTGAGGCCCTGAGGCTGTCCCTCACAGAGGTCCTGATAATGTCTTTAACTAAACTCTAATGCTGATCTTACAGAGACCCTTATGTTGATCTTATGTCATGCCCTGACGCTGTCCATAGCTAAGGCCCTGACTCTAGGCATCACTCAGGCCCTGTCGCTCTCCCTATGTCAGGCTCAGACTCTGTCCCTACCTGAAGCCCTGACACTGGGCCTAAATTAGGCACTGATGCTCTAATTAGCTATGGTCTTGACACTATCCCTAGGTCATTTCCTGACACTATCCCTAGATCTTAACCTAAACTTGTCTTTAGCTATTGTCGAGCCTCTTATGCTAACTAAATCCCTGATGCTGTCTCTAACTAGGAGCCTGAAATTAGTCCCGAAGCCCTCATCCTGTCCCTAACTGAGGTTGGAGGCTCATCCTAACTGAGGCGCTGACACTGTCCCAAACTAAAGTCCTGACACTACACCTAACTCAGTCCCTGACACTGTAGTTTACAAGGGCTCTGATGCTAGTCCTAACTCAGGCCCTGACACTGTCTCTAAGTAAGGCTCAGAATTTGCCCCTAATATAGGCCCTGCTGTCAGCAATAACTAAAAACTGGACACTAGCCTGAGTTAATATCCTGACATATTTCTAACCCAGGTCCTGACACTGTCCCTAAGAAAGCCCTGTCGCTGTCCCTATGTTAAGAACTGAGGCTGTCCCTAACTCAGGCCCTGAAGCTTTCCCTAACTGAGGCCTTGAAGCTGTGACTAAGTCAGGCCCTGATCATATCTGTAACAAAGACGCTAAGGCTGATCCAACAGAGGCGCTGATTCTGTTCCTAAGTCATGCCCTGACAGTGTCCTCAGCTAAGGGCCTGACGCTAGGCCTCACTCAGGCCCTGTCGCTCTCCCTAAGTCAGGCTCTGATGCTGTCCCTACCTGAAGCCCTGACACTGGTTCTAAATAAGGATCTGATACTCTCAGGAACTAAGGTTTTGACACTATGCTTAGGTCCTTTCCTGACACTCTGCCTAGACCATAACCTGACCCTGTCCCTAGCAAATGTCGTGCCTCTTATGCTAAATACAGCCCTGCTGCTGTCCTTAACTAAGGGCCTAAAATTACTCTCGAGGCTGTGACCCTGTCCGTACCTAAGGCCTCGATGTTCGTCCTAATTCAGGGCCTGACACTGTCCCTAACTAAGGCCCTGCTGCCGTCAATATCTAAAGTCCTGACACTATCCTGAGCTAATTTCTTGACCCATCTCTTACCAAGGTCCTGAAACTGTCCCTAAGGAAGCCCTGATGCTGTCTCTAAGTGAGGCCTTGAGGCTGTCCCTAACAGAGGCCCTGAGAATGTCTTTAACATAGCCCCTGAGGCTGATCCTACCGTGGCTCTTATGCTGCTCCTAAGTCATGCCCTGACACTGTCTCTAGCTAAGGCCCTGACGCTAGGCCTCACTCATGCCCTGTCCCACTCCCGAAGTCAGGCTCTGACGCTGTTCCTACCCGAAGCCCTGACACTCACTGCTCCTAAATTAGGTCCTGATGTGCTAAGTAACTAAGGTCTTGACACTAGCCCTAGGTCATTTCCTGACACTCTCCCTAGACCTTAACCTAACCTTCTCTTTAGCTAATGTCGAGATTAGCTAAAGAGATTCTTTAGAACGAGATTCTTTCATCTTCTGAATATAGTTTTCTTCAAAACATAATTTTTAGAGTGTTAATAATTTTAAACAAAATGTACTCAACTGCTGTGGAATATTCCTTCATAGGAGCGTGCATGGTTCACTTCTGCATCTGCTTGTGGTGGTGTTCAGGTTGCTTTCAGCTGTAGATCCCCTTATGCTAGCTAAATCACTGATTCTGTCCCTAAATGAGGCCCTGAATTTAGGTCCGAGGCCGTGAACCTGTCCCTAAATGAGGCCTGGAGGCTCGTCCTAATGCAGGCCCTGACACTGTCCCTAACTAAGGCTCTGACACTACACCTAACTCAGTCACTGACACTGTACCTAACAAAGGCTCTGATGCTAGTCCTAACTTAGGCCCTGACACTGCCTCTAACTAAGGCCCTGCTGCCGTCAATATCTGAACACCTGATATTCTCCTGAGCTAATATCCTGACCCATGTCTTCCCAAGGTCCTGAAACTTTCCCAAAGTAAGCCCTGACGCTGTCCCTAAGTGAGGCCTTGAGGCTGTCCCTAACGGAGGCCCTGATAATAGCTTTAACGAAGACCCTAATGCTGATCCTACAGAGGCCTTTATGCTGCTTCTAAGTCATGCCCTGATACTGTCCCTTACTCAGGCCCTAAAGATAGGCCTCACTTAGGCCCTGTTGCTGTACCTTAGTTAGGCTCTGATGCTGTCCATACATCAAGCCCTGGCGCTGGTCCTGATTAAGGCGCTCACGCTGCTGCTAACTAAGGCCCTGATGCTCTCAATAACTAAGGTCTTCTCGTTATCCCTTGGTCATTTCCTTTCACTATCTCTGGCCTGGAACCTGACTCTGTCCCGAGATAATCTCCTGCATCTTATGCTAACTGAAACCCTAATGCTCTCCCTAACTGAGGCCCTGACTACTCCTAACTAAGGCCATGACACTGAACCTAACAAAGGCCCGGAATCTGTCCTTAATATAGGCCCTGCTGCCAGCAATAACTAAAATCCTGACACTCTCCTGAGTTAATATCCTGACTCATTTCTAACCAAGGTCCTGACCCTGTCCCTAAGAAAGCCCTGTCGCTGTCTTTAAGTGAAGCCCTGAGGCTGTCTGTAACTCAGACCCTGAAGCTTTCCCTAACTGAGGCCTTGACGCTGTGACTAACTAGGGCTCCGGTCATGTCTTTAACTAAGAACCTAAAGCTGATCCAACAAAGGCACTGATGCTGCTCCTAAGTCATTCCTTGACAGGGTCCCCAGCTAAGGGCCTGACATTAGGCCTCACTCAGGCCCTGTCGCTCTCCTTAAGTCAGGCCCTGACGTTGTCCCTACCTGAAGCCCTAACACTGCTTCTGAATAAGTCCCTGAGAGTCTCAGTAACAAAGGTCTTCACACTATCCTTAGGTCATTTCCTGATACGATTCCAAGCCTTTACCCTAACCCTGTCCCGAGCTAATGTCCTACCTCTTATGCTAACTAAAGACTTTATGCTGTGCCTAATTCAGGCACTGAATTTAGTCCCAAGGCCGCTAGACTGTCCCTAACTCGGCTCGATGCCCTTATCGTCACAATGTTCCATGACCACTGTCATCACAATGCTCCACTCCCTTGTCATCACAATGCTCCATAACCCCTGTCATCACAATGCTCCATGACCTTTGTCATCGCAATGCTACATGCCATTGTCATCACAATGCTCCATGCCCTTATCATCACAATGATCCATGACACCTTTCATCACAATGCTCCATGACCCTTGTCTAAAATGCTACATGCCTGTGAAATCACAAAGCTCCATGCCCCCTGTCATCACAAGTCCCCATGACTCTTGTCATCACAATGTTTCATGGCCCCTGTCATTCAAAATGCCATATGACCACTCTCATCAAAATGTTCCATGGCCCTTGTCATCACAATGCCCCGTGACCCCTGTCATCACAATGTTCCAGGCCCCCTGTCATCACAATGAGCCGTGACCCCTTTCATCACAATGCTCCAGGTCCGTTTTCATCACAATGCTCCATGGCCCCTGTCATCACAATGCTGCATGATCCTTGTAATCTCAATGCTCCATGGTCCTCGTCATCACAAATCTCCACGCATTGGTCATCACAATGTTCCATGACCCCTGTTATCCCAATGCTCCATAGCACTTTTCATCACAATGCTACATGACCACTTTTATCACAATGTTCCATGACCACTTTCATCACAATGCTCCATGACCACTTTCATCACAATGCCCCATGACCCCTGTCATCAAAATGCTCCATGGCCCTTGTCACCACAATGCTCCAGGACCCGTCATCACAATTCTCCATGGCCCTTGTCATCACAGTGCTCCATGGCGCTTGTCATCACAATGATCCAGAGCCTTACTGCTTGAGTTGGGAGTAGTATCATTGCCTCAGTTAGGGACACTGTCATTGCCTGAATTGGGCAATGTGTCAGAGCCTTAGTTAGGGACAGCGCCAGGACGAGTTGGGAGTAGTGCCAGTGCCTTATTTAGGGACAGCGCCAGTGCTTGCGTTGGGAGTAGTGTCAGGGCCATATTTAGGGACAGTGTCAGTGGCTGAGATGGGAATAGTGTCAGGGCCTTAGTTACGGACATTGTCAGTGCCTAAGTTGGGATTTTTGTCAGGGTCTTTATTATGGACAGTGTCAGGGCCTGAGTTAAGAGTAGTGTCAAGGCCTTAATTTGGAGGAGTGTCAGTGTCTCAGTTTGGAGTAGTGTCACACCCTTAGTTAGGAACAGCGTCAGTGCCTGAGTTGGGA
The DNA here is from genome assembly GCF_965194825.1 of Balaenoptera physalus. Lineage (NCBI taxonomy): Eukaryota > Metazoa > Chordata > Mammalia > Artiodactyla > Balaenopteridae > Balaenoptera > Balaenoptera physalus. Next base: position 650,279 of record NW_028126387.1, read on the forward strand.
GTAGTGACATGGCCTAAGTTAGGGACAGTGTCAGGGTCTGAGTTAGAAATAGTCTCAAGACCTTAGTTAGGGAGAGTGTCAGTGACTGTGTTAGGAATAGTGTCAGGGCCTAAGTTAGGAGGAGTCTGAGACCGGTAGTTAGGAACACTGTCAGGGCCTGAGTTGTGAGTAGTTTCAGGGCCTTAGTTAGAGAAAGTGTCAGTGCCGGAGTTGGGAGTTATGTCAGGGCATTAGTTAGAGACAGTGTCAGTGCCTAGTTTGGGAGTAGTGTCACGGCCTAGTTAGGGACAGTGTCAGGGCCTGAGTTGGAAGTAGTGTCAGGGCATTAGGGACAGTGTCAGTGGCTGAGATGGGAGTAGTGTCAGGGCCTTAGTTATGGACAGTGTCAGTGCCTGATTTGGGAGTAGTGTCAGGGCCTTAGATAGGGACAGTGACAGTGCCTAAGTTGGGAGTAATGTCAGGGCCTTAGTTAGGGACAGTGTCAGTGGCTGAGATGGGAGTGGTGTCAGGGCCTTAGTTAGGGACAGTGTCAGGGCCTGAATTGGGAGTAGTCTCTGGGCCGTAGATAGGAACAGCGTCAGTGACTGAGTTGGGAATACTCTCAGGGTCTTAGTTAAGGACAGTGTCAGGGCATGAGTTAAGTATTGTGTCAAAGCCTTAGTTACGGAGAGTGTCAGTTTTTGAGTTAAGAGAAGTGTAACGGCCTTATTTAGTGACAGTGACAGTGCCTGAGTTAGGAGTGGAGTCAGGGCCTTATTTACGGTAGTGTCAGTGCCTGAGTTAGGAGTAGTATCAGGGTCTTAATTAGGGAGAGTGTCAGTGCCTGAGTTGGGAGTAGTGCCAGTGCCTTAGTTAGAGACAGCGCCAGTGCCTGAGTTGGGAGAAGTGTCAGGGCCATAGTTAGGGATGGTGTCAGTTGCTGAGATGGAAGTAGTGTCAGGCCCTTAGTTACGGACAGTGCCAGGGCCTGAGTTGGGATTAGTTTCAGGGTCTTTATTATGGACTGTGTCAGGGCCTGAGTTAAGAGTAGTGTCAAGGCCTTAATTTGGGAGAGTGTCACTGTCTGAGTTGGGAGTAGTGTCAGACCCTTAGTTAAGGGACAGCGTCAGTGTCTGAGTTAGGAATAGTGCCAGAGCCTAAGTTACGGACAGTGCCAGGGCCTGAGTTAGGAGTAGTCTGAGACTGGTAGTTAGTACCCGTGTAAGGGCCTGAGTTGTGAGTAGTTTCAGGGCCTTAGTTAGCGAAAGTGTCAATGCCGGAATTGGGAGTAATGTCAGGGCTTACTTAGGGAGAGTGTCAGTGCCTGAGGTGGAAGTAGTATCAGGGCCTTAGTTAAGGACAGTGTCAGTGCCTGAGTTCGGAGTACTGTCAGGGCATATTTCGGGACAGTCTCAGTGCCTATTTTGGGAGTAGTGTCACGGCCTTTGTTAGTGACATTGTCAGTGCCTGAGTAAGGAGTAGTGTCCGGGCCTTAGTTAGGGACAGTGTCAGTTGCTTAGTTAGGAGTAGTGTCAGGGCCTAAGTTAGGGCCAGTGTCAGTGCCTGAGTCAGGAGTAGAGTCAGGGTCTAAGTTAGGGACAGTGTCATTGCTTGAGATAGGAGTAGTGTCAGGGCCTTAGTTAGGAGTAGCATCAGTGCCTTCGTTAGGTATTGTATCAGCGCCTCAGTTGGGAATAGTTTCAGGGCCTTATTTAGGACAGTGTTAGTGCCTGAGTTAGGAGTTGTGTCGGCCTTAGTTAGGGACCTTTTCAGGGCCTGAGTTAGGAGTAATGTCAGGGCCTTCCTTAAGTATTGTGTCGGCGCCTGAGTTAGGAATAGTGTCAGGGCCTTAGTTAGGGACATTGTCAGGGCATGATTTAGGAGTTGTGTTAGGGCGTGAGCTATGAATAGTGTCAGGGCCTTAGTTAGTGACAGTGTCAGTGCTGAGTTTGGAGTAGTATCAGGGCCTTAGTTAGAGACAGTGTCAGGGCCTGAGTTAGGTGTATGTCAGGGCCTTAGTTAGGGACAGTGTCAGTGGCTGATTTAGGAGTAGTGTCAGAGGCTTTGTTGGGACAGTGTCAGGGCCTGAGTTAAGAGTAGTGTCACAGCTTTAGTTAGGACCAGTGTCAGGGCCTTAGTTAAGTCCAACATCAGCGCCTATGATAGGAATCAGATCAGGACCTGTGTTACAGGTAATGTCAGGGCCTTATTTAAGAACAGTGTCAGGGCCTGAGTCCTGACTTACTCCTTACTCTCCTCAATGAGGACTTTTGACACTACTGCTAATTCAGGCCCTGATAATGTCCCTAACTAAGGCCCTGACACTACACCTAAATTAGGCCCCGACATGATACTTAACAAAGGCTTTGTTGCTGGTCCAAACTAAAGCCCTAAAATTGGTCCTAAATAAGGCCTTGACACTAATCGCCTTGAAACTTTCCCTAACGTAGGCGCTGCTACCATCAATATCTAAAGTCCTGACATTATCCTGAGCTAATATCCTGACCCATGTCTTACCAAGGTCCTGAAACTCTCCCAAAGTTAGCCCTGACACTGTCCCTAAGTGAGGCCCTGAGGCTGTCCCTCACAGAGGTCCTGATAATGTCTTTATCTAAACTCTAATGCTGATCTTACAGAGACCCTTATGTTGATCCTATGTCATGCCCTGACGCTGTCCGTAGCTAAGGCCCTGACTCTAGGCATCACTCAGGCCCTGTCGCTCTCCCTAAGTCAGGCTAAGACTCTGTCCCTACCTGAAGCCCTGACACTGGGCCTAAATTAGGCACTGATGCTCTAATTAGCTATGGTCTTGACAGTATCCCTAGGTCATTTCCTGACACTATCCCTAGATCTTAACCTAAACTTGTCTTTAGCTATTGTCGAGCCTCCTATGCTAACTAAATCCCTGATGCTGTCTCTAACTAAGAGCCTGAAATTAGGCCCGAGGCCGTCAACCTGTCCCTAACTGAGGTTGGAGGCTCATCCTAACTGAGGCGCTGACACTGTCCCTAACTAAAGCCCTGACACTACACCTAACTCAGTCCCTGACACTGTACTTTACAAGGGCTCTGATGCTAGTCCTAACTCAGGCCCTGACACTGTCTCTAAGTAAGGCTCAGAATTTGCCCCTAAGATAGGCCCTGCTGTCAGCAATAACTAAAAACTGGACACTAGCCTGAGTTAATATCCTGACATATTTCTAACCAAGGTCCTGACACTGTCCCTAAGAAAGCCCTGTCGCTGTCCCTATGTTAAGAACTGAGGCTGTCCCTAACTCAGGCCCTGAAGCTTTCCCTAACTGAGGCCTTGAAGCTGTGACTAAGTCAGGCCCTGATCATATCTGTAACAAAGACGCTAAGGCTGATCCAACAGAGGCGCTGATTCTGTTCCTAAGTCATGCCCTGACAGTGTCCTCAGCTAAGGGCCTGACGCTAGGCCTCACTCAGGCCCTGTCGCTCTCCCTAAGTCAGGCTCTGATGCTGTCCCTACCTGAAGCCCTGACACTGGTTCTAAATAAGGATCTGATACTCTCAGGAACTAAGGTTTTGACACTATGCTTAGGTCCTTTCCTGACACTATCCCTAGACCATAACCTGACCCTGTCCCTAGCAAATGTCGTGCCTCTTATGCTAACTACAGCCCTGCTGCTGTCCTTAACTAAGGGCCTAAAATTACTCTCGAGGCTGTGACCCTGTCCGTACCTAAGGCCTCGATGTTCGTCCTAATTCAGGGCCTGACACTGTCCCTAACTAAGGCCCTGCTGCCGTCAATATCTAAAGTCCTGACACTATCCTGAGCTAATTTCCTGACCCATCTCTTACCAAGGTCCTGAAACTGTCCCTAAGGAAGCCCTGATGCTGTCTCTAAGTGAGGCCTTGAGGCTGTCCCTAACAGAGGCCCTGAGAATATCTTTAACATAGCCCCTGAGGCTGATCCTACCGTGGCTCTTATGCTGCTCCTAAGTCATGCCCTGACACTGTCTCTAGCTAAGGGCCTGACGCTAGGCCTCACTCAGGCCCTGTCCCACTCCCTAAGTCAGGCTCTGACGCTCTTCCTACCCGAAGCCCTGACACTCACTGCTCCTAAATTAGGTCCTGATGTGCTAAGTAACTAAGGTCTTGACACTATCCCTAGGTCATTTCCTGACACTGTCCCTAGACCTTAACCTAACCTTCTCTTTAGCGAATGTCGAGATTAGCTAAAGAGATTCTTTAGAACGAGATTCTTTCATCTTCTGAATATAGTTTTCTTCAAAACATAATTTTTAGAGTGTTACTAACTTTAAACAAAATGTACTCAACTGCTGTGGAATATTCCTTCATAGGAGCGTGCATGGTTCACTTCTGCATCTGCTTGTGGTGGTGTTCAGGTTGCTTTCAGCTGTAGATCCCCTTATGCTAGCTAAATCCCTGATTCTGTCCCTAAATGAGGCCCTGAATTTAGGTCCGAGGCCGTGAACCTGTCCCTAACTGAGGCCTGGAGGCTCGTCCTAATGCAGGCCCTGACACTGTCCCTAACTAAGGCTCTGACATTACACCTAGCTCAGTCACTGTCACTGTACCTAACAAAGGCTCTGATGCTAGTCCTAACTTAGGCCCTGACACTGCCTCTAACTAAGGCCCTGCTGCCGTCAATATCTGAACACCTGATATTCTCCTGAGCTAATAGCCTGACCCATGTCTTCCCAAGGTCCTGAAACTTTCCCAAAGTAAGCCCTGACGCTGTCCCTAAGTGAGGCCTTGAGGCTATCCCTAACGGAGGCCCTGATAATAGCTTTAACGAAGACCCTAATGCTGATCCTACAGAGGCCTTTATGCTGCTCCTAAGTCATGCCCTGATACTGTCCCTTACTCAGGCCCCAAAGATAGGCCTCACTTAGGCCCTGTTGCTGTACCTTAGTTAGGCTCTGATGCTGTCCATACATCAAGCCCTGGCGCTGGTCCTGTTTAAGGCGCTCACGCTGCTGCTAACTAAGGCCCTGATGCTCTCAATAACTAAGGTCTTCTCGTTATCCCTTGGTCATTTCCTTTCACTATCTCTGGCCTGGAACCTGACTCTGTCCCGAGATAATCTCCTGCATCTTATGCTAACTGAAACCCTAATGCTCTCCCTAACTGAGGCCCTGACTACTCCTAACTAAGGCCATGACACTGAACCTAACAAAGGCCCGGAATCTGTCCTTAATATAGGCCCTGCTGCCAGCAATAACTAAAATCCTGACACTCTCCTGAGTTAATATCCTGACTCATTTCTAACCAAGGTCCTGACCCTGTCCCTAAGAAAGCCCTGTCGCTGTCTTTAAGTGAAGCCCTGAGTTTGTCTGTAACTCAGACCCTGAAGCTTTCCCTAACTGAGGCCTTGACGCTGTGACTAACTAGGGCTCCGGTCATGTCTTTAACTAAGAACCTAAAGCTGATCCAACAAAGGCACTGATGCTGCTCCTAAGTCATTCCTTGACAGGGTCCCCAGCTAAGGGCCTGACATTAGGCCTCACTCAGGCCCTGTCGCTCTCCTTAAGTCAGGCCCTGACGTTGTCCCTACCTGAAGCCCTAACACTGCTTCTGAATAAGTCCCTGAGAGTCTCAGTAACAAAGGTCTTCACACTATCCTTAGGTCATTTCCTGATACGATTCCAAGCCTTTACCCTAACCCTGTCCCGAGCTAATGTCCTACCTCTTATGCTAACTAAAGACCTTATGCTGTGCCTAATTCAGGCACTGAATTTAGTCCCAAGGCCGCTAGACTGTCCCTAACTCGGCTCGATGCCCTTATCATCACAATGTTCCATGACCACTGTCATCACAATGCTCCACGCCCTTGTCATCACAATGCTCCATAACCCCTGTCATCACAATGCTCCATGACCTTTGTCATCGCAATGCTACATGCCATTGTCATCACAATGCTCCATGCCCTTATCATCACAATGATCCATGACCCCTTTCATCACAATGCTCCATGACCCTTGTCTAAAATGCTACATGCCTGTGAAATCACAAAGCTCCATGCCCCCTGTCATCACAAGTCCCCATGACTCTTGTCATCACAATGTTTCATGGCCCCTGTCATTCAAAATGCCATATGACCACTGTCATCAAAATGTTCCATGGCCCTTGTCCTCACAATGCCCCGTGACCCCTGTCATCACAATGTTCCAGGCCCCCTGTCATCACAATGAGCCGTGACCCCTTTCATCACAATGCTCCAGGTCCGTTTTCATCACAATGCTCCATGGTCCCTGTCATCACAATGCTGTATGATCCTTGTAATCTCAATGCTCCATGGTCCTCGTCATCACAAATCTCCACGCATTGGTCATCACAATGTTCCATGACCCCTGTCATCCCAATGCTCCATAGCACTTTTCATCACAATGCTACATGACCACTTTTATCACAATGTTCCATGACCACTTTCATCACAATGCTCCATGACCACTTTCATCACAATGCCCCATGACCCCTGTCATCAAAATGCTCCATGGCCCTTGTCACCACAATGCTCCAGGACCCGTCATCACAATTCTCCATGGCCCTTGTCATCACAGTGCTCCATGGCGCTTGTCATCACAATGATCCAGAGCCTTAGTGCTTGAGTTGGGAGTAGTATCATTGCCTCAGTTAGGGACACTGTCATTGCCTGAATTGGGCAATGTGTCAGAGCCTTAGTTAGGGACAGCGCCAGGACGAGTTGGGAGTAGTGCCAGTGCCTTAGTTAGGGACAGCACCAGTGCTTGCGTTGGGAGTAGTGTCAGGGCCATAGTTAGGGACAGTGTCAGTGGCTGAGATGGGAATAGTGTCAGGGCCTTAGTTACGGACATTGTCAGTGCCTAAGTTGGGATTTTTGTCAGGGTCTTTATTATGGACAGTGTCAGGGCCTGAGTTAAGAGTAGTGTCAAGGCTTTAATTTGGAGGAGTGTCAGTGTCTCAGTTTGGAGTAGTGTCAGACCCTTAGTTAGGAACAGCGTCAGTGCCTGAGTTGGGAGTAGTGACATGGCCTAAGTTAGGGACAGTGTCAGGGTCTGAGTTAGAAATAGTCTCAAGACCTTAGTTAGGGAGAGTGTCAGTGACTGTGTCAGGAATAGTGTCAGGGCCTAAGTTAGGAGGAGTCTGAGACCGGTAGTTAGGAACACTGTCAGGGCCTGAGTTGTGAGTAGTTTCAGGGCCTTAGTTAAAGAAAGTGTCAGTGCCGGAGTTGGGAGTTATGTCAGGGCCTTAGTTAGAGACACTGTCAGTGCCTAGTGTGGGAGTAGTGTCAGGGCCTAGTTAGGGACAGTGTCAGGGCCTGAGTTGGAAGTAGTGTCAGGGCATTAGGGACAGTGTCAGTGGCTGAGATGGGAGTAGTGTCAGGGCCTTAGTTATGGACAGTGTCAGTGCCTGATTTGGGAGTAGTGTCAGGGCCTTAGTTAGGGACAGTGTCAGTGCCTAGTTTGGGAGTAGTGTCAGGGCCTAGTTAGGGACAGTGTCAGGGCCTGAGTTGGAAGTAGTGTCAGGGCATTAGGGACAGTGTCAGTGGCTGAGATGGGAGTAGTGTCAAGGCCTTAGTTAGGGACAGTGTCAGTGGCTGAGGTGGGAGTGGTGTCCGGGCCTTAGTTAGGGACAGTGTCAGGGCCTGAATTGGGAGTAGTCTCTGGGCCGTAGTTAGGAACAGCGTCAGTGACTGAGTTGGGAGTACTCTCAGGGTCTTAGTTAAGGACAGTGTCAGGGCATGAGTTAAGTATTGTGTCAAAGCCTTAGTTACGGAGAGTGTCAGTTTTTGAGTTAAGAGAAGTGTAACGGCCTTATTTAGTGACAGTGACAGTGCCTGCGTTAGGAGTGGAGTCAGAGCCTTATTTACGGTAGTGTCAGTGCCTGAGTTAGGAGTAGTGTCAGGGCCTTAGTTAGGGACAGTGTCAGTGCCTGTGTTGGGAGTAGTGTCAGGACCTTAATTAGGGAGAGTGTCAGTGCCTGAGTTGGGAGTAGTGCCAGTGCCTTAGTTAGAGACAGCGCCAGTGCCTGAGTTGGGAGTAGTGTCAGGGCCATAGTTAGGGATGGTGTCAGTTGCTGAGATGGAAGTAGTGTCAGGCCCTTAGTTACGGACAGTGCCAGGGCCTGAGTTGGGATTAGTTTCAGGGTCTTTATTATGGACTGTGTCAGGGCCTGAGTTAAGAGTAGTGTCAAGGCCTTAATTTGGGAGAGTGTCACTGTCTGAGTTGGGAGTAGTGTCAGACCCTTAGTTAAGGGACAGCGTCAGTGTCTGAGTTAGGAATAGTGCCAGAGCCTAAGTTACGGACAGTGCCAGGGCCTGAGTTAGGAGTAGTCTGAGACTGGTAGTTAGTACCCGTGTAAGGGCCTGAGTTGTGAGTAGTTTCAGGGCCTTAGTTAGCGAAAGTGTCAATGCCGGAATTGGGAGTAATGTCAGGGCTTACTTAGGGAGAGTGTCAGTGCCTGAGGTGGAAGTAGTATCAGGGCCTTAGTTAAGGACAGTGTCAGTGCCTGAGTTCGGAGTACTGTCAGGGCATATTTCGGGACAGTCTCAGTGCCTATTTTGGGAGTAGTGTCACGGCCTTAGTTAGTGACATTGTCAGTGCCTGAGTAAGGAGTAGTGTCCGGGCCTTAGTTAGGGACAGTGTCAGTTGCTTAGTTAGGAGTAGTGTCAGGGCCTAAGTTAGGGCCAGTGTCAGTGCCTGAGTCAGGAGTAGAGTCAGGGTCTAAGTTAGGGACAGTGTCATTGCTTGAGATAGGAGTAGTGTCAGGGCCTTAGTTAGGAGTAGCATCAGTGCCTTCGTTAGGTATTGTATCAGCGCCTCAGTTGGGAATAGTTTCAGGGCCTTATTTAGGACAGTGTTAGTGCCTGAGTTAGGAGTTGTGTCGGCCTTAGTTAGGGACCTTTTCAGGGCCTGAGTTAGGAGTAATGTCAGGGCCTTCCTTAAGTATTGTGTCGGCGCCTGAGTTAGGAATAGTGTCAGGGCCTTAGTTAGGGACATTGTCAGGGCATGATTTAGGAGTTGTGTTAGGGCGTGAGCTATGAATAGTGTCAGGGCCTTAGTTAGTGACAGTGTCAGTGCTGAGTTTGGAGTAGTATCAGGGCCTTAGTTAGAGACACTGTCAGGGCCTGAGTTAGGTGTATGTCAGGGCCTTAGTTAGGGACAGTGTCAGTGGCTGATTTAGGAGTAGTGTCAGAGGCTTTGTTGGGACAGTGTCAGGGCCTGAGTTAAGAGTAGTGTCACAGCTTTAGTTAGGACCAGTGTCAGGGCCTTAGTTAAGTCCAACATCAGCGCCTATGATAGGAATCAGATCAGGACCTGTGTTACAGGTAATGTCAGGGCCTTATTTAAGAACAGTGTCAGGGCCTGAGTCCTGACTTACTCCTTACTCTCCTCAATGAGGACTTTTGACACTACTGCTAATTCAGGCCCTGATAATGTCCCTAACTAAGGCCCTGACACTACACCTAAATTAGGCCCCGACATGATACTTAACAAAGGCTTTGTTGCTGGTCCAAACTAAAGCCCTAAAATTGGTCCTAAATAAGGCCTTGACACTAATCGCCTTGAAACTTTCCCTAACGTAGGCGCTGCTACCATCAATATCTAAAGTCCTGACATTATCCTGAGCTAATATCCTGACCCATGTCTTACCAAGGTCCTGAAACTCTCCCAAAGTTAGCCCTGACACTGTCCCTAAGTGAGGCCCTGAGGCTGTCCCTCACAGAGGTCCTGATAATGTCTTTAACTAAACTCTAATGCTGATCTTACAGAGACCCTTATGTTGATCCTATGTCATGCCCTGACGCTGTCCGTAGCTAAGGCCCTGACTCTAGGCATCACTCAGGCCCTGTCGCTCTCCCTAAGTCAGGCTAAGACTCTGTCCCTACCTGAAGCCCTGACGCTGGGCCTAAATTAGGCACTGATGCTCTAATTAGCTATGGTCTTGACAGTATCCCTAGGTCATTTCCTGACACTATCCCTAGATCTTAACCTAAACTTGTCTTTAGCTATTGTCGAGCCTCTTATGCTAACTAAATCCCTGATGCTGTCTCTAACTAAGAGCCTGAAATTAGGCCCGAGGCCGTCAACCTGTCCCTAACTGAGGTTGGAGGCTCATCCTAACTGAGGCGCTGACACTGTCCCTAACTAAAGCCCTGACACTACACCTAACTCAGTCCCTGACACTGTACTTTACAAGGGCTCTGATGCTAGTCCTAACTCAGGCCCTGACACTGTCTCTAAGTAAGGCTCAGAATTTGCCCCTAAGATAGGCCCTGCTGTCAGCAATAACTAAAAACTGGACACTAGCCTGAGTTAATATCCTGACATATTTCTAACCAAGGTCCTGACACTGTCCCTAAGAAAGCCCTGTCGCTGTCCCTATGTTAAGAACTGAGGCTGTCCCTAACTCAGGCCCTGAAGCTTTCCCTAACTGAGGCCTTGAAGCTGTGACTAAGTCAGGCCCTGATCATATCTGTAACAAAGACGCTAAGGCTGATCCAACAGAGGCGCTGATTCTGTTCCTAAGTCATGCCCTGACAGTGTCCTCAGCTAAGGGCCTGACGCTAGGCCTCACTCAGGCCCTGTCGCTCTCCCTAAGTCAGGCTCTGATGCTGTCCCTACCTGAAGCCCTGACACTGGTTCTAAATAAGGATCTGATACTCTCAGTAACTAAGGTTTTGACACTATGCTTAGGTCCTTTCCTGACACTATCCCTAGACCATAACCTGACCCTGTCCCTAGCAAATGTCGTGCCTCTTATGCTAACTACAGCCCTGCTGCTGTCCTTAACTAAGGGCCTAAAATTACTCTCGAGGCTGTGACCCTGTCCGTACCTAAGGCCTCGATGTTCGTCCTAATTCAGGGCCTGACACTGTCCCTAACTAAGGCCCTGCTGCCGTCAATATCTAAAGTCCTGACACTATCCTGAGCTAATTTCCTGACCCATCTCTTACCAAGGTCCTGAAACTGTCCCTAAGGAAGCCCTGATGCTGTCTCTAAGTGAGGCCTGAGGCTGTCCCTAACAGAGGCCCTGAGAATATCTTTAACATAGCCCCTGAGGCTGATCCTACCGTGGCTCTTATGCTGCTCCTAAGTCATGCCCTGACACTGTCTCTAGCTAAGGCCCTGACGCTAGGCCTCACTCAGGCCCTGTCCCACTCCCTAAGTCAGGCTCTGACGCTCTTCCTACCCGAAGCCCTGACACTCACTGCTCCTAAATTAGGTCCTGATGTGCTAAGTAACTAAGGTCTTGACACTATCCCTAGGTCATTTCCTGACACTGTCCCTAGACCTTAACCTAACCTTCTCTTTAGCTAATGTCGAGATTAGCTAAAGAGATTCTTTAGAACGAGATTCTTTCATCTTCTGAATATAGTTTTCTTCAAAACATAATTTTTAGAGTGTTACTAACTTTAAACAAAATGTACTCAACTGCTGTGGAATATTCCTTCATAGGAGCGTGCATGGTTCACTTCTGCATCTGCTTGTGGTGGTGTTCAGGTTGCTTTCAGCTGTAGATCCCCTTATGCTAGCTAAATCCCTGATTCTGTCCCTAAATGAGGCCCTGAATTTAGGTCCGAGGCCGTGAACCTGTCCCTCACTGAGGCCTGGAGGCTCGTCCTAATGCAGGCCCTGACACTGTCCCTAACTAAGGCTCTGACACTACACCTAGCTCAGTCACTGTCACTGTACCTAACAAAGGCTCTGATGCTAGTCCTAACTTAGTCCCTGACACTGCCTCTAACTAAGGCCCTGCTGCCGTCAATATCTGAACACCTGATATTCTCCTGAGCTAATAGCCTGACCCATGTCTTCCCAAGGTCCTGAAACTTTCCCAAAGTAAGCCCTGACGCTGTCCCTAAGTGAGGCCTTGAGGCTATCCCTAACGGAGGCCCTGATAATAGCTTTAACGAAGACCCTAATGCTGATCCTACAGAGGCCTTTCTGCTGCTCCTAAGTCATGCCCTGATACTGTCCCTTACTCAGGTCCTAAAGATAGGCCTCACTTAGGCCCTGTTGCTGTACCTTAGTTAGGCTCTGATGATGTCCATACATCAAGCCCTGGCACTGGTCCTGATTAAGGCGCTCACGCTGCTGCTAACTAAGGCCCTGATGCTCTCAATAACTAAGGTCTTCTCGTTATCCCTTGGTCATTTCCTTTCACTATCTCTGGCCTGGAACCTGACTCTGTCCCGAGATAATCTCCTGCATCTTATGCTAACTGAAACCCTAATGCTCTCCCTAACTGAGGCCCTGACTACTCCTAACTAAGGCCATGACACTGAACCTAACAAAGGCCCGGAATCTGTCCTTAATATAGGCCCTGCTGCCAGCAATAACTAAAATCCTGACACTCTCCTGAGTTAATATCCTGACTCATTTCTAACCAAGGTCCTGACCCTGTCCCTAAGAAAGCCCTGTCGCTGTCTTTAAGTGAAGCCCTGAGGCTGTCTGTAACTCAGACCCTGAAGCTTTCCCTAACTGAGGCCTTGACGCTGTGACTAACTAGGGCTCCGGTCATGTCTTTAACTAAGAACCTAAAGCTGATCCAACAAAGGCACTGATGCTGCTCCTAAGTCATTCCTTGACAGGGTCCCCAGCTAAGGGCCTGACATTAGGCCTCACTCAGGCCCTGTCGCTCTCCTTAAGTCAGGCCCTGACGTTGTCCCTACCTGAAGCCCTAACACTGCTTCTGAATAAGTCCCTGAGAGTCTCAGTAACAAAGGTCTTCACACTATCCTTAGGTCATTTCCTGATACGATTCCAAGCCTTTACCCTAACCCTGTCCCGAGCTAATGTCCTACCTCTTATGCTAACTAAAGACCTTATGCTGTGCCTAATTCAGGCACTGAATTTAGTCCCAAGGCCGCTAGACTGTCCCTAACTCGGCTCGATGCCCTTATCGTCACAATGTTCCATGACCACTGTCATCACAATGCTCCACGCCCTTGTCATCACAATGCTCCATAACCCCTGTCATCACAATGCTCCATGACCTTTGTCATCGCAATGCTACATGCCATTGTCATCACAATGCTCCATGCCCTTATCATCACAATGATCCATGACCCCTTTCATCACAATGCTCCATGACCCTTGTCTAAAATGCTACATGCCTGTGAAATCACAAAGCTCCATGCCCCCTGTCATCACAAGTCCCCATGACTCTTGTCATCACAATGTTTCATGGCCCCTGTCATTCAAAATGCCATATGACCACTGTCATCAAAATGTTCCATGGCCCTTGTCCTCACAATGCCCCGTGACCCCTGTCATCACAATGTTCCAGGCCCCCTGTCATCACAATGAGCCGTGACCCCTTTCATCACAATGCTCCAGGTCCGTTTTCATCACAATGCTCCATGGTCCCTGTCATCACAATGCTGTATGATCCTTGTAATCTCAATGCTCCATGGTCCTCGTCATCACAAATCTCCACGCATTGGTCATCACAATGTTCCATGACCCCTGTCATCCCAATGCTCCATAGCACTTTTCATCACAATGCTACATGACCACTTTTATCACAATGTTCCATGACCACTTTCATCACAATGCTCCATGACCACTTTCATCACAATGCCCCATGACCCCTGTCATCAAAATGCTCCATGGCCCTTGTCACCACAATGCTCCAGGACCCGTCATCACAATTCTCCATGGCCCTTGTCATCACAGTGCTCCATGGCGCTTGTCATCACAATGATCCAGAGCCTTAGTGCTTGAGTTGGGAGTAGTATCATTGCCTCAGTTAGGGACACTGTCATTGCCTGAATTGGGCAATGTGTCAGAGCCTTAGTTAGGGACAGCGCCAGGACGAGTTGGGAGTAGTGCCAGTGCCTTAGTTAGGGACAGCACCAGTGCTTGCGTTGGGAGTAGTGTCAGGGCCATAGTTAGGGACAGTGTCAGTGGCTGAGATGGGAATAGTGTCAGGGCCTTAGTTACGGACATTGTCAGTGCCTAAGTTGGGATTTTTGTCAGGGTCTTTATTATGGACAGTGTCAGGGCCTGAGTTAAGAGTAGTGTCAAGGCCTTAATTTGGAGGAGTGTCAGTGTCTCAGTTTGGAGTAGTGTCAGACCCTTAGTTAGGAACAGCGTCAGTGCCTGAGTTGGGAGTAGTGACATGGCCTAAGTTAGGGACAGTGTCAGGGTCTGAGTTAGAAATAGTCTCAAGACCTTAGTTAGGGAGAGTGTCAGTGACTGTGTCAGGAATAGTGTCAGGGCCTAAGTTAGGAGGAGTCTGAGACCGGTAGTTAGGAACACTGTCAGGGCCTGAGTTGTGAGTAGTTTCAGGGCCTTAGTTAGAGAAAGTGTCAGTGCCGGAGTTGGGAGTTATGTCAGGGCCTTAGTTAGAGACAGTGTCAGTGCCTAGTGTGGGAGTAGTGTCAGGGCCTAGTTAGGGACAGTGTCAGGGCCTGAGTTGGAAGTAGTGTCAGGGCATTAGGGACAGTGTCAGTGGCTGAGATGGGAGTAGTGTCAGGGCCTTAGTTATGGACAGTGTCAGTGCCTGATTTGGGAGTAGTGTCAGGGCCTTAGTTAGGGACAGTGTCAGTGCCTAGTTTGGGAGTAGTGTCAGGGCCTAGTTAGGGACAGTGTCAGGGCCTGAGTTGGAAGTAGTGTCAGGGCATTAGGGACAGTGTCAGTGGCTGAGATGGGAGTAGTGTCAAGGCCTTAGTTAGGGACAGTGTCAGTGGCTGAGGTGGGAGTGGTGTCCGGGCCTTAGTTAGGGACAGTGTCAGGGCCTGAATTGGGAGTAGTCTCTGGGCCGTAGTTAGGAACAGCGTCAGTGACTGAGTTGGGAGTACTCTCAGGGTCTTAGTTAAGGACAGTGTCAGGGCATGAGTTAAGTATTGTGTCAAAGCCTTAGTTACGGAGAGTGTCAGTTTTTGAGTTAAGAGAAGTGTAACGGCCTTATTTAGTGACAGTGACAGTGCCTGCGTTAGGAGTGGAGTCAGGGCCTTATTTACGGTAGTGTCAGTGCCTGAGTTAGGAGTAGTGTCAGGGCCTTAGTTAGGGACAGTGTCAGTGCCTGTGTTGGGAGTAGTGTCAGGACCTTAATTAGGGAGAGTGTCAGTGCCTGAGTTGGGAGTAGTGCCAGTGCCTTAGTTAGAGACAGCGCCAGTGCCTGAGTTGGGAGTAGTGTCAGGGCCATAGTTAGGGATGGTGTCAGTTGCTGAGATGGAAGTAGTGTCAGGCCCTTAGTTACGGACAGTGCCAGGGCCTGAGTTGGGATTAGTTTCAGGGTCTTTATTATGGACTGTGTCAGGGCCTGAGTTAAGAGTAGTGTCAAGGCCTTAATTTGGGAGAGTGTCACTGTCTGAGTTGGGAGTAGTGTCAGACCCTTAGTTAAGGGACAGCGTCAGTGTCTGAGTTAGGAATAGTGCCAGAGCCTAAGTTACGGACAGTGCCAGGGCCTGAGTTAGGAGTAGTCTGAGACTGGTAGTTAGTACCCGTGTAAGGGCCTGAGTTGTGAGTAGTTTCAGGGCCTTAGTTAGCGAAAGTGTCAATGCCGGAATTGGGAGTAATGTCAGGGCTTACTTAGGGAGAGTGTCAGTGCCTGAGGTGGAAGTAGTATCAGGGCCTTAGTTAAGGACAGTGTCAGTGCCTGAGTTCGGAGTACTGTCAGGGCATATTTCGGGACAGTCTCAGTGCCTATTTTGGGAGTAGTGTCACGGCCTTAGTTAGTGACATTGTCAGTGCCTGAGTAAGGAGTAGTGTCCGGGCCTTAGTTAGGGACAGTGTCAGTTGCTTAGTTAGGAGTAGTGTCAGGGCCTAAGTTAGGGCCAGTGTCAGTGCCTGAGTCAGGAGTAGAGTCAGGGTCTAAGTTAGGGACAGTGTCATTGCTTGAGATAGGAGTAGTGTCAGGGCCTTAGTTAGGAGTAGCATCAGTGCCTTCGTTAGGTATTGTATCAGCGCCTCAGTTGGGAATAGTTTCAGGGCCTTATTTAGGACAGTGTTAGTGCCTGAGTTAGGAGTTGTGTCGGCCTTAGTTAGGGACCTTTTCAGGGCCTGAGTTAGGAGTAATGTCAGGGCCTTCCTTAAGTATTGTGTCGGCGCCTGAGTTAGGCATAGTGTCAGGGCGTTAGTTAGGGACATTGTCAGGGCATGATTTAGGAGTTGTGTTAGGGCGTGAGCTATGAATAGTGTCAGGGCCTTAGTTAGTGACAGTGTCAGTGCTGAGTTTGGAGTAGTATCAGGGCCTTAGTTAGAGACACTGTCAGGGCCTGAGTTAGGTGTATGTCAGGGCCTTAGTTAGGGACAGTGTCAGTGGCTGATTTAGGAGTAGTGTCAGAGGCTTTGTTGGGACAGTGTCAGGGCCTGAGTTAAGAGTAGTGTCACAGCTTTAGTTAGGACCAGTGTCAGGGCCTTAGTTAAGTCCAACATCAGCGCCTATGATAGGAATCAGATCAGGACCTGTGTTACAGGTAATGTCAGGGCCTTATTTAAGAACAGTGTCAGGGCCTGAGTCCTGACTTACTCCTTACTCTCCTCAATGAGGACTTTTGACACTACTGCTAATTCAGGCCCTGATAATGTCCCTAACTAAGGCCCTGACACTACACCTAAATTAGGCCCCGACATGATACTTAACAAAGGCTTTGTTGCTGGTCCAAACTAAAGCCCTAAAATTGGTCCTAAATAAGGCCTTGACACTAATCGCCTTGAAACTTTCCCTAACGTAGGCGCTGCTACCATCAATATCTAAAGTCCTGACATTATCCTGAGCTAATATCCTGACCCATGTCTTACCAAGGTCCTGAAACTCTCCCAAAGTTAGCCCTGACACTGTCCCTAAGTGAGGCCCTGAGGCTGTCCCTCACAGAGGTCCTGATAATGTCTTTAACTAAACTCTAATGCTGATCTTACAGAGACCCTTATGTTGATCCTATGTCATGCCCTGACGCTGTCCGTAGCTAAGGCCCTGACTCTAGGCATCACTCAGGCCCTGTCGCTCTCCCTAAGTCAGGCTAAGACTCTGTCCCTACCTGAAGCCCTGACGCTGGGCCTAAATTAGGCACTGATGCTCTAATTAGCTATGGTCTTGACAGTATCCCTAGGTCATTTCCTGACACTATCCCTAGATCTTAACCTAAACTTGTCTTTAGCTATTGTCGAGCCTCTTATGCTAACTAAATCCCTGATGCTGTCTCTAACTAAGAGCCTGAAATTAGGCCCGAGGCCGTCAACCTGTCCCTAAATGAGGTTGGAGGCTCATCCTAACTGAGGCGCTGACACTGTCCCTAACTAAAGCCCTGACACTACACCTAACTCAGTCCCTGACAGTGTACTTTACAAGGGCTCTGATGCTAGTCCTAACTCAGGCCCTGACACTGTCTCTAAGTAAGGCTCAGAATTTGCCCCTAAGATAGGCCCTGCTGTCAGCAATAACTAAAAACTGGACACTAGCCTGAGTTAATATCCTGACATATTTCTAACCAAGGTCCTGACACTGTCCCTAAGAAAGCCCTGTCGCTGTCCCTATGTTAAGAACTGAGGCTGTCCCTAACTCAGGCCCTGAAGCTTTCCCTAACTGAGGCCTTGAAGCTGTGACTAAGTCAGGCCCTGATCATATCTGTAACAAAGACGCTAAGGCTGATCCAACAGAGGCGCTGATTCTGTTCCTAAGTCATGCCCTGACAGTGTCCTCAGCTAAGGGCCTGACGCTAGGCCTCACTCAGGCCCTGTCGCTCTCCCTAAGTCAGGCTCTGATGCTGTCCCTACCTGAAGCCCTGACACTGGTTCTAAATAAGGATCTGATACTCTCAGGAACTAAGGTTTTGACACTATGCTTAGGTCCTTTCCTGACACTATCCCTAGACCATAAGCTGACCCTGTCCCTAGCAAATGTCGTGCCTCTTATGCTAACTACAGCCCTGCTGCTGTCCTTAACTAAGGGCCTAAAATTACTCTCGAGGCTGTGACCCTGTCCGTACCTAAGGCCTCGATGTTCGTCCTAATTCAGGGCCTGACACTGTCCCTAACTAAGGCCCTGCTGCCGTCAATATCTAAAGTCCTGACACTATCCTGAGCTAATTTCCTGACCCATCTCTTACCAAGGTCCTGAAACTGTCCCTAAGGAAGCCCTGATGCTGTCTCTAAGTGAGGCCTTGAGGCTGTCCCTAACAGAGGCCCTGAGAATATCTTTAACATAGCCCCTGAGGCTGATCCTACCGTGGCTCTTATGCTGCTCCTAAGTCATGCCCTGACACTGTCTCTAGCTAAGGCCCTGACGCTAGGCCTCACTCAGGCCCTGTCCCACTCCCTAAGTCAGGCTCTGACGCTCTTCCTACCCGAAGCCCTGACACTCACTGCTCCTAAATTAGGTCCTGATGTGCTAAGTAACTAAGGTCTTGACACTATCCCTAGGTCATTTCCTGACACTGTCCCTAGACCTTAACCTAACCTTCTCTTTAGCGAATGTCGAGATTAGCTAAAGAGATTCTTTAGAACGAGATTCTTTCATCTTCTGAATATAGTTTTCTTCAAAACATAATTTTTAGAGTGTTACTAACTTTAAACAAAATGTACTCAACTGCTGTGGAATATTCCTTCATAGGAGCGTGCATGGTTCACTTCTGCATCTGCTTGTGGTGGTGTTCAGGTTGCTTTCAGCTGTAGATCCCCTTATGCTAGCTAAATCCCTGATTCTGTCCCTAAATGAGGCCCTGAATTTAGGTCCGAGGCCGTGAACCTGTCCCTCACTGAGGCCTGGAGGCTCGTCCTAACGCAGGCCCTGACACTGTCCCTAACTAAGGCCCTGACACTACACCTAGCTCAGTCACTGTCACTGTACCTAACAAAGGCTCTGATGCTAGTCCTAACTTAGGCCCTGACACTGCCTCTAACTAAGGCCCTGCTGCCGTCAATATCTGAACACCTGATATTCTCCTGAGCTAATAGCCTGACCCATGTCTTCCCAAGGTCCTGAAACTTTCCCAAAGTAAGCCCTGACGCTGTCCCTAAGTGAGGCCTTGAGGCTATCCCTAACGGAGGCCCTGATAATAGCTTTAACGAAGACCCTAATGCTGATCCTACAGAGGCCTTTCTGCTGCTCCTAAGTCATGCCCTGATACTGTCCCTTACTCAGGTCCTAAAGATAGGCCTCACTTAGGCCCTGTTGCTGTACCTTAGTTAGGCTCTGATGCTGTCCATACATCAAGCCCTGGCGCTGGTCCTGATTAAGGCGCTTACGCTGCTGCTAACTAAGGCCCTGATGCTCTCAATAACTAAGGTCTTCTCGTTATCCCTTGGTCATTTCCTTTCACTATCTCTGGCCTGGAACCTGACTCTGTCCCGAGATAATCTCCTGCATCTTATGCTAACTGAAACCCTAATGCTCTCCCTAACTGAGGCCCTGACTACTCCTAACTAAGGCCATGACACTGAACCTAACAAAGGCCCGGAATCTGTCCTTAATATAGGCCCTGATGCCAGCAATAACTAAAATCCTGACACTCTCCTGAGTTAATATCCTGACTCATTTCTAACCAAGGTCCTGACCCTGTCCCTAAGAAAGCCCTGTCGCTGTCTTTAAGTGAAGCCCTGAGGCTGTCTGTAACTCAGACCCTGAAGCTTTCCCTAACTGAGGCCTTGACGCTGTGACTAACTAGGGCTCCGGTCATGTCTTTAACTAAGAACCTAAAGCTGATCCAACAAAGGCACTGATGCTGCTCCTAAGTCATTCCTTGACAGGGTCCCCAGCTAAGGGCCTGACATTAGGCCTCACTCAGGCCCTGTCGCTCTCCTTAAGTCAGGCCCTGACGTTGTCCCTACCTGAAGCCCTAACACTGCTTCTGAATAAGTCCCTGAGAGTCTCAGTAACAAAGGTCTTCACACTATCCTTAGGTCATTTCCTGATACGATTCCAAGCCTTTACCCTAACCCTGTCCCGAGCTAATGTCCTACCTCTTATGCTAACTAAAGACCTTATGCTGTGCCTAATTCAGGCACTGAATTTAGTCCCAAGGCCGCTAGACTGTCCCTAACTCGGCTCGATGCCCTTATCGTCACAATGTTCCATGACCACTGTCATCACAATGCTCCACGCCCTTGTCATCACAATGCTCCATAACCCCTGTCATCACAATGCTCCATGACCTTTGTCATCGCAATGCTACATGCCATTGTCATCACAATGCTCCATGCCCTTATCATCACAATGATCCATGACCCCTTTCATCACAATGCTCCATGACCCTTGTCTAAAATGCTACATGCCTGTGAAATCACAAAGCTCCATGCCCCCTGTCATCACAAGTCCCCATGACTCTTGTCATCACAATGTTTCATGGCCCCTGTCATTCAAAATGCCATATGACCACTGTCATCAAAATGTTCCATGGCCCTTGTCATCACAATGCCCCGTGACCCCTGTCATCACAATGTTCCAGGCCCCCTGTCATCACAATGAGCCATGACCCCTTTCATCACAATGCTCCAGGTCCGTTTTCATCACAATGCTCCATGGCCCCTGTCATCACAATGCTGCATGATCCTTGTAATCTCAATGCTCCATGGTCCTCGTCATCACAAATCTCCACGCACTGGTCATCACAATGTTCCATGAACCCTGTCATCCCAATGCTCCATAGCACTTTTCATCACAATGCTACATGACCACTTTTATCACAATGTTCCATGACCACTTTCATCACAATGTTCCATGACCACTTTCATCACAATGCCCCATGACCCCTGTCATCAAAATGCTCCATGGCCCTTGTCACCACAATGCTCCAGGACCCGTCATCACAATTCTCCATGGCCCTTGTCATCACAGTGCTCCATGGCGCTTGTCATCACAATGATCCAGAGCCTTAGTGCTTGAGTTGGGAGTAGTATCATTGCCTCAGTTAGGGACACTGTCATTGCCTGAATTGGGCAATGTGTCAGAGCCTTAGTTAGGGACAGCGCCAGGACGAGTTGGGAGTAGTGCCAGTGCCTTAGTTAGGGACAGCACCAGTGCTTGCGTTGGGAGTAGTGTCAGGGCCATAGTTAGGGACAGTGTCAGTGGCTGAGATGGGAATAGTGTCAGGGCCTTAGTTACGGACATTGTCAGTGCCTAAGTTGGGATTTTTGTCAGGATCTTTATTATGGACAGTGTCAGGGCCTGAGTTAAGAGTAGTGTCAAGGCCTTAATTTGGAGGATTGTCAGTGTCTCAGTTTGGAGTAGTGTCAGACCCTTAGTTAGGAACAGCGTCAGTGCCTGAGTTGGGAGTAGTGACATGGCCTAAGTTAGGGACAGTGTCAGGGTCTGAGTTAGAAATAGTCTCAAGACCTTAGTTAGGGAGAGTGTCAGTGACTGTGTTAGGAATAGTGTCAGGGCCTAAGTTAGGAGGAGTCTGAGACCGGTAGTTAGGAACACTGTCAGGGCCTGAGTTGTGAGTAGTTTCAGGGCCTTAGTTAGAGAAAGTGTCAGTGCCGGAGTTGGGAGTTATGTCAGGGCCTTAGTTAGAGACAGTGTCAGTGCCTAGTTTGGGAGTAGTGTCAGGGCCTAGTTAGGGACAGTGTCAGGGCCTGATTTGGAAGTAGTGTCAGGGCATTAGGGACAGTGTCAGTGGCTGAGATGGGAGTAGTGTCAGGGCCTTAGTTATGGACAGTGTCAGTGCCTGATTTGGGAGTAGTGTCAGGGCCTTAGTTAGGGACAGTGTCAGTGCCTAGTTTGGGCTTAGTGTCAGGGCCTAGTTAGGGACAGTGTCAGGGCCTGAGTTGGAAGTAGTGTCAGGGCATTAGGGACAGTGTCAGTGGCTGAGATGGGAGTGGTGTCAGGGCCTTAGTTAGGGACAGTGTCAGGACCTGAATTGGGAGTAGTCTCTGGGCCGTAGTTAGGAACAGCGTCAGTGACTGAGTTGGGAGTACTCTCAGGGTCTTAGTTAAGGACAGTGTCAGGGCATGAGTTAAGTATTGTGTCAAAGCCTTAGTTACGGAGAGTGTCAGTTTTTGAGTTAAGAGAAGTGTAACGGCCTTATTTAGTGACAGTGACAGTGCCTGAGTTAGGAGTGGAGTCAGGGCCTTATTTACGGTAGTGTCAGTGCCTGAGTTAGGAGTAGTGTCAGGGCCTTAGTTAGGGACAGTGTCAGTGCCTGTGTTGGGAGTAGTGTCAGGACCTTAATTAGGGAGAGTGTCAGTGCCTGAGTTGGGAGTAGTGCCAGTGCCTTAGTTAGAGACAGCGCCAGTGCCTGAGTTGGGAGTAGTGTCAGGGCCATAGTTAGGGATGGTGTCAGTTGCTGAGATGGAAGTAGTGTCAGGCCCTTAGTTACGGACAGTGCCAGGGCCTGAGTTGGGATTAGTTTCAGGGTCTTTATTATGGACTGTGTCAGGGCCTGAGTTAAGAGTAGTGTCAAGGCCTTAATTTGGGAGAGTGTCACTGTCTGAGTTGGGAGTAGTGTCAGACCCTTAGTTAAGGGACAGCGTCAGTGTCTGAGTTAGGAATAGTGCCAGAGCCTAAGTTACGGACAGTGCCAGGGCCTGAGTTAGGAGTAGTCTGAGACTGGTAGTTAGTACCCGTGTAAGGGCCTGAGTTGTGAGTAGTTTCAGGGCCTTAGTTAGCGAAAGTGTCAATGCCGGAATTGGGAGTAATGTCAGGGCTTACTTAGGGAGAGTGTCAGTGCCTGAGGTGGAAGTAGTATCAGGGCCTTAGTTAAGGACAGTGTCAGTGCCTGAGTTCGGAGTACTGTCAGGGCATATTTCAGGACAGTCTCAGTGCCTATTTTGGGAGTAGTGTCACGGCCTTAGTTAGTGACATTGTCAGTGCCTGAGTAAGGAGTAGTGTCCGGGCCTTAGTTAGGGACAGTGTCAGTTGCTTAGTTAGGAGTAGTGTCAGGGCCTAAGTTAGGGCCAGTGTCAGTGCCTGAGTCAGGAGTAGAGTCAGGGTCTAAGTTAGGGACAGTGTCATTGCTTGAGATAGGAGTAGTGTCAGGGCCTTAGTTAGGAGTAGCATCAGTGCCTTCGTTAGGTATTGTATCAGCGCCTCAGTTGGGAATAGTTTCAGGGCCTTATTTAGGACAGTGTTAGTGCCTGAGTTAGGAGTTGTGTCGGCCTTAGTTAGGGACCTTTTCAGGGCCTGAGTTAGGAGTAATGTCAGGGCCTTCCTTAAGTATTGTGTCGGCGCCTGAGTTAGGAATAGTGTCAGGGCGTTTGTTAGGGACATTGTCAGGGCATGATTTAGGAGTTGTGTTAGGGCGTGAGCTATGAATAGTGTCAGGGCCTTAGTTAGTGACAGTGTCAGTGCTGAGTTTGGAGTAGTATCAGGGCCTTAGTTAGAGACAGTGTCAGGGCCTGAGTTAGGTGTATGTCAGGGCCTTAGTTAGGGACAGTGTCCGTGGCTGATTTAGGAGTAGTGTCAGAGGCTTTGTTGGGACAGTGTCAGGGCCTGAGTTAAGAGTAGTGTCACAGCTTTAGTTAGGACCAGTGTCAGGGCCTTAGTTAAGTCCAACATCAGCGCCTATGATAGGAATCAGATCAGGACCTGTGTTACAGGTAATGTCAGGGCCTTATTTAAGAACAGTGTCAGGGCCTGAGTCCTGACTTACTCCTTACTCTCCTCAATGAGGACTTTTGACACTACTGCTAATTCAGGCCCTGATAATGTCCCTAACTAAGGCCCTGACACTACACCTAAATTAGGCCCCGACATGATACTTAACAAAGGCTTTGTTGCTGGTCCAAACTAAAGCCCTAAAATTGGTCCTAAATAAGGCCTTGACACTAATCGCCTTGAAACTTTCCCTAACGTAGGCGCTGCTACCATCAATATCTAAAGTCCTGACATTATCCTGAGCTAATATCCTGACCCATGTCTTACCAAGGTCCTGAAACTCTCCCAAAGTTAGCCCTGACACTGTCCCTAAGTGAGGCCCTGAGGCTGTCCCTCACAGAGGTCTTGATAATGTCTTTAACTAAACTCTAATGCTGATCTTACAGAGACCCTTATGTTGATCCTATGTCATGCCCTGACGCTGTCCGTAGCTAAGGCCCTGACTCTAGGCATCACTCAGGCCCTGTCGCTCTCCCTAAGTCAGGCTAAGACTCTGTCCCTACCTGAAGCCCTGACGCTGGGCCTAAATTAGGCACTGATGCTCTAATTAGCTATGGTCTTGACAGTATCCCTAGGTCATTTCCTGACACTATCCCTAGATCTTAACCTAAACTTGTCTTTAGCTATTGTCGAGCCTCTTATGCTAACTAAATCCCTGATGCTGTCTCTAACTAAGAGCCTGAAATTAGGCCCGAGGCCGTCAACCTGTCCCTAACTGAGGTTGGAGGCTCATCCGAACTGAGGCGCTGACACTGTCCCTAACTAAAGCCCTGACACTACACCTAACTCAGTCCCTGACACTGTACTTTACAAGGGCTCTGATGCTAGTCCTAACTCAGGCCCTGACACTGTCTCTAAGTAAGGCTCAGAATTTGCCCCTAAGATAGGCCCTGCTGTCAGCAATAACTAAAAACTGGACACTAGCCTGAGTTAATATCCTGACATATTTCTAACCAAGGTCCTGACACTGTCCCTAAGAAAGCCCTGTCGCTGTCCCTATGTTAAGAACTGAGGCTGTCCCTAACTCAGGCCCTGAAGCTTTCCCTAACTGAGGCCTTGAAGCTGTGACTAAGTCAGGCCCTGATCATATCTGTAACAAAGACGCTAAGGCTGATCCAACAGAGGCGCTGATTCTGTTCCTAAGTCATGCCCTGACAGTGTCCTCAGCTAAGGGCCTGACGCTAGGCCTCACTCAGGCCCTGTCGCTCTCCCTAAGTCAGGCTCTGATGCTGTCCCTACCTGAAGCCCTGACACTGGTTCTAAATAAGGATCTGATACTCTCAGTAACTAAGGTTTTGACACTATGCTTAGGTCCTTTCCTGACACTATCCCTAGACCATAACCTGACCCTGTCCCTAGCAAATGTCGTGCCTCTTATGCTAACTACAGCCCTGCTGCTGTCCTTAACTAAGGGCCTAAAATTACTCTCGAGGCTGTGACCCTGTCCGTACCTAAGGCCTCGATGTTCGTCCTAATTCAGGGCCTGACACTGTCCCTAACTAAGGCCCTGCTGCCGTCAATATCTAAAGTCCTGACACTATCCTGAGCTAATTTCCTGACCCATCTCTTACCAAGGTCCTGAAACTGTCCCTAAGGAAGCCCTGATGCTGTCTCTAAGTGAGGTCTTGAGGCTGTCCCTAACAGAGGCCCTGAGAATATCTTTAACATAGCCCCTGAGGCTGATCCTACCGTGGCTCTTATGCTGCTCCTAAGTCATGCCCTGACACTGTCTCTAGCTAAGGCCCTGACGCTAGGCCTCACTCAGGCCCTGTCCCACTCCCTAAGTCAGGCTCTGACGCTCTTCCTACCCGAAGCCCTGACACTCACTGCTCCTAAATTAGGTCCTGATGTGCTAAGTAACTAAGGTCTTGACACTATCCCTAGGTCATTTCCTGACACTGTCCCTAGACCTTAACCTAACCTTCTCTTTAGCTAATGTCGAGATTAGCTAAAGAGATTCTTTAGAACGAGATTCTTTCATCTTCTGAATATAGTTTTCTTCAAAACATAATTTTTAGAGTGTTACTAACTTTAAACAAAATGTACTCAACTGCTGTGGAATATTCCTTCATAGGAGCGTGCATGGTTCACTTCTGCATCTGCTTGTGGTGGTGTTCAGGTTGCTTTCAGCTGTAGATCCCCTTATGCTAGCTAAATCCCTGATTCTGTCCCTAAATGAGGCCCTGAATTTAGGTCCGAGGCCGTGAACCTGTCCCTCACTGAGGCCTGGAGGCTCGTCCTAATGCAGGCCCTGACACTGTTCCTAACTAAGGCTCTGACACTACACCTAGCTCAGTCACTGTCACTGTACCTAACAAAGGCTCTGATGCTAGTCCTAACTTAGGCCCTGACACTGCCTCTAACTAAGGCCCTGCTGCCGTCAATATCTGAACACCTGATATTCTCCTGAGCTAATAGCCTGACCCATGTCTTCCCAAGGTCCTGAAACTTTCCCAAAGTAAGCCCTGACGCTGTCCCTAAGTGAGGCCTTGAGGCTATCCCTAACGGAGGCCCTGATAATAGCTTTAACGAAGACCCTAATGCTGATCCTACAGAGGCCTTTATGCTGCTCCTAAGTCATGCCCTGATACTGTCCCTTACTCAGGCCCTAAAGATAGGCCTCACTTAGGCCTTGTTGCTGTACCTTAGTTAGGTTCTGATGCTGTCCATACATCAAGCCCTGGCGCTGGTCCTGATTAAGGCGCTTACGCTGCTGCTAACTAAGGCCCTGATGCTCTCAATAACTAAGGTCTTCTCGTTATCCCTTGGTCATTTCCTTTCACTATCTCTGGCCTGGAACCTGACTCTGTCCCGAGATAATCTCCTGCATCTTATGCTAACTGAAACCCTAATGCTCTCCCTAACTGAGGCCCTGACTACTCCTAACTAAGGCCATGACACTGAACCTAACAAAGGCCCGGAATCTGTCCTTAATATAGGCCCTGCTGCCAGCAATAACTAAAATCCTGACACTCTCCTGAGCTAATATCCTGACTCATTTCTAACCAAGGTCCTGACACTGTCCCTAAGAAAGCCCTGTCGCTGTCTTTAAGTGAAGCCCTGAGGCTGTCTGTAACTCAGACCCTGAAGCTTTCCCTAACTGAGGCCTTGACGCTGTGACTAACTAGGGCTCCGGTCATGTCTTTAACTAAGAACCTAAAGCTGATCCAACAAAGGCACTGATGCTGCTCCTAAGTCATTCCCTGACAGTGTCCCCAGCTAAGGGCCTGACATTAGGCCTCACTCAGGCCCTGTCGCTCTCCCTAAGTCAGGCCCTGATGCTGTCCCTACCTGAAGCCCTAACACTGCTTCTGAATAAGTCCCTGAGGGTCTCAGTAACAAAGGTCTTCACACTATCCTTAGGTCATTTCCTGACACGATTCCAAGCCTTTACCCTAACCCTGTCCCGAGCTAATGTCCTACCTCTTATGCTAACTAAAGACCTTATGCTGTGCCTAATTCAGGCACTGAATTTAGTCCCAAGGCCGCTAGACTGTCCCTAACTCGGCTCGATGCCCTTATCGTCACAATGTTCCATGACCACTGTCATCACAATGCTCCACGCCCTTGTCATCACAATGCCCCGTGACCCCTGTCATCACAATGTTCCAGGCCCCCTGTCATCACAATGAGCCATGACCCCTTTCATCACAATGCTCCATAACCCCTGTCATCACAATGCTCCATGACCTTTGTCATCGCAATGCTACATGCCATTGTCATCACAATGCTCCATGCCCTTATCATCACAATGATCCATGACCCCTTTCATCACAATGCTCCATGACCCTTGTCTAAAAATGCTACATGCCTGTGAAATCACAAAGCTCCATGCCCCCTGTCATCACAAGTCCCCATGACTCTTGTCATCACAATGTTTCATGGCCCCTGTCATTCAAAATGCCATATGACCACTGTCATCAAAATGTTCCATGGCCCTTGTCATCACAATGCCCCGTGACCCCTGTCATCACAATGTTCCAGGCCCCCTGTCATCACAATGAGCCGTGACCCCTTTCATCACAATGCTCCAGGTCCGTTTTCATCACAATGCTCCATGGCCCCTGTCATCACAATGCTGCATGATCCTTGTAATCTCAATGCTCCATGGTCCTCGTCATCACAAATCTCCACGCACTGGTCATCACAATGTTCCATGACCCCTGTCATCCCAATGCTCCATAGCACTTTTCATCACAATGCTACATGACCACTTTTATCACAATGTTCCATGACCACTTTCATCACAATGCTCCATGACCACTTTCATCACAATGCCCCATGACCCCTGTCATCAAAATGCTCCATGGCCCTTGTCACCACAATGCTCCAGGACCCGTCATCACAATTCTCCATGGCCCTTGTCATCACAGTGCTCCATGGCGCTTGTCATCACAATGATCCAGAGCCTTAGTGCTTGAGTTGGGAGTAGTATCATTGCCTCAGTTAGGGACACTGTCATTGCCTGAATTGGGCAATGTGTCAGAGCCTTAGGGACAGGGCCAGGACGAGTTGGGAGTAGTGCCAGTGCTTTAGTTAGGGACAGCACCAGTGCTTGCGTTGGGAGTAGTGTCAGGGCCATAGTTAGGGACAGTGTCAGTGGCTGAGATGGGAATAGTGTCAGGGCCTTAGTTACGGACATTGTCAGTGCCTAAGTTGGGATTTCTGTCAGGGTCTTTATTATGGACAGTGTCAGGGCCTGAATTAAGAGTAGTGTCAAGGCCTTAATTTGGAGGAGTGTCAGTGTCTCAGTTTGGAGTAGTGTCAGACCCTTAGTTAGGAACAGCGTCAGTGCCTGAGTTGGGAGTAGTGACATGGCCTAAGTTAGGGACAGTGTCAGGGTCTGAGTTAGAAATAGTCTCAAGACCTTAGTTAGGGAGAGTGTCAGTGACTGTGTTAGGAATAGTGTCAGGGCCTAAGTTAGGAGGAGTCTGAGACCGGTAGTTAGGAACACTGTCAGGGCCTGAGTTGTGAGTAGTTTCAGGGCCTTAGTTAGAGAAAGTGTCAGTGCCGGAGTTGGGAGTTATGTCAGGGCCTTAGTTAGAGACAGTGTCAGTGCCTAGTTTGGGAGTAGTGTCAGGGCCTAGTTAGGGACAGTGTCAGGGCCTGAGTTGGAAGTAGTGTCAGGGCATTAGGGACAGTGTCAGTGGCTGAGATGGGAGTAGTGTCAGGGCCTTAGTTATGGACAGTGTCAGTGCCTGATTTGGGAGTAGTGTCAGGGCCTTAGTTAGGGACAGTGTCAGGGCCTGAATTGGGAGTAGTCTCTGGGCCGTAGTTAGGAACAGCGTCAGTGACTGAGTTGGGAGTACTCTCAGGGTCTTAGTTAAGGAC
Organism: Balaenoptera physalus; assembly: GCF_965194825.1. Lineage (NCBI taxonomy): Eukaryota > Metazoa > Chordata > Mammalia > Artiodactyla > Balaenopteridae > Balaenoptera > Balaenoptera physalus. Next base: position 679,096 of record NW_028126387.1, read on the forward strand.
AGTGTCAGGGCATGAGTTAAGTATTGTGTCAAAGCCTTAGTTACGGAGAGTGTCAGTTTTTGAGTTAAGAGAAGTGTAACGGCCTTATTTAGTGACAGTGACAGTGCCTGAGTTAGGAGTGGAGTCAGGGCCTTATTTACGGTAGTGTCAGTGCCTGAGTTAGGAGTAGTGTCAGGGCCTTAGTTAGGGACAGTGTCAGTGCCTGTGTTGGGAGTAGTGTCAGGACCTTAATTAGGGAGAGTGTCAGTGCCTGAGTTGGGAGTTGTGCCAGTGCCTTAGTTAGAGACAGCGCCAGTGCCTGAGTTGGGAGTAGTGTCAGGGCCATAGTTAGGGATGGTGTCAGTTGCTGAGATGGAAGTAGTGTCAGGCCCTTAGTTACGGACAGTGCCAGGGCCTGAGTTGGGATTAGTTTCAGGGTCTTTATTATGGACTGTGTCAGGGCCTGAGTTAAGAGTAGTGTCAAGGCCTTAATTTGGGAGAGTGTCACTGTCTGAGTTGGGAGTAGTGTCAGACCCTTAGTTAAGGGACAGCGTCAGTGTCTGAGTTAGGAATAGTGCCAGAGCCTAAGTTACGGACAGTGCCAGGGCCTGAGTTAGGAGTAGTCTGAGACTGGTAGTTAGTACCCGTGTAAGGGCCTGAGTTGTGAGTAGTTTCAGGGCCTTAGTTAGCGAAAGTGTCAATGCCGGAATTGGGAGTAATGTCAGGGCTTACTTAGGGAGAGTGTCAGTGCCTGAGGTGGAAGTAGTATCAGGGCCTTAGTTAAGGACAGTGTCAGTGCCTGAGTTCGGAGTACTGTCAGGGCATATTTCGGGACAGTCTCAGTGCCTATTTTGGGAGTAGTGTCACGGCCTTAGTTAGTGACATTGTCAGTGCCTGAGTAAGGAGTAGTGTCCGGGCCTTAGTTAGGGACAGTGTCAGTTGCTTAGTTAGGAGTAGTGTCAGGGCCTAAGTTAGGGCCAGTGTCAGTGCCTGAGTCAGGAGTAGAGTCAGGGTCTAAGTTAGGGACAGTGTCATTGCTTGAGATAGGAGTAGTGTCAGGGCCTTAGTTAGGAGTAGCATCAGTGCCTTCGTTAGGTATTGTATCAGCGCCTCAGTTGGGAATAGTTTCAGGGCCTTATTTAGGACAGTGTTAGTGCCTGAGTTAGGAGTTGTGTCGGCCTTAGTTAGGGACCTTTTCAGGGCCTGAGTTAGGAGTAATGTCAGGGCCTTCCTTAAGTATTGTGTCGGCGCCTGAGTTAGGAATAGTGTCAGGGCCTTAGTTAGGGACATTGTCAGGGCATGATTTAGGAGTTGTGTTAGGGCGTGAGCTATGAATAGTGTCAGGGCCTTAGTTAGTGACAGTGTCAGTGCTGAGTTTGGAGTAGTATCAGGGCCTTAGTTAGAGACAGTGTCAGGGCCTGAGTTAGGTGTATGTCAGGGCCTTAGTTAGGGACAGTGTCCGTGGCTGATTTAGGAGTAGTGTCAGAGGCTTTGTTGGGACAGTGTCAGGGCCTGAGTTAAGAGTAGTGTCACAGCTTTAGTTAGGACCAGTGTCAGGGCCTTAGTTAAGTCCAACATCAGCGCCTATGATAGGAATCAGATCAGGACCTGTGTTACAGGTAATGTCAGGGCCTTATTTAAGAACAGTGTCAGGGCCTGAGTCCTGACTTACTCCTTACTCTCCTCAATGAGGACTTTTGACACTACTGCTAATTCAGGCCCTGATAATGTCCCTAACTAAGGCCCTGACACTACACCTAAATTAGGCCCCGACATGATACTTAACAAAGGCTTTGTTGCTGGTCCAAACTAAAGCCCTAAAATTGGTCCTAAATAAGGCCTTGACACTAATCGCCTTGAAACTTTCCCTAACGTAGGCGCTGCTACCATCAATATCTAAAGTCCTGACATTATCCTGAGCTAATATCCTGACCCATGTCTTACCAAGGTCCTGAAACTCTCCCAAAGTTAGCCCTGACACTGTCCCTAAGTGAGGCCCTGAGGCTGTCCCTCACAGAGGTCCTGATAATGTCTTTAACTAAACTCTAATGCTGATCTTACAGAGACCCTTATGTTGATCCTATGTCATGCCCTGACGCTGTCCGTAGCTAAGGCCCTGACTCTAGGCATCACTCAGGCCCTGTCGCTCTCCCTAAGTCAGGCTAAGACTCTGTCCCTACCTGAAGCCCTGACGCTGGGCCTAAATTAGGCACTGATGCTCTAATTAGCTATGGTCTTGACAGTATCCCTAGGTCATTTCCTGACACTATCCCTAGATCTTAACCTAAACTTGTCTTTAGCTATTGTCGAGCCTCTTATGCTAACTAAATCCCTGATGCTGTCTCTAACTAAGAGCCTGAAATTAGGCCCGAGGCCGTCAACCTGTCCCTAACTGAGGTTGGAGGCTCATCCGAACTGAGGCGCTGACACTGTCCCTAACTAAAGCCCTGACACTACACCTAACTCAGTCCCTGACACTGTACTTTACAAGGGCTCTGATGCTAGTCCTAACTCAGGCCCTGACACTGTCTCTAAGTAAGGCTCAGAATTTGCCCCTAAGATAGGCCCTGCTGTCAGCAATAACTAAAAACTGGACACTAGCCTGAGTTAATATCCTGACATATTTCTAACCAAGGTCCTGACACTGTCCCTAAGAAAGCCCTGTCGCTGTCCCTATGTTAAGAACTGAGGCTGTCCCTAACTCAGGCCCTGAAGCTTTCCCTAACTGAGGCCTTGAAGCTGTGACTAAGTCAGGCCCTGATCATATCTGTAACAAAGACGCTAAGGCTGATCCAACAGAGGCGCTGATTCTGTTCCTAAGTCATGCCCTGACAGTGTCCTCAGCTAAGGGCCTGACGCTAGGCCTCACTCAGGCCCTGTCGCTCTCCCTAAGTCAGGCTCTGATGCTGTCCCTACCTGAAGCCCTGACACTGGTTCTAAATAAGGATCTGATACTCTCAGTAACTAAGGTTTTGACACTATGCTTAGGTCCTTTCCTGACACTATCCCTAGACCATAACCTGACCCTGTCCCTAGCAAATGTCGTGCCTCTTATGCTAACTACAGCCCTGCTGCTGTCCTTAACTAAGGGCCTAAAATTACTCTCGAGGCTGTGACCCTGTCCGTACCTAAGGCCTCGATGTTCGTCCTAATTCAGGGCCTGACACTGTCCCTAACTAAGGCCCTGCTGCCGTCAATATCTAAAGTCCTGACACTATCCTGAGCTAATTTCCTGACCCATCTCTTACCAAGGTCCTGAAACTGTCCCTAAGGAAGCCCTGATGCTGTCTCTAAGTGAGGTCTTGAGGCTGTCCCTAACAGAGGCCCTGAGAATATCTTTAACATAGCCCCTGAGGCTGATCCTACCGTGGCTCTTATGCTGCTCCTAAGTCATGCCCTGACACTGTCTCTAGCTAAGGCCCTGACGCTAGGCCTCACTCAGGCCCTGTCCCACTCCCGAAGTCAGGCTCTGACGCTCTTCCTACCCGAAGCCCTGACACTCACTGCTCCTAAATTAGGTCCTGATGTGCTAAGTAACTAAGGTCTTGACACTATCCCTAGGTCATTTCCTGACACTGTCCCTAGACCTTAACCTAACCGTCTCTTTAGCTAATGTCGAGATTAGCTAAAGAGATTCTTTAGAACGAGATTCTTTCATCTTCTGAATATAGTTTTCTTCAAAACATAATTTTTAGAGTGTTACTAACTTTAAACAAAATGTACTCAACTGCTGTGGAATATTCCTTCATAGGAGCGTGCATGGTTCACTTCTGCATCTGCTTGTGGTGGTGTTCAGGTTGCTTTCAGCTGTAGATCCCCTTATGCTAGCTAAATCCCTGATTCTGTCCCTAAATGAGGCCCTGAATTTAGGTCCGAGGCCGTGAACCTGTCCCTCACTGAGGCCTGGAGGCTCGTCCTAATGCAGGCCCTGACACTGTTCCTAACTAAGGCTCTGACACTACACCTAGCTCAGTCACTGTCACTGTACCTAACAAAGGCTCTGATGCTAGTCCTAACTTAGGCCCTGACACTGCCTCTAACTAAGGCCCTGCTGCCGTCAATATCTGAACACCTGATATTCTCCTGAGCTAATAGCCTGACCCATGTCTTCCCAAGGTCCTGAAACTTTCCCAAAGTAAGCCCTGACGCTGTCCCTAAGTGAGGCCTTGAGGCTATCCCTAACGGAGGCCCTGATAATAGCTTTAACGAAGACCCTAATGCTGATCCTACAGAGGCCTTTATGCTGCTCCTAAGTCATGCCCTGATACTGTCCCTTACTCAGGCCCTAAAGATAGGCCTCACTTAGGCCTTGTTGCTGTACCTTAGTTAGGTTCTGATGCTGTCCATACATCAAGCCCTGGCGCTGGTCCTGATTAAGGCGCTTACGCTGCTGCTAACTAAGTCCCTGATGCTCTCAATAACTAAGGTCTTCTCGTTATCCCTTGGTCATTTCCTTTCACTATCTCTGGCCTGGAACCTGACTCTGTCCCGAGATAATCTCCTGCATCTTATGCTAACTGAAACCCTAATGCTCTCCCTAACTGAGGCCCTGACTACTCCTAACTAAGGCCATGACACTGAACCTAACAAAGGCCCGGAATCTGTCCTTAATATAGGCCCTGCTGCCAGCAATAACTAAAATCCTGACACTCTCCTGAGTTAATATCCTGACTCATTTCTAACCAAGGTCCTGACCCTGTCCCTAAGAAAGCCCTGTCGCTGTCTTTAAGTGAAGCCCTGAGGCTGTCTGTAACTCAGACCCTGAAGCTTTCCCTAACTGAGGCCTTGACGCTGTGACTAACTAGGGCTCCGGTCATGTCTTTAACTAAGAACCTAAAGCTGATCCAACAAAGGCACTGATGCTGCTCCTAAGTCATTCCTTGACAGGGTCCCCAGCTAAGGGCCTGACATTAGGCCTCACTCAGGCCCTGTCGCTCTCCTTAAGTCAGGTCCTGACGTTGTCCCTACCTGTAGCCCTAACACTGCTTCTGAATAAGTCCCTGAGAGTCTCAGTAACAAAGGTCTTCACACTATCCTTAGGTCATTTCCTGATACGATTCCAAGCCTTTACCCTAACCCTGTCCCGAGCTAATGTCCTACCTCTTATGCTAACTAAAGACCTTATGCTGTGCCTAATTCAGGCACTGAATTTAGTCCCAAGGCCGCTAGACTGTCCCTAACTCGGCTCGATGCCCTTATCGTCACAATGTTCCATGATCACTGTCATCACAATGCTCCACGCCCTTGTCATCACAATGCCCCGTGACCCCTGTCATCACAATGTTCCAGGCCCCCTGTCATCACAATGAGCCATGACCCCTTTCATCACAATGCTCCATAACCCCTGTCATCACAATGCTCCATGACCTTTGTCATCGCAATGCTACATGCCATTGTCATCACAATGCTCCATGCCCTTATCATCACAATGATCCATGACCCCTTTCATCACAATGCTCCATGACCCTTGTCTAAAATGCTACATGCCTGTGAAATCACAAAGCTCCATGCCCCCTGTCATCACAAGTCCCCATGACTCTTGTCATCACAATGTTTCATGGCCCCTGTCATTCAAAATGCCATATGACCACTGTCATCAAAATGTTCCATGGCCCTTGTCATCACAATGCCCCGTGACCCCTGTCATCACAATGTTCCAGGCCCCCTGTCATCACAATGAGCCGTGACCCCTTTCATCACAATGCTCCAGGTCCGTTTTCATCACAATGCTCCATGGCCCCTGTCATCACAATGCTGCATGATCCTTGTAATCTCAATGCTCCATGGTCCTCGTCATCACAAATCTCCACGCACTGGTCATCACAATGTTCCATGACCCCTGTCATCCCAATGCTCCATAGCACTTTTCATCACAATGCTACATGACTACTTTTATCACAATGTTCCATGACCACTTTCATCACAATGCTCCATGACCACTTTCATCACAATGCCCCATGACCCCTGTCATCAAAATGCTCCATGGCCCTTGTCACCACAATGCTCCAGGACCCGTCATCACAATTCTCCATGGCCCTTGTCATCACAGTGCTCCATGGCGCTTGTCATCACAATGATCCAGAGCCTTAGTGCTTGAGTTGGGAGTAGTATCATTGCCTCAGTTAGGGACACTGTCATTGCCTGAATTGGGCAATGTGTCAGAGCCTTAGGGACAGGGCCAGGACGAGTTGGGAGTAGTGCCAGTGCTTTAGTTAGGGACAGCACCAGTGCTTGCGTTGGGAGTAGTGTCAGGGCCATAGTTAGGGACAGTGTCAGTGGCTGAGATGGGAATAGTGTCAGGGCCTTAGTTACGGACATTGTCAGTGCCTAAGTTGGGATTTCTGTCAGGGTCTTTATTATGGACAGTGTCAGGGCCTGAGTTAAGAGTAGTGTCAAGGCCTTAATTTGGAGGAGTGTCAGTGTCTCAGTTTGGAGTAGTGTCAGACCCTTAGTTAGGAACAGCGTCAGTGCCTGAGTTGGGAGTAGTGACATGGCCTAAGTTAGGGACAGTGTCAGGGTCTGAGTTAGAAATAGTCTCAAGACCTTAGTTAGGGAGAGTGTCAGTGACTGTGTTAGGAATAGTGTCAGGGCCTAAGTTAGGAGGAGTCTGAGACCGGTAGTTAGGAACACTGTCAGGGCCTGAGTTGTGAGTAGTTTCAGGGCCTTAGTTAGAGAAAGTGTCAGTGCCGGAGTTGGGAGTTATGTCAGGGCCTTAGTTAGAGACAGTGTCAGTGCCTAGTTTGGGAGTAGTGTCAGGGCCTAGTTAGGGACAGTGTCAGGGCCTGAGTTGGAAGTAGTGTCAGGGCATTAGGGACAGTGTCAGTGGCTGAGATGGGAGTAGTGTCAGGGCCTTAGTTATGGACAGTGTCAGTGCCTGATTTGGGAGTAGTGTCAGGGCCTTAGTTAGGGACAGTGTCAGTGCCTAGTTTGGGAGTAGTGTCAGGGCCTAGTTAGGGACAGTGTCAGGGCCTGAGTTGGAAGTAGTGTCAGGGCATTAGGGACAGTGTCAGTGGCTGAGATGGGAGTAGTGTCAAGGCCTTAGTTAGGGACAGTGTCAGTGGCTGAGATGGGAGTGGTGTCAGGGCCTTAGTTAGGGACAGTGTCAGGGCCTGAATTGGGAGTAGTCTCTGGGCCGTAGTTAGGAACAGCGTCAGTGACTGAGTTGGGAGTACTCTCAGGGTCTTAGTTAAGGACAGTGTCAGGGCATGAGTTAAGTATTGTGTCAAAGCCTTAGTTACGGAGAGTGTCAGTTTTTGAGTTAAGAGAAGTGTAACGGCCTTATTTAGTGACAGTGACAGTGCCTGAGTTAGGAGTGGAGTCAGGGCCTTATTTACGGTAGTGTCAGTGCCTGAGTTAGGAGTAGTGTCAGGGCCTTAGTTAGGGACAGTGTCAGTGCCTGTGTTGGGAGTAGTGTCAGGACCTTAATTAGGGAGAGTGTCAGTGCCTGAGTTGGGAGTAGTGCCAGTGCCTTAGTTAGAGACAGCGCCAGTGCCTGAGTTGGGAGTAGTGTCAGGGCCATAGTTAGGGATGGTGTCAGTTGCTGAGATGGAAGTAGTGTCAGGCCCTTAGTTACGGACAGTGCCAGGGCCTGAGTTGGGATTAGTTTCAGGGTCTTTATTATGGACTGTGTCAGGGCCTGAGTTAAGAGTAGTGTCAAGGCCTTAATTTGGGAGAATGTCACTGTCTGAGTTGGGAGTAGTGTCAGACCCTTAGTTAAGGGACAGCGTCAGTGTCTGAGTTAGGAATAGTGCCAGAGCCTAAGTTACGGACAGTGCCAGGGCCTGAGTTAGGAGTAGTCTGAGACTGGTAGTTAATACCCGTGTAAGGGCCTGAGTTGTGAGTAGTTTCAGGGCCTTAGTTAGCGAAAGTGTCAATGCCGGAATTGGGAGTAATGTCAGGGCTTACTTAGGGAGAGTGTCAGTGCCTGAGGTGGAAGTAGTATCAGGGCCTTAGTTAAGGACAGTGTCAGTGCCTGAGTTCGGAGTACTGTCAGGGCATATTTCGGGACAGTCTCAGTGCCTATTTTGGGAGTAGTGTCACAGCCTTAGTTAGTGACATTGTCAGTGACTGAGTAAGGAGTAGTGTCCGGGCCTTAGTTAGGGACAGTGTCAGTTGCTTAGTTAGGAGTAGTGTCAGGGCCTAAGTTAGGGCCAGTGTCAGTGCCTGAGTCAGGAGTAGAGTCAGGGTCTAAGTTAGGGACAGTGTCATTGCTTGAGATAGGAGTAGTGTCAGGGCCTTAGTTAGGAGTAGCATCAGTGCCTTCGTTAGGTATTGTATCAGCGCCTCAGTTGGGAATAATTTCAGGGCCTTATTTAGGACAGTGTTAGTGCCTGAGTTAGGAGTTGTGTCGGCCTTAGTTAGGGACCTTTTCAGGGCCTGAGTTAGGAGTAATGTCAGGGCCTTCCTTAAGTATTGTGTCGGCGCCTGAGTTAGGAATAGTGTCAGGGCGTTAGTTAGGGACATTGTCAGGGCATGATTTAGGAGTTGTGTTAGGGCGTGAGCTATGAATAGTGTCAGGGCCTTAGTTAGTGACAGTGTCAGTGCTGAGTTTGGAGTAGTATCAGGGCCTTTGGTAGAGACACTGTCAGGGCCTGAGTTAGGTGTATGTCAGGGCCTTAGTTAGGGACAGTGTCCGTGGCTGATTTAGGAGTAGTGTCAGAGGCTTTGTTGGGACAGTGTCAGGGCCTGAGTTAAGAGTAGTGTCACAGCTTTAGTTAGGACCAGTGTCAGGGCCTTAGTTAAGTCCAACATCAGCGCCTATGATAGGAATCAGATCAGGACCTGTGTTACAGGTAATGTCAGGGCCTTATTTAAGAACAGTGTCAGGGCCTGAGTCCTGACTTACTCCTTACTCTCCTCAATGAGGACTTTTGACACTACTGCTAATTCAGGCCCTGATAATGTCCCTAACTAAGGCCCTGACACTACACCTAAATTAGGCCCCGACATGATACTTAACAAAGGCTTTGTTGCTGGTCCAAACTAAAGCCCTAAAATTGGTCCTAAATAAGGCCTTGACACTAATCGCCTTGAAACTTTCCCTAACGTAGGCGCTGCTACCATCAATATCTAAAGTCCTGACATTATCCTGAGCTAATATCCTGACCCATGTCTTACCAAGGTCCTGAAACTCTCCCAAAGTTAGCCCTGACACTGTCCCTAAGTGAGGCCCTGAGGCTGTCCCTCACAGAGGTCCTGATAATGTCTTTAACTAAACTCTAATGCTGATCTTACAGAGACCCTTATGTTGATCCTATGTCATGCCCTGACGCTGTCCGTAGCTAAGGCCCTGACTCTAGGCATCACTCAGGCCCTGTCGCTCTCCCTAAGTCAGGCTAAGACTCTGTCCCTACCTGAAGCCCTGACGCTGGGCCTAAATTAGGCACTGATGCTCTAATTAGCTATGGTCTTGACAGTATCCCTAGGTCATTTCCTGACACTATCCCTAGATCTTAACCTAAACTTGTCTTTAGCTATTGTCGAGCCTCTTATGCTAACTAAATCCCTGATGCTGTCTCTAACTAAGAGCCTGAAATTAGGCCCGAGGCCGTCAACCTGTCCCTAACTGAGGTTGGAGGCTCATCCGAACTGAGGCGCTGACACTGTCCCTAACTAAAGCCCTGACACTACACCTAACTCAGTCCCTGACACTGTACTTTACAAGGGCTCTGATGCTAGTCCTAACTCAGGCCCTGACACTGTCTCTAAGTAAGGCTCAGAATTTGCCCCTAAGATAGGCCCTGCTGTCAGCAATAACTAAAAACTGGACACTAGCCTGAGTTAATATCCTGACATATTTCTAACCAAGGTCCTGACACTGTCCCTAAGAAAGCCCTGTCGCTGTCCCTATGTTAAGAACTGAGGCTGTCCCTAACTCAGGCCCTGAAGCTTTCCCTAACTGAGGCCTTGAAGCTGTGACTAAGTCAGGCCCTGATCATATCTGTAACAAAGACGCTAAGGCTGATCCAACAGAGGCGCTGATTCTGTTCCTAAGTCATGCCCTGACAGTGTCCTCAGCTAAGGGCCTGACGCTAGGCCTCACTCAGGCCCTGTCGCTCTCCCTAAGTCAGGCTCTGATGCTGTCCCTACCTGAAGCCCTGACACTGGTTCTAAATAAGGATCTGATACTCTCAGTAACTAAGGTTTTGACACTATGCTTAGGTCCTTTCCTGACACTATCCCTAGACCATAACCTGACCCAGTCCCTAGCAAATGCCGTGCCTCTTATGCTAACTACAGCCCTGCTGCTGTCCTTAACTAAGGGCCTAAAATTACTCTCGAGGCTGTGACCCTGTCCGTACCTAAGGCCTCGATGTTCGTCCTAATTCAGGGCCTGACACTGTCCCTAACTAAGGCCCTGCTGCCGTCAATATCTAAAGTCCTGACACTATCCTGAGCTAATTTCCTGACCCATCTCTTACCAAGGTCCTGAAACTGTCCCTAAGGAAGCCCTGATGCTGTCTCTAAGTGAGGCCTTGAGGCTGTCCCTAACAGAGGCCCTGAGAATATCTTTAACATAGCCCCTGAGGCTGATCCTACCGTGGCTCTTATGCTGCTCCTAAGTCATGCCCTGACACTGTCTCTAGCTAAGGCCCTGACGCTAGGCCTCACTCAGGCCCTGTCCCACTCCCGAAGTCAGGCTCTGACGCTCTTCCTACCCGAAGCCCTGACACTCACTGCTCCTAAATTAGGTCCTGATGTGCTAAGTAACTAAGGTCTTGACACTATCCCTAGGTCATTTCCTGACACTGTCCCTAGACCTTAACCTAACCTTCTCTTTAGCTAATGTCGAGATTAGCTAAAGAGATTCTTTAGAACGAGATTCTTTCATCTTCTGAATATAGTTTTCTTCAAAACATAATTTTTAGAGTGTTACTAACTTTAAACAAAATGTACTCAACTGCTGTGGAATATTCCTTCATAGGAGCGTGCATGGTTCACTTCTGCATCTGCTTGTGGTGGTGTTCAGGTTGCTTTCAGCTGTAGATCCTCTTATGCTAGCTAAATCCCTGATTCTGTCCCTAAATGAGGCCCTGAATTTAGGTCCGAGGCCGTGAACCTGTCCCTCACTGAGGCCTGGAGGCTCGTCCTAATGCAGACCCTGACACTGTCCCTAACTAAGGCTCTGACACTACACCTAGCTCAGTCACTGTCACTGTACCTAACAAAGGCTCTGATGCTAGTCCTAACTTAGGCCCTGACACTGCCTCTAACTAAGGCCCTGCTGCCATCAATATCTGAACACCTGATATTCTCCTGAGCTAATAGCCTGACCCATGTCTTCCCAAGGTCCTGAAACTTTCCCAAAGTAAGCCCTGACGCTGTCCCTAAGTGAGGCCTTGAGGCTGTCCCTAACGGAGGCACTGATAATAGCTTTAACGAAGACCCTAATGCTGATCCTACAGAGGCCTTTATGCTGCTCCTAAGTCATGCCCTGATACTGTCCCTTACTCAGGTCCTAAAGATAGGCCTCACTTAGGCCTTGTTGCTGTACCTTAGTTAGGTTCTGATGCTGTCCATACATCAAGCCCTGGCGCTGGTCCTGATTAAGGCGCTTACGCTGCTGCTAACTAAGTCCCTGATGCTCTCAATAACTAAGGTCTTCTCGTTATCCCTTGGTCATTTCCTTTCACTATCTCTGGCCTGGAACCTGACTCTGTCCCGAGATAATCTCCTGCATCTTATGCTAACTGAAACCCTAATGCTCTCCCTAACTGAGGCCCTGACTACTCCTAACTAAGGCCATGACACTGAACCTAACAAAGGCCCGGAATCTGTCCTTAATATAGGCCCTGCTGCCAGCAATAACTAAAATCCTGACACTCTCCTGAGTTAATATCCTGACTCATTTCTAACCAAGGTCCTGACCCTGTCCCTAAGAAAGCCCTGTCGCTGTCTTTAAGTGAAGCCCTGAGGCTGTCTGTAACTCAGACCCTGAAGCTTTCCCTAACTGAGGCCTTGACGCTGTGACTAACTAGGGCTCCGGTCATGTCTTTAACTAAGAACCTAAAGCTGATCCAACAAAGGCACTGATGCTGCTCCTAAGTCATTCCTTGACAGGGTCCCCAGCTAAGGGCCTGACATTAGGCCTCACTCAGGCCCTGTCGCTCTCCTTAAGTCAGGTCCTGACGTTGTCCCTACCTGAAGCCCTAACACTGCTTCTGAATAAGTCCCTGAGAGTCTCAGTAACAAAGGTCTTCACACTATCCTTAGGTCATTTCCTGATACGATTCCAAGCCTTTACCCTAACCCTGTCCCGAGCTAATGTCCTACCTCTTATGCTAACTAAAGACCTTATGCTGTGCCTAATTCAGGCACTCAATTTAGTCCCAAGGCCGCTAGACTGTCCCTAACTCGGCTCGATGCCCTTATCGTCACAATGTTCCATGACCACTGTCATCACAATGCTCCACGCCCTTGTCATCACAATGCTCCATAACCCATGTCATCACAATGCTCCATGACCTTTGTCATCGCAATGCTACATGCCATTGTCATCACAATGCTCCATGCCCTTATCATCACAATCATCCATGACCCCTTTCATCACAATGCTCCATGACCCTTGTCTAAAATGCTACATGCCTGTGAAATCACAAAGCTCCATGCCCCCTGTCATCACAAGTCCCCATGACTCTTGTCATCACAATGTTTCATGGCCCCTGTCATTCAAAATGCCATATGACCACTCTCATCAAAATGTTCCATGGCCCTTGTCATCACAATGCCCCATGACCCCTGTCATCACAATGTTCCAGGCCCCCTGTCATCACAATGAGCCGTGACCCCTTTCATCACACTGCTCCAGGTCCGTTTTCATCACAATGCTCCATGGCCCCTGTCATCACAATGCTGCATGATCCTTGTAATCTCAATGCTCCATGGTCCTCGTCATCACAAATCTCCACGCACTGGTCATCACAATGTTCCATGACCCCTGTCATCCCAATGCTCCATAGCACTTTTCATCACAATGCTACATGACCACTTTTATCACAATGTTCCATGACCACTTTCATCACAATGCTCCATGACCACTTTCATCACAATGCCCCATGACCCCTGTCATCAAAATGCTCCATGGCCCTTGTCACCACAATGCTCCAGGACCCGTCATCACAATTCTCCATGGCCCTTGTCATCACAGTGCTCCATGGCGCTTGTCATCACAATGATCCAGAGCCTTAGTGCTTGAGTTGGGAGTAGTATCATTGCCTCAGTTAGGGACACTGTCATTGCCTGAATTGGGCAATGTGTCAGAGCCTTAGTTAGGGACAGCGCCAGGACGAGTTGGGAGTAGTGCCAGTGCCTTAGTTAGGGACAGCGCCAGTGCTTGCGTTGGGAGTAGTGTCAGGGCCATAGTTAGGGACAGTGTCAGTGGCTGAGATGGGAATAGTGTCAGGGCCTTAGTTACGGACATTGTCAGTGCCTAAGTTGGGATTTTTGTCAGGATCTTTATTATGGACAGTGTCAGGGCCTGAGTTAAGAGTAGTGTCAAGGCCTTAATTTAGAGGAGTGTCAGTGTCTCAGTTTGGAGTAGTGTCAAACCCTTAGTTAGGAACAGCGTCAGTGCCTGAGTTGGGAGTAGTGACATGGCCTAAGTTATGGACAGTGTCAGGGTCTGAGTTAGAAATAGTCTCAAGACCTTAGTTAGGGAGAGTGTCAGTGACTGTGTTAGGAATAGTGTCAGGGCCTAAGTTAGGAGGAGTCTGAGACCGGTAGTTAGGAACACTGTCAGGGCCTGAGTTGTGAGTAGTTTCAGGGCCTTAGTTAGAGAAAGTGTCAGTGCCGGAGTTGGGAGTTATGTCAGGGCCTTAGTTAGAGACAGTGTCAGTGCCTAGTTTGGGAGTAGTGTCAGGGCCTAGTTAGGGACAGTGTCAGGGCCTGAGTTGGAAGTAGTGTCAGGGCATTAGGGACAGTGTCAGTGGCTGAGATGGGAGTAGTGTCAGGGCCTTAGTTATGGACAGTGTCAGTGCCTGATTTGGGAGTAGTGTCAGGGCCTTAGTTAGGGACAGTGTCAGTGCCTAGTTTGGGAGTAGTGTCAGGGCCTAGTTAGGGACAGTGTCAGGGCCTGAGTTGGAAGTAGTGTCAGGGCATTTGGGACAGTGTCAGTGGCTGAGATGGGAGTAGTGTCAAGGCCTTAGTTAGGGACAGTGTCAGTGCCTGATTTGGGAGTAGTGTCAGGGCCTTAGTTAGGGACAGTGACAGTGCCTAAGTTGGGAGTAATGTCAGGGCCTTAGTTAGGGACAGTGTCAGTGGCTGAGATGGGAGTGGTGTCAGGGCCTTAGTTAGGGACAGTGTCAGGGCCTGAATTGGGAGTAGTCTCTGGGCCGTAGTTAGGAACAGCGTCAGTGACTGAGTTGGGAGTACTCTCAGGGTCTTAGTTAAGGACAGTGTCAGGGTATGAGTTAAGTATTGTGTCAAAGCCTTAGTTACGGAGAGTGTCAGTTTTTGAGTTAAGAGAAGTGTAACGGCCTTATTTAGTGACAGTGACAGTGCCTGAGTTAGGAGTGGAGTCAGGGCCTTATTTACGGTAGTGTCAGTGCCTGAGTTAGGAGTAGTGTCAGGGCCTTAGTTAGGGACAGTGTCAGTGCCTGTGTTGGGAGTAGTGTCAGGACCTTAATTAGGGAGAGTGTCAGTGCCTGAGTTGGGAGTAGTGCCAGTGCCTTAGTTAGAGACAGCGCCAGTGCCTGAGTTGGGAGTAGTGTCAGGGCCATAGTTAGGGATGGTGTCAGTTGCTGAGATGGAAGTAGTGTCAGGCCCTTAGTTACGGACAGTGCCAGGGCCTGAGTTGGGATTAGTTTCAGGGTCTTTATTATGGACTGTGTCAGGGCCTGAGTTAAGAGTAGTGTCAAGGCCTTAATTTGGGAGAGTGTCACTGTCTGAGTTGGGAGTAGTGTCAGACCCTTAGTTAAGGGACAGCGTCAGTGTCTGAGTTAGGAATAGTGCCAGAGCCTAAGTTACGGACAGTGCCAGGGCCTGAGTTAGGAGTAGTCTGAGACTGGTAGTTAGTACCCGTGTAAGGGCCTGAGTTGTGAGTAGTTTCAGGGCCTTAGTTAGCGAAAGTGTCAATGCCGGAATTGGGAGTAATGTCAGGGCTTACTTAGGGAGAGTGTCAGTGCCTGAGGTGGAAGTAGTATCAGGGCCTTAGTTAAGGACAGTGTCAGTGCCTGAGTTCGGAGTACTGTCAGGGCATATTTCGGGACAGTCTCAGTGCCTATTTTGGGAGTAGTGTCACGGCCTTAGTTAGTGACATTGTCAGGGCCTGAGTAAGGAGTAGTGTCCGGGCCTTAGTTAGGGACAGTGTCAGTTGCTTAGTTAGGAGTAGTGTCAGGGCCTAAGTTAGGGCCAGTGTCAGTGCCTGAGTCAGGAGTAGAGTCAGGGTCTAAGTTAGGGACAGTGTCATTGCTTGAGATAGGAGTAGTGTCAGGGCCTTAGTTAGGAGTAGCATCAGTGCCTTCGTTAGGTATTGTATCAGCGCCTCAGTTGGGAATAGTTTCAGGGCCTTATTTAGGACAGTGTTAGTGCCTGAGTTAGGAGTTGTGTCGGCCTTAGTTAGGGACCTTTTCAGGGCCTGAGTTAGGAGTAATGTCAGGGCCTTCCTTAAGTATTGTGTCGGCGCCTGAGTTAGGAATAGTGTCAGGGCCTTAGTTAGGGACATTGTCAGGGCATGATTTAGGAGTTGTGTTAGGGCGTGAGCTATGAATAGTGTCAGGGCCTTAGTTAGTGACAGTGTCAGTGCTGAGTTTGGAGTAGTATCAGGACCTTAGTTAGAGACAGTGTCAGGGCCTGAGTTAGGTGTATGTCAGGGCCTTAGTTAGGGACAGTGTCAGTGGCTGATTTAGGAGTAGTGTCAGAGGCTTTGTTGGGACAGTGTCAGGGCCTGAGTTAAGAGTAGTGTCACAGCTTTAGTTAGGACCAGTGTCAGAGCCTTAGTTAAGTCCAACATCAGCGCCTATGATAGGAATCAGATCAGGACCTGTGTTACAGGTAATGTCAGGGCCTTATTTAAGAACAGTGTCAGGGCCTGAGTCCTGACTTACTCCTTACTCTCCTCAATGAGGACTTTTGACACTACTGCTAATTCAGGCCCTGATAATGTCCCTAACTAAGGCCCTGACACTACACCTAAATTAGGCCCCGACATGATACTTAACAAAGGCTTTGTTGCTGGTCCAAACTAAAGCCCTAAAATTGGTCCTAAATAAGGCCTTGACACTAATCGCCTTGAAACTTTCCCTAACGTAGGCGCTGCTACCATCAATATCTAAAGTCCTGACATTATCCTGAGCTAATATCCTGACCCATGTCTTACCAAGGTCCTGAAACTCTCCCAAAGTTAGCCCTGACACTGTCCCTAAGTGAGGCCCTGAGGCTGTCCCTCACAGAGGTCCTGATAATGTCTTTAACTAAACTCTAATGCTGATCTTACAGAGACCCTTATGTTGATCCTATGTCATGCCCTGACGCTGTCCGTAGCTAAGGCCCTGACTCTAGGCATCACTCAGGCCCTGTCGCTCTCCCTAAGTCAGGCTAAGACTCTGTCCCTACCTGAAGCCCTGACGCTGGGCCTAAATTAGGCACTGATGCTCTAATTAGCTATGGTCTTGACAGTATCCCTAGGTCATTTCCTGACACTATCCCTAGATCTTAACCTAAACTTGTCTTTAGCTATTGTCGAGCCTCTTATGCTAACTAAATCCCTGATGCTGTCTCTAACTAAGAGCCTGAAATTAGGCCCGAGGCCGTCAACCTGTCCCTAACTGAGGTTGGAGGCTCATCCGAACTGAGGCGCTGACACTGTCCCTAACTAAAGCCCTGACACTACACCTAACTCAGTCCCTGACACTGTACTTTACAAGGGCTCTGATGCTAGTCCTAACTCAGGCCCTGACACTGTCTCTAAGTAAGGCTCAGAATTTGCCCCTAAGATAGGCCCTGCTGTCAGCAATAACTAAAAACTGGACACTAGCCTGAGTTAATATCCTGACATATTTCTAACCAAGGTCCTGACACTGTCCCTAAGAAAGCCCTGTCGCTGTCCCTATGTTAAGAACTGAGGCTGTCCCTAACTCAGGCCCTGAAGCTTTCCCTAACTGAGGCCTTGAAGCTGTGACTAAGTCAGGCCCTGATCATATCTGTAACAAAGACGCTAAGGCTGATCCAAAAGAGGCGCTGATTCTGTTCCTAAGTCATGCCCTGACAGTGTCCTCAGCTAAGGGCCTGACGCTAGGCCTCACTCAGGCCCTGTCGCTCTCCCTAAGTCAGGCTCTGATGCTGTCCCTACCTGAAGCCCTGACACTGGTTCTAAATAAGGATCTGATACTCTCAGTAACTAAGGTTTTGACACTATGCTTAGGTCCTTTCCTGACACTATCCCTAGACCATAACCTGACCCTGTCCCTAGCAAATGTCGTGCCTCTTATGCTAACTACAGCCCTGCTGCTGTCCTTAACTAAGGGCCTAAAATTACTCTCGAGGCTGTGACCCTGTCCGTACCTAAGGCCTCGATGTTCGTCCTAATTCAGGGCCTGACACTGTCCCTAACTAAGGCCCTGCTGCCGTCAATATCTAAAGTCCTGACACTATCCTGAGCTAATTTCCTGACCCATCTCTTACCAAGGTCCTGAAACTGTCCCTAAGGAAGCCCTGATGCTGTCTCTAAGTGAGGTCTTGAGGCTGTCCCTAACAGAGGCCCTGAGAATATCTTTAACATAGCCCCTGAGGCTGATCCTACCGTGGCTCTTATGCTGCTCCTAAGTCATGCCCTGACACTGTCTCTAGCTAAGGCCCTGACGCTAGGCCTCACTCAGGCCCTGTCCCACTCCCTAAGTCAGGCTCTGACGCTCTTCCTACCCGAAGCCCTGACACTCACTGCTCCTAAATTAGGTCCTGATGTGCTAAGTAACTAAGGTCTTGACACTATCCCTAGGACATTTCCTGACACTGTCCCTAGACCTTAACGTAACCTTCTCTTTAGCTAATGTCGAGATTAGCTAAAGAGATTCTTTAGAACGAGATTCTTTCATCTTCTGAATATAGTTTTCTTCAAAACATAATTTTTAGAGTGTTACTAACTTTAAACAAAATGTACTCAACTGCTGTGGAATATTCCTTCATAGGAGCGTGCATGGTTCACTTCTGCATCTGCTTGTGGTGGTGTTCAGGTTGCTTTCAGCTGTAGATCCCCTTATGCTAGCTAAATCCCTGATTCTGTCCCTAAATGAGGCCCTGAATTTAGGTCCGAGGCCGTGAACCTGTCCCTCACTGAGGCCTGGAGGCTCGTCCTAATGCAGGCCCTGACACTGTCCCTAACTAAGGCTCTGACACTACACCTAGCTCAGTCACTGTCACTGTACCTAACAAAGGCTCTGATGCTAGTCCTAACTTAGGCCCTGACACTGCCTCTAACTAAGGCCCTGCTGCCGTCAATATCTGAACACCTGATATTCTCCTGAGCTAATAGCCTGACCCATGTCTTCCCAAGGTCCTGAAACTTTCCCAAAGTAAGCCCTGACGCTGTCCCTAAGTGAGACCTTGAGGCTATCCCTAACGGAGGCCCTGATAATAGCTTTAACGAAGACCCTAATGCTGATCCTACAGAGGCCTTTCTGCTGCTCCTAAGTCATGCCCTGATACTGTCCCTTACTCAGGCCCTAAAGATAGGCCTCACTTAGGCCCTGTTGCTGTACCTTAGTTAGGCTCTGATGCTGTCCATACATCAAGCCCTGGCGCTGGTCCTGATTAAGGCGCTCACACTGCTGCTAACTAAGGCCCTGATGCTCTCAATAACTAAGGTCTTCTCGTTATCCCTTGGTCATTTCCTTTCACTATCTCTGGCCTGGAACCTGACTCTGTCCCGAGATAATCTCCTGCATCTTATGCTAACTGAAACCCTAATGCTCTCCCTAACTGAGGCCCTGACTACTCCTAACTAAGGCCATGACACTGAACCTAACAAAGGCCCGGAATCTGTCCTTAATATAGGCCCTGCTGCCAGCAATAACTAAAATCCTGACACTCTCCTAGTTAATATCCTGACTCATTTCTAACCAAGGTCCTGACCCTGTCCCTAAGAAAGCCCTGTCGCTGTCTTTAAGTGAAGCCCTGAGGCTATCTGTAACTCAGATCCTGAAACTTTCCCTAACTGAGGCCTTGACGTTGTGACTAACTAGGGCTCCGGTCATGTCTTTAACTAAGAACCTAAAGCTGATCCAACAAAGGCACTGATGCTGCTCCTAAGTCATTCCTTGACAGGGTCCCCTGCTAAGGGCCTGACATTAGGCCTCACTCAGGCCCTGTCGCTCTCCTTAAGTCAGGCCCTGACGTTGTCCCTACCTGAAGCCCTAACACTGCTTCTGAATAAGTCCCTGAGAGTCTCAGTAACAAAGGTCTTCACACTATCCTTAGGTCATTTCCTGACACGATTCCAAGCCTTTACCCTAACCCTATCCCGAGCTAATGTCCTACCTCTTATGCTAACTAAAGACCTTATGCTGTGCCTAATTCAGGCACTGAATTTAGTCCCAAGGCCGCTAGACTGTCCCTAACCCGCCTCGATGCCCTTATCGTCACAATGTTCCATGACCACTGTCATCACAATGCTCCACGCCCTTGTCATCACAATGCTCCATAACCCCTGTCATCACAATGCTCCATGACCTTTGTCATCGCAATGCTACATGCCATTGTCATCACAATGCTCCATGCCCTTATCATCACAATGATCCATGACCCCTTTCATCACAATGCTCCATGACCCTTGTCTAAAATGCTACATGCCTGTGAAATCACAAAGCTCCATGCCCCCTGTCATCACAAGTCCCCATGACTCTTGTCATCACAATGTTTCATGGCCCCTGTCATTCAAAATGCTATATGACCACTGTCATCAAAATGTTCCATGGCCCTTGTCATCACAATGCCCCGTGACCCCTGTCATCACAATGTTCCAGGCCCCCTGTCATCACAATGAGCCGTGACCCCTTTCATCACAATGCTCCAGGTCCGTTTTCATCACAATGCTCCATGGCCCCTGTCATCACAATGCTGCATGATCCTTGTAATCTCAATGCTCCATGGTCCTCGTCATCACAAATCTCCACGCATTGGTCATCACAATGTTTCATGACCCCTGTCATCCCAATGCTCCATAGCACTTTTCATCACAATGCTACATGACCACTTTTATCACAATGTTCCATGACCACTTTCATCACAATGCTCCATGACCACTTTCATCACAATGCCCCATGACCCCTGTCATCAAAATGCTCCATGGCCCTTGTCACCACAATGCTCCAGGACCCGTCATCACAATTCTCCATGGCCCTTGTCATCACAGTGCTCCATGGCGCTTGTCATCACAATGATCCAGAGCCTTAGTGCTTGAGTTGGGAGTAGTATCATTGCCTCAGTTAGGGACACTGTCATTGCCTGAATAGGGCAATGTGTCAGAGCCTTAGTTAGGGACAGCGCCAGGACGAGTTGGGAGTAGTGCCAGTGCCTTAGTTAGGGACAGCGCCAGTGCTTGCGTTGGGAGTAGTGTCAGGGCCATAGTTAGGGACAGTGTCAGTGGCTGAGATGGGAATAGTGTCAGGGCCTTAGTTACGGACATTGTCAGTGCCTAAGTTGGGATTTTTGTCAGGGTCTTTATTATGGACAGTGTCAGGGCCTGAGTTAAGAGTAGTGTCAAGGCCTTAATTTGGAGGAGTGTCAGTGTCTCAGTTTGGAGTAGTGTCAGACCCTTAGTTAGGAACAGCGTCAGTGCCTGAGTTGGGAGTAGTGACATGGCCTAAGTTAGGGACAGTGTCAGGGTCTGAGTTAGAAATAGTCTCAAGACCTTAGTTAGGGAGAGTGTCAGTGACTGTGTTAGGAATAGTGTCAGGGCCTAAGTTAGGAGGAGTCTGAGACCGGTAGTTAGGAACACTGTCAGGGCCTGAGTTGTGAGTAGTTTCAGGGCCTTAGTTAGAGAAAGTGTCAGTGCCGGAGTTGGGAGTTATGTCAGGGCCTTAGTTAGAGACAGTGTCAGTGCCTAGTTTGGGAGTAGTGTCAGGGCCTAGTTAGGGACAGTGTCAGGGCCTGAGTTGGAAGTAGTGTCAGGGCATTAGGGACAGTGTCAGTGGCTGAGATGGGAGTAGTGTCAGGGCCTTAGTTATGGACAGTGTCAGTGCCTAATTTGGGAGTAGTGTCAGGGCCTTAGTTAGGGACAGTGTCAGTGCCTAGTTTGGGAGTAGTGTCAGGGCCTAGTTAGGGACAGTGTCAGGGCCTGAGTTGGAAGTAGTGTCAGGGCATTAGGGACAGTGTCAGTGGCTGAGATGGGAGTAGTGTCAAGGCCTTAGTTAGGGACAGTGTCAGTGCCTGATTTGGGAGTAGTGTCAGGGCCTCAGTTAGGGACAGTGACAGTGCCTAAGTTGGGAGTAATGTCAGGGCCTTAGTTAGGGACAGTGTCAGTGGCTGAGATGGGAGTGGTGTCAGGGCCTTAGTTAGGGACAGTGTCAGGGCCTGAATTGGGAGTAGTCTCTGGGCCGTAGTTAGGAACAGCGTCAGTGACTGAGTTGGGAGTACTCTCAGGGTCTTAGTTAAGGACAGTGTCAGGGTATGAGTTAAGTATTGTGTCAAAGCCTTAGTTACGGAGAGTGTCAGTTTTTGAGTTAAGAGAAGTGTAACGGCCTTATTTAGTGACAGTGACAGTGCCTGAGTTAGGAGTGGAGTCAGGGCCTTATTTACGGTAGTGTCAGTGCCTGAGTTAGGAGTAGTGTCAGGGCCTTAGTTAGGGACAGTGTCAGTGCCTGTGTTGGGAGTAGTGTCAGGACCTTAATTAGGGAGAGTGTCAGTGCCTGAGTTGGGAGTAGTGCCAGTGCCTTAGTTAGAGACAGCGCCAGTGCCTGAGTTGGGAGTAGTGTCAGGGCCATAGTTAGGGATGGTGTCAGTTGCTGAGATGGAAGTAGTGTCAGGCCCTTAGTTACGGACAGTGCCAGGGCCTGAGTTGGGATTAGTTTCAGGGTCTTTATTATGGACTGTGTCAGGGCCTGAGTTAAGAGTAGTGTCAAGGCCTTAATTTGGGAGAGTGTCACTGTCTGAGTTGGGAGTAGTGTCAGACCCTTAGTTAAGGGACAGCGTCAGTGTCTGAGTTAGGAATAGTGCCAGAGCCTAAGTTACGGACAGTGCCAGGGCCTGAGTTAGGAGTAGTCTGAGACTGGTAGTTAGTACCCGTGTAAGGGCCTGAGTTGTGAGTAGTTTCAGGGCCTTAGTTAGCGAAAGTGTCAATGCCGGAATTGGGAGTAATGTCAGGGCTTACTTAGGGAGAGTGTCAGTGCCTGAGGTGGAAGTAGTATCAGGGCCTTAGTTAAGGACAGTGTCAGTGCCTGAGTTCGGAGTACTGTCAGGGCATATTTCGGGACAGTCTCAGTGCCTATTTTGGGAGTAGTGTCACGGCCTTAGTTAGTGACATTGTCAGGGCCTGAGTAAGGAGTAGTGTCCGGGCCTTAGTTAGGGACAGTGTCAGTTGCTTAGTTAGGAGTAGTGTCAGGGCCTAAGTTAGGGCCAGTGTCAGTGCCTGAGTCAGGAGTAGAGTCAGGGTCTAAGTTAGGGACAGTGTCATTGCTTGAGATAGGAGTAGTGTCAGGGCCTTAGTTAGGAGTAGCATCAGTGCCTTCGTTAGGTATTGTATCAGCGCCTCAGTTGGGAATAGTTTCAGGGCCTTATTTAGGACAGTGTTAGTGCCTGAGTTAGGAGTTGTGTCGGCCTTAGTTAGGGACCTTTTCAGGGCCTGAGTTAGGAGTAATGTCAGGGCCTTCCTTAAGTATTGTGTCGGCGCCTGAGTTAGGAATAGTGTCAGGGCCTTAGTTAGGGACATTGTCAGGGCATGATTTAGGAGTTGTGTTAGGGCGTGAGCTATGAATAGTGTCAGGGCCTTAGTTAGTGACAGTGTCAGTGCTGAGTTTGGAGTAGTATCAGGGCCTTAGTTAGAGACAGTGTCAGGGCCTGAATTAGGTGTATGTCAGGGCCTTAGTTAGGGACAGTGTCAGTGGCTGATTTAGGAGTAGTGTCAGAGGCTTTGTTGGGACAGTGTCAGGGCCTGAGTTAAGAGTAGTGTCACAGCTTTAGTTAGGACCAGTGTCAGGGCCTTAGTTAAGTCCAACATCAGCGCCTATGATAGGAATCAGATCAGGACCTGTGTTACAGGTAATGTCAGGGCCTTATTTAAGAACAGTGTCAGGGCCTGAGTCCTGACTTACTCCTTACTCTCCTCAATGAGGACTTTTGACACTACTGCTAATTCAGGCCCTGATAATGTCCCTAACTAAGGCCCTGACACTACACCTAAATTAGGCCCCGACATGATACTTAACAAAGGCTTTGTTGCTGGTCCAAACTAAAGCCCTAAAATTGGTCCTAAATAAGGCCTTGACACTAATCGCCTTGAAACTTTCCCTAACGTAGGCGCTGCTACCATCAATATCTAAAGTCCTGACATTATCCTGAGCTAATATCCTGACCCATGTCTTACCAAGGTCCTGAAACTCTCCCAAAGTTAGCCCTGACACTGTCCCTAAGTGAGGCCCTGAGGCTGTCCCTCACAGAGGTCCTGATAATGTCTTTAACTAAACTCTAATGCTGATCTTACAGAGACCCTTATGTTGATCCTATGTCATGCCCTGACGCTGTCCGTAGCTAAGGCCCTGACTCTAGGCATCACTCAGGCCCTGTCGCTCTCCCTAAGTCAGGCTAAGACTCTGTCCCTACCTGAAGCCCTGACGCTGGGCCTAAATTAGGCACTGATGCTCTAATTAGCTATGGTCTTGACAGTATCCCTAGGTCATTTCCTGACACTATCCCTAGATCTTAACCTAAACTTGTCTTTAGCTATTGTCGAGCCTCTTATGCTAACTAAATCCCTGATGCTGTCTCTAACTAAGAGCCTGAAATTAGGCCCGAGGCCGTCAACCTGTCCCTAACTGAGGTTGGAGGCTCATCCTAACTGAGGCGCTGACACTGTCCCTAACTAAAGCCCTGACACTACACCTAACTCAGTCCCTGACACTGTACTTTACAAGGGCTCTGATGCTAGTCCTAACTCAGGCCCTGACACTGTCTCTAAGTAAGGCTCAGAATTTGCCCCTAAGATAGGCCCTGCTGTCAGCAATAACTAAAAACTGGACACTAGCCTGAGTTAATATCCTGACATATTTCTAACCAAGGTCCTGACACTGTCCCTAAGAAAGCCCTGTCGCTGTCCCTATGTTAAGAACTGAGGCTGTCCCTAACTCAGGCCCTGAAGCTTTTCCTAACTGAGGCCTTGAAGCTGTGACTAAGTCAGGCCCTGATCATATCTGTAACAAAGACGCTAAGGCTGATCCAAAAGAGGCGCTGATTCTGTTCCTAAGTCATGCCCTGACAGTGTCCTCAGCTAAGGGCCTGACGCTAGGCCTCACTCAGGCCCTGTCGCTCTCCCTAAGTCAGGCTCTG
Source organism: Balaenoptera physalus (assembly GCF_965194825.1). Lineage (NCBI taxonomy): Eukaryota > Metazoa > Chordata > Mammalia > Artiodactyla > Balaenopteridae > Balaenoptera > Balaenoptera physalus. The sequence continues at coordinate 703,546 of NW_028126387.1, forward strand.
ATGCTGTCCCTACCTGAAGCCCTGACACTGGTTCTAAATAAGGATCTGATACTCTCAGTAACTAAGGTTTTGACACTATGCTTAGGTCCTTTCCTGACACTATCCCTAGACCATAACCTGACCCTGTCCCTAGCAAATGCCGTGCCTCTTATGCTAACTACAGCCCTGCTGCTGTCCTTAACTAAGGGCCTAAAATTACTCTCGAGGCTGTGACCCTGTCCGTACCTAAGGCCTCGATGTTCGTCCTAATTCAGGGCCTGACACTGTCCCTAACTAAGGCCCTGCTGCCGTCAATATCTAAAGTCCTGACACTATCCTGAGCTAATTTCCTGACCCATCTCTTACCAAGGTCCTGAAACTGTCCCTAAGGAAGCCCTGATGCTGTCTCTAAGTGAGGCCTTGAGGCTGTCCCTAACAGAGGCCCTGAGAATATCTTTAACATAGCCCCTGAGGCTGATCCTACCGTGGCTCTTATGCTGCTCCTAAGTCATGCCCTGACACTGTCTCTAGCTAAGGCCCTGACGCTAGGCCTCACTCAGGCCCTGTCCCACTCCCTAAGTCAGGCTCTGACGCTCTTCCTACCCGAAGCCCTGACACTCACTGCTCCTAAATTAGGTCCTGATGTGCTAAGTAACTAAGGTCTTGACACTATCCCTAGGTCATTTCCTGACACTGTCCCTAGACCTTAACCTAACCTTCTCTTTAGCTAATGTCGAGATTAGCTAAAGAGATTCTTTAGAACGAGATTCTTTCATCTTCTGAATATAGTTTTCTTCAAAACATAATTTTTAGAGTGTTACTAACTTTAAACAAAATGTACTCAACTGCTGTGGAATATTCCTTCATAGGAGCGTGCATGGTTCACTTCTGCATCTGCTTGTGGTGGTGTTCAGGTTGCTTTCAGCTGTAGATCCCCTTATGCTAGCTAAATCCCTGATTCTGTCCCTAAATGAGGCACTGAATTTAGGTCCGAGGCCGTGAACCTGTCCCTCACTGAGGCCTGGAGGCTCGTCCTAATGCAGGCCCTGACACTGTCCCTAACTAAGGCTCTGACACTACACCTAGCTCAGTCACTGTCACTGTACCTAACAAAGGCTCTGATGCTAGTCCTAACTTAGGCCCTGACACTGCCTCTAACTAAGGCCCTGCTGCCGTCAATATCTGAACACCTGATATTCTCCTGAGCTAATAGCCTGACCCATGTCTTCCCAAGGTCCTGAAACTGTCCCAAAGTAAGCCCTGATGCTGTCCCTAAGTGAGGCCTTGAGGCTATCCCTAACGGAGGCCCTGATAATAGCTTTAACGAAGACCCTAATGCTGATCCTACAGAGGCCTTTCTGCTGCTCCTAAGTCATGCCCTGATACTGTCCCTTACTCAGGCCCTAAAGATAGGCCTCACTTAGGCCCTGTTGCTGTACCTTAGTTAGGCTCTGATGCTGTCCATACATCAAGCCCTGGCGCTGGTCCTGATTAAGGCGCTCACGCTGCTGCTAACTAAGGCCCTGATGATCTCAATAACTAAGGTCTTCTCGTTATCCCTTGGTCATTTCCTTTCACTATCTCTGGCCTGGATCCTGACTCTGTCCCGAGATAATCTCCTGCATCTTATGCTAACTGAAACCCTAATGCTCTCCCTAACTGAGGCCCTGACTACTCCTAACTAAGGCCATGACACTGAACCTAACAAAGGCCCGGAATCTGTCCTTAATATAGGCCCTGCTGCCAGCAATAACTAAAATCCTGACACTCTCCTGAGTTAATATCCTGACTCATTTCTAACCAAGGTCCTGACCCTGTCCCTAAGAAAGCCCTGTCGCTGTCTTTAAGTGAAGCCCTGAGGCTGTCTGTAACTCAGACCCTGAAGCTTTCCCTAACTGAGGCCTTGACGCTGTGACTAACTAGGGCTCCGGTCATGTCTTTAACTAAGAACCTAAAGCTGATCCAACAAAGGCACTGATGCTGCTCCTAAGTCATTCCTTGACAGGGTCCCCAGCTAAGGGCCTGACATTAGGCCTCACTCAGGCCCTGTCGCTCTCCTTAAGTCAGGCCCTGACGTTGTCCCTACCTGAAGCCCTAACACTGCTTCTGAATAAGTCCTTGAGAGTCTCAGTAACAAAGGTCTTCACACTATCCTTAGGTCATTTCCTGATACGATTCCAAGCCTTTACCCTAACCCTGTCCCGAGCTAATGTCCTACCTCTTATGCTAACTAAAGACCTTATGCTGTGCCTAATTCAGGCACTGAATTTAGTCCCAAGGCCGCTAGACTGTCCCTAACTCGGCTCGATGCCCTTATCGTCACAATGTTCCATGACCACTGTCATCACAATGCTCCACGCCCTTGTCATCACAATGCTCCATAACCCCTGTCATCACAATGCTCCATGACCTTTGTCATCGCAATGCTACATGCCATTGTCATCACAATGCTCCATGCCCTTATCATCACAATGATCCATGACCCCTTTCATCACAATGCTCCATGACCCTTGTCTAAAATGCTACATGCCTGTGAAATCACAAAGCTCCATGCCCCCTGTCATCACAAGTCCCCATGACTCTTGTCATCACAATGTTTCATGGCCCCTGTCATTCAAAATGCCATATGACCACTCTCATCAAAATGTTCCATGGCCCTTGTCATCACAATGCCCCGTGACCCCTGTCATCACAATGTTCCAGGCCCCCTGTCATCACAATGAGCCGTGACCCCTTTCATCACAATGCTCCAGGTCCGTTTTCATCACAATGCTCCATGGCCCCTGTCATCACAATGCTGCATGATCCTTGTAATCTCAATGCTCCATGGTCCTCGTCATCACAAATCTCCACGCATTGGTCATCACAATGTTCCATGACCCCTGTCATCCCAATGCTCCATAGCACTTTTCATCACAATGCTACATGACCACTTTTATCACAATGTTCCATGACCACTTTCATCACAATGCTCCATGACCACTTTCATCACAATGCCCCATGACCCCTGTCATCAAAATGCTCCATGGCCCTTGTCACCACAATGCTCCAGGACCCGTCATCACAATTCTCCATGGCCCTTGTCATCACAGTGCTCCATGGCGCTTGTCATCACAATGATCCAGAGCCTTAGTGCTTGAGTTGGGAGTAGTATCATTGCCTCAGTTAGGGACACTGTCATTGCCTGAATTGGGCAATGTGTCAGAGCCTTAGTTAGGGACAGCGCCAGGACGAGTTGGGAGTAGTGCCAGTGCCTTAGTTAGGGACAGCACCAGTGCTTGCGTTGGGAGTAGTGTCAGGGCCATAGTTAGGGACAGTGTCAGTGGCTGAGATGGGAATAGTGTCAGGGCCTTAGTTACGGACATTGTCAGTGCCTAAGTTGGGATTTTTGTCAGGGTCTTTATTATGGACAGTGTCAGGGCCTGAGTTAAGAGTAGTGTCAAGGCCTTAATTTGGAGGAGTGTCAGTGTCTCAGTTTGGAGTAGTGTCAGACCCTTAGTTAGGAACAGCGTCAGTGCCTGAGTTGGGAGTAGTGACATGGCCTAAGTTAGGGACAGTGTCAGGGTCTGAGTTAGAAATAGTCTCAAGACCTTAGTTAGGGAGAGTGTCAGTGACTGTGTTAGGAATAGTGTCAGGGCCTAAGTTAGAGACAGCGCCAGTGCCTGAGTTGGGAGTAGTGTCAGGGCCATAGTTAGGGATGGTGTCAGTTGCTGAGATGGAAGTAGTGTCAGGCCCTTAGTTACGGACAGTGCCAGGGCCTGAGTTGGGATTAGTTTCAGGGTCTTTATTATGGACTGTGTCAGGGCCTGAGTTAAGAGTAGTGTCAAGGCCTTAATTTGGGAGAGTGTCACTGTCTGAGTTGGGAGTAGTGTCAGACCCTTAGTTAAGGGACAGCGTCAGTGTCTGAGTTAGGAATAGTGCCAGAGCCTAAGTTACGGACAGTGCCAGGGCCTGAGTTAGGAGTAGTCTGAGACTGGTAGTTAGTACCCGTGTAAGGGCCTGAGTTGTGAGTAGTTTCAGGGCCTTAGTTAGCGAAAGTGTCAATGCCGGAATTGGGAGTAATGTCAGGGCTTACTTAGGGAGAGTGTCAGTGCCTGAGGTGGAAGTAGTATCAGGGCCTTAGTTAAGGACAGTGTCAGTGCCTGAGTTCGGAGTACTGTCAGGGCATATTTCGGGACAGTCTCAGTGCCTATTTTGGGAGTAGTGTCACGGCCTTAGTTAGTGACATTGTCAGTGACTGAGTAAGGAGTAGTGTCCGGGCCTTAGTTAGGGACAGTGTCAGTTGCTTAGTTAGGAGTAGTGTCAGGGCCTAAGTTAGGGCCAGTGTCAGTGCCTGAGTCAGGAGTAGAGTCAGGGTCTAAGCTAGGGACAGTGTCATTGCTTGAGATAGGAGTAGTGTCAGGGCCTTAGTTAGGAGTAGCATCAGTGCCTTCGTTAGGTATTGTATCAGCGCCTCAGTTGGGAATAATTTCAGGGCCTTATTTAGGACAGTGTTAGTGCCTGAGTTAGGAGTTGTGTCGGCCTTAGTTAGGGACCTTTTCAGGGCCTGAGTTAGGAGTAATGTCAGGGCCTTCCTTAAGTATTGTGTCGGCGCCTGAGTTAGGAATAGTGTCAGGGCGTTGGTTAGGGACATTGTCAGGGCATGATTTAGGAGTTGTGTTAGGGCGTGAGCTATGAATAGTGTCAGGGCCTTAGTTAGTGACAGTGTCAGTGCTGAGTTTGGAGTAGTATCAGGGCCTTAGTTAGAGACACTGTCAGGGCCTGAGTTAGGTGTATGTCAGGGCCTTAGTTAGGGACAGTGTCAGTGGCTGATTTAGGAGTAGTGTCAGAGGCTTTGTTGGGACAGTGTCAGGGCCTGAGTTAAGAGTAGTGTCACAGCTTTAGTTAGGACCAGTGTCAGGGCCTTAGTTAAGTCCAACATCAGCGCCTATGATAGGAATCAGATCAGGACCTGTGTTACAGGTAATGTCAGGGCCTTATTTAAGAACAGTGTCAGGGCCTGAGTCCTGACTTACTCCTTACTCTCCTCAATGAGGACTTTTGACACTACTGCTAATTCAGGCCCTGATAATGTCCCTAACTAAGGCCCTGACACTACACCTAAATTAGGCCCCGACATGATACTTAACAAAGGCTTTGTTGCTGGTCCAAACTAAAGCCCTAAAATTGGTCCTAAATAAGGCCTTGACACTAATCGCCTTGAAACTTTCCCTAACGTAGGCGCTGCTACCATCAATATCTAAAGTCCTGACATTATCCTGAGCTAATATCCTGACCCATGTCTTACCAAGGTCCTGAAACTCTCCCAAAGTTAGCCCTGACACTGTCCCTAAGTGAGGCCCTGAGGCTGTCCCTCACAGAGGTCCTGATAATGTCTTTAACTAAACTCTAATGCTGATCTTACAGAGACCCTTATGTTGATCCTATGTCATGCCCTGACGCTGTCCGTAGCTAAGGCCCTGACTCTAGGCATCACTCAGGCCCTGTCGCTCTCCCTAAGTCAGGCTAAGACTCTGTCCCTACCTGAAGCCCTGACGCTGGGCCTAAATTAGGCACTGATGCTCTAATTAGCTATGGTCTTGACAGTATCCCTAGGTCATTTCCTGACACTATCCGTAGATCTTAACCTAAACTTGTCTTTAGCTATTGTCGAGCCTCTTATGCTAACTAAATCCCTGATGCTGTCTCTAACTAAGAGCCTGAAATTAGGCCCAAGGCCGTCAACCTGTCCCTAACTGAGGTTGGAGGCTCATCCTAACTGAGGCGCTGACACTGTCCCTAACTAAAGCCCTGACACTACACCTAACTCAGTCCCTGACACTGTACTTTACAAGGGCTCTGATGCTAGTCCTAACTCAGGCCCTGACACTGTCTCTAAGTAAGGCTCAGAATTTGCCCCTAAGATAGGCCCTGCTGTCAGCAATAACTAAAAACTGGACACTAGCCTGAGTTAATATCCTGACATATTTCTAACCAAGGTCCTGACACTGTCCCTAAGAAAGCCCTGTCGCTGTCCCTATGTTAAGAACTGAGGCTGTCCCTAACTCAGGCCCTGAAGCTTTCCCTAACTGAGGCCTTGAAGCTGTGACTAAGTCAGGCCCTGATCATATCTGTAACAAAGACGCTAAGGCTGATCCAAAAGAGGCGCTGATTCTGTTCCTAAGTCATGCCCTGACAGTGTCCTCAGCTAAGGGCCTGACGCTAGGCCTCACTCAGGCCCTGTCGCTCTCCCTAAGTCAGGCTCTGATGCTGTCCCTACCTGAAGCCCTGACACTGGTTCTAAATAAGGATCTGATACTCTCAGTAACTAAGGTTTTGACACTATGCTTAGGTCCTTTCCTGACACTATCCCTAGACCATAACCTGACCCTGTCCCTAGCAAATGTCGTGCCTCTTATGCTAACTACAGCCCTGCTGCTGTCCTTAACTAAGGGCCTAAAATTACTCTCGAGGCTGTGACCCTGTCCGTACCTAAGGCCTCGATGTTCGTCCTAATTCAGGGCCTGACACTGTCCCTAACTAAGGCCCTGCTGCCGTCAATATCTAAAGTCCTGACACTATCCTGAGCTAATTTCCTGACCCATCTCTTACCAAGGTCCTGAAACTGTCCCTAAGGAAGCCCTGATGCTGTCTCTAAGTGAGGTCTTGAGGCTGTCCCTAACAGAGGCCCTGAGAATATCTTTAACATAGCCCCTGAGGCTGATCCTACCGTGGCTCTTATGCTGCTCCTAAGTCATGCCCTGACACTGTCTCTAGCTAAGGCCCTGACGCTAGGCCTCACTCAGGCCCTGTCCCACTCCCTAAGTCAGGCTCTGACGCTCTTCCTACCCGAAGCCCTGACACTCACTGCTCCTAAATTAGGTCCTGATGTGCTAAGTAACTAAGGTCTTGACACTATCCCTAGGACATTTCCTGACACTGTCCCTAGACCTTAACGTAACCTTCTCTTTAGCTAATGTCGAGATTAGCTAAAGAGATTCTTTAGAACGAGATTCTTTCATCTTCTGAATATAGTTTTCTTCAAAACATAATTTTTAGAGTGTTACTAACTTTAAACAAAATGGACTCAACTGCTGTGGAATATTCCTTCATAGGAGCGTGCATGGTTCACTTCTGCATCTGCTTGTGGTGGTGTTCAGGTTGCTTTCAGCTGTAGATCCCCTTATGCTAGCTAAATCCCTGATTCTGTCCCTAAATGAGGCCCTGAATTTAGGTCCGAGGCCGTGAACCTGTCCCTCACTGAGGCCTGGAGGCTCGTCCTAATGCAGGCCCTGACACTGTCCCTAACTAAGGCTCTGACACTACACCTAGCTCAGTCACTGTCACTGTACCTAACAAAGGCTCTGATGCTAGTCCTAACTTAGGCCCTGACACTGCCTCTAACTAAGGCCCTGCTGCCGTCAATATCTGAACACCTGATATTCTCCTGAGCTAATAGCCTGACCCATGTCTTCCCAAGGTCCTGAAACTTTCCCAAAGTAAGCCCTGACGCTGTCCCTAAGTGAGGCCTTGAGGCTATCCCTAACGGAGGCCCTGATAATAGCTTTAACGAAGACCCTAATGCTGATCCTACAGAGGCCTTTATGCTGCTCCTAAGTCATGCCCTGATACTGTCCCTTACTCAGGCCCTAAAGATAGGCCTCACTTAGGCCCTGTTGCTGTACCTTAGTTAGGCTCTGATGCTGTCCATACATCAAGCCCTGGCGCTGGTCCTGATTAAGGCGCTCACACTGCTGCTAACTAAGGCCCTGATGCTCTCAATAACTAAGGTCTTCTCGTTATCCCTTGGTCATTTCCTTTCACTATCTCTGGCCTGGAACCTGACTCTGTCCCGAGATAATCTCCTGCATCTTATGCTAACTGAAACCCTAATGCTCTCCCTAACTGAGGCCCTGACTACTCCTAACTAAGGCCATGACACTGAACCTAACAAAGGCCCGGAATCTGTCCTTAATATAGGCCCTGCTGCCAGCAATAACTAAAATCCTGACACTCTCCTAGTTAATATCCTGACTCATTTCTAACCAAGGTCCTGACCCTGTCCCTAAGAAAGCCCTGTCGCTGTCTTTAAGTGAAGCCCTGAGGCTATCTGTAACTCAGATCCTGAAGCTTTCCCTAACTGAGGCCTTGACGTTGTGACTAACTAGGGCTCCGGTCATGTCTTTAACTAAGAACCTAAAGCTGATCCAACAAAGGCACTGATGCTGCTCCTAAGTCATTCCTTGACAGGGTCCCCTGCTAAGGGCCTGACATTAGGCCTCACTCAGGCCCTGTCGCTCTCCTTAAGTCAGGCCCTGACGTTGTCCCTACCTGAAGCCCTAACACTGCTTCTGAATAAGTCCCTGAGGGTCTCAGTAACAAAGGTCTTCACACTATCCTTAGGTCATTTCCTGACACGATTCCAAGCCTTTACCCTATCCCTGTCCCGAGCTAATGTCCTACCTCTTATGCTAACTAAAGACCTTATGCTGTGCCTAATTCAGGCACTGAATTTAGTCCCAAGGCCGCTAGACTGTCCCTAACCCGCCTCGATGCCCTTATCGTCACAATGTTCCATGACCACTGTCATCACAATGCTCCACGCCCTTGTCATCACAATGCTCCATAACCCCTGTCATCACAATGCTCCATGACCTTTGTCATCGCAATGCTACATGCCATTGTCATCACAATGCTCCATGCCCTTATCATCACAATGATCCATGACCCCTTTCATCACAATGCTCCATGACCCTTGTCTAAAATGCTACATGCCTGTGAAATCACAAAGCTCCATGCCCCCTGTCATCACAAGTCCCCATGACTCTTGTCATCACAATGTTTCATGGCCCCTGTCATTCAAAATGCTATATGACCACTGTCATCAAAATGTTCCATGGCCCTTGTCATCACAATGCCCCGTGACCCCTGTCATCACAATGTTCCAGGCCCCCTGTCATCACAATGAGCCGTGACCCCTTTCATCACAATGCTCCAGGTCCGTTTTCATCACAATGCTCCATGGCCCCTGTCATCACAATGCTGCATGATCCTTGTAATCTCAATGCTCCATGGTCCTCGTCATCACAAATCTCCACGCATTGGTCATCACAATGTTCCATGACCCCTGTCATCCCAATGCTCCATAGCACTTTTCATCACAATGCTACATGACCACTTTTATCACAATGTTCCATGACCACTTTCATCACAATGCTCCATGACCACTTTCATCACAATGCCCCATGACCCCTGTCATCAAAATGCTCCATGGCCCTTGTCACCACAATGCTCCAGGACCCGTCATCACAATTCTCCATGGCCCTTGTCATCACAGTGCTCCATGGCGCTTGTCATCACAATGATCCAGAGCCTTAGTGCTTGAGTTGGGAGTAGTATCATTGCCTCAGTTAGGGACACTGTCATTGCCTGAATAGGGCAATGTGTCAGAGCCTTAGTTAGGGACAGCGCCAGGACGAGTTGGGAGTAGTGCCAGTGCCTTAGTTAGGGACAGCGCCAGTGCTTGCGTTGGGAGTAGTGTCAGGGCCATAGTTAGGGACAGTGTCAGTGGCTGAGATGGGAATAGTGTCAGGGCCTTAGTTACGGACATTGTCAGTGCCTAAGTTGGGATTTTTGTCAGGGTCTTTATTATGGACAGTGTCAGGGCCTGAGTTAAGAGTAGTGTCAAGGCCTTAATTTGGAGGAGTGTCAGTGTCTCAGTTTGGAGTAGTGTCAGACCCTTAGTTAGGAACAGCGTCAGTGCCTGAGTTGGGAGTAGTGACATGGCCTAAGTTAGGGACAGTGTCAGGGTCTGAGTTAGAAATAGTCTCAAGACCTTAGTTAGGGAGAGTGTCAGTGACTGTGTTAGGAATAGTGTCAGGGCCTAAGTTAGGAGGAGTCTGAGACCGGTAGTTAGGAACACTGTCAGGGCCTGAGTTGTGAGTAGTTTCAGGGCCTTAGTTAGAGAAAGTGTCAGTGCCGGAGTTGGGAGTTATGTCAGGGCCTTAGTTAGAGACAGTGTCAGTGCCTAGTTTGGGAGTAGTGTCAGGGCCTAGTTAGGGACAGTGTCAGGGCCTGAGTTGGAAGTAGTGTCAGGGCATTAGGGACAGTGTCAGTGGCTGAGATGGGAGTAGTGTCAGGGCCTTAGTTATGGACAGTGTCAGTGCCTAATTTGGGAGTAGTGTCAGGGCCTTAGTTAGGGACAGTGTCAGTGCCTAGTTTGGGAGTAGTGTCAGGGCCTAGTTAGGGACAGTGTCAGGGCCTGAGTTGGAAGTAGTGTCAGGGCATTAGGGACAGTGTCAGTGGCTGAGATGGGAGTAGTGTCAAGGCCTTAGTTAGGGACAGTGTCAGTGCCTGATTTGGGAGTAGTGTCAGGGCCTCAGTTAGGGACAGTGACAGTGCCTAAGTTGGGAGTAATGTCAGGGCCTTAGTTAGGGACAGTGTCAGTGGCTGAGATGGGAGTGGTGTCAGGGCCTTAGTTAGGGACAGTGTCAGGGCCTGAATTGGGAGTAGTCTCTGGGCCGTAGTTAGGAACAGCGTCAGTGACTGAGTTGGGAGTACTCTCAGGGTCTTAGTTAAGGACAGTGTCAGGGCATGAGTTAAGTATTGTGTCAAAGCCTTAGTTACGGAGAGTGTCAGTTTTTGAGTTAAGAGAAGTGTAACGGCCTTATTTAGTGACAGTGACAGTGCCTGCGTTAGGAGTGGAGTCAGGGCCTTATTTACGGTAGTGTCAGTGCCTGAGTTAGGAGTAGTGTCAGGGCCTTAGTTAGGGACAGTGTCAGTGCCTGTGTTGGGAGTAGTGTCAGGACCTTAATTAGGGAGAGTGTCAGTGCCTGAGTTGGGAGTAGTGCCAGTGCCTTAGTTAGAGACAGCGCCAGTGCCTGAGTTGGGAGTAGTGTCAGGGCCATAGTTAGGGATGGTGTCAGTTGCTGAGATGGAAGTAGTGTCAGGCCCTTAGTTACGGACAGTGCCAGGGCCTGAGTTGGGATTAGTTTCAGGGTCTTTATTATGGACTGTGTCAGGGCCTGAGTTAAGAGTAGTGTCAAGGCCTTAATTTGGGAGAGTGTCACTGTCTGAGTTGGGAGTAGTGTCAGACCCTTAGTTAAGGGACAGCGTCAGTGTCTGAGTTAGGAATAGTGCCAGAGCCTAAGTTACGGACAGTGCCAGGGCCTGAGTTAGGAGTAGTCTGAGACTGGTAGTTAGTACCCGTGTAAGGGCCTGAGTTGTGAGTAGTTTCAGGGCCTTAGTTAGCGAAAGTGTCAATGCCGGAATTGGGAGTAATGTCAGGGCTTACTTAGGGAGAGTGTCAGTGCCTGAGGTGGAAGTAGTATCAGGGCCTTAGTTAAGGACAGTGTCAGTGCCTGAGTTCGGAGTACTGTCAGGGCATATTTCGGGACAGTCTCAGTGCCTATTTTGGGAGTAGTGTCACGGCCTTAGTTAGTGACATTGTCAGGGCCTGAGTAAGGAGTAGTGTCCGGGCCTTAGTTAGGGACAGTGTCAGTTGCTTAGTTAGGAGTAGTGTCAGGGCCTAAGTTAGGGCCAGTGTCAGTGCCTGAGTCAGGAGTAGAGTCAGGGTCTAAGTTAGGGACAGTGTCATTGCTTGAGATAGGAGTAGTGTCAGGGCCTTAGTTAGGAGTAGCATCAGTGCCTTCGTTAGGTATTGTATCAGCGCCTCAGTTGGGAATAGTTTCAGGGCCTTATTTAGGACAGTGTTAGTGCCTGAGTTAGGAGTTGTGTCGGCCTTAGTTAGGGACCTTTTCAGGGCCTGAGTTAGGAGTAATGTCAGGGCCTTCCTTAAGTATTGTGTCGGCGCCTGAGTTAGGAATAGTGTCAGGGCCTTAGTTAGGGACATTGTCAGGGCATGATTTAGGAGTTGTGTTAGGGCGTGAGCTATGAATAGTGTCAGGGCCTTAGTTAGTGACAGTGTCAGTGCTGAGTTTGGAGTAGTATCAGGGCCTTAGTTAGAGACAGTGTCAGGGCCTGAGTTAGGTGTATGTCAGGGCCTTAGTTAGGGACAGTGTCAGTGGCTGATTTAGGAGTAGTGTCAGAGGCTTTGTTGGGACAGTGTCAGGGCCTGAGTTAAGAGTAGTGTCACAGCTTTAGTTAGGACCAGTGTCAGGGCCTTAGTTAAGTCCAACATCAGCGCCTATGATAGGAATCAGATCAGGACCTGTGTTACAGGTAATGTCAGGGCCTTATTTAAGAACAGTGTCAGGGCCTGAGTCCTGACTTACTCCTTACTCTCCTCAATGAGGACTTTTGACACTACTGCTAATTCAGGCCCTGATAATGTCCCTAACTAAGGCCCTGACACTACACCTAAATTAGGCCCCGACATGATACTTAACAAAGGCTTTGTTGCTGGTCCAAACTAAAGCCCTAAAATTGGTCCTAAATAAGGCCTTGACACTAATCGCCTTGAAACTTTCCCTAACGTAGGCGCTGCTACCATCAATATCTAAAGTCCTGACATTATCCTGAGCTAATATCCTGACCCATGTCTTACCAAGGTCCTGAAACTCTCCCAAAGTTAGCCCTGACACTGTCCCTAAGTGAGGCCCTGAGGCTGTCCCTCACAGAGGTCCTGATAATGTCTTTAACTAAACTCTAATGCTGATCTTACAGAGACCCTTATGTTGATCCTATGTCATGCCCTGAAGCTGTCCGTAGCTAAGGCCCTGACTCTAGGCATCACTCAGGCCCTGTCGCTCTCCCTAAGTCAGGCTAAGACTCTGTCCCTACCTGAAGCCCTGACGCTGGGCCTAAATTAGGCACTGATGCTCTAATTAGCTATGGTCTTGACAGTATCCCTAGGTCATTTCCTGACACTATCCCTAGATCTTAACCTAAACTTGTCTTTAGCTATTGTCGAGCCTCTTATGCTAACTAAATCCCTGATGCTGTCTCTAACTAAGAGCCTGAAATTAGGCCCGAGGCCGTCAACCTGTCCCTAACTGAGGTTGGAGGCTCATCCTAACTGAGGCGCTGACACTGTCCCTAACTAAAGCCCTGACACTACACCTAACTCAGTCCCTGACACTGTACTTTACAAGGGCTCTGATGCTAGTCCTAACTCAGGCCCTGACACTGTCTCTAAGTAAGGCTCAGAATTTGCCCCTAAGATAGGCCCTGCTGTCAGCAATAACTAAAAACTGGACACTAGCCTGAGTTAATATCCTGACATATTTCTAACCAAGGTCCTGGCACTGTCCCTAAGAAAGCCCTGTCGCTGTCCCTATGTTAAGAACTGAGGCTGTCCCTAAATCAGGCCCTGAAGCTTTTCCTAACTGAGGCCTTGAAGCTGTGACTAAGTCAGGCCCTGATCATATCTGTAACAAAGACGCTAAGGCTGATCCAAAAGAGGCGCTGATTCTGTTCCTAAGTCATGCCCTGACAGTGTCCTCAGCTAAGGGCCTGACGCTAGGCCTCACTCAGGCCCTGTCGCTCTCCCTAAGTCAGGCTCTGATGCTGTCCCTACCTGAAGCCCTGACACTGGTTCTAAATAAGGATCTGATACTCTCAGTAACTAAGGTTTTGACACTATGCTTAGGTCCTTTCCTGACACTATCCCTAGACCATAACCTGACCCTGTCCCTAGCAAATGTCGTGCCTCTTATGCTAACTACAGCCCTGCTGCTGTCCTTAACTAAGGGCCTAAAATTACTCTCGAGGCTGTGACCCTGTCCGTACCTAAGGCCTCGATGTTCGTCCTAATTCAGGGCCTGACACTGTCCCTAACTAAGGCCCTGCTGCCGTCAATATCTAAAGTCCTGACACTATCCTGAGCTAATTTCCTGACCCATCTCTTACCAAGGTCCTGAAACTGTCCCTAAGGAAGCCCTGATGCTGTCTCTAAGTGAGGCCTTGAGGCTGTCCCTAACAGAGGCCCTGAGAATATCTTTAACATAGCCCCTGAGGCTGATCCTACCGTGGCTCTTATGCTGCTCCTAAGTCATGCCCTGACACTGTCTCTAGCTAAGGCCCTGACGCTAGGCCTCACTCAGGCCCTGTCCCACTCCCTAAGTCAGGCTCTGACACTCTTCCTACCCGAAGCCCTGACACTCACTGCTCCTAAATTAGGTCCTGATGTGCTAAGTAACTAAGGTCTTGACACTATCCCTAGGTCATTTCCTGACACTGTCCCTAGACCTTAACCTAACCTTCTCTTTAGCTAATGTCGAGATTAGCTAAAGAGATTCTTTAGAACGAGATTCTTTCATCTTCTGAATATAGTTTTCTTCAAAACATAATTTTTAGAGTGTTACTAACTTTAAACAAAATGTACTCAACTGCTGTGGAATATTCCTTCATAGGAGCGTGCATGGTTCACTTCTGCATCTGCTTGTGGTGGTGTTCAGGTTGCTTTCAGCTGTAGATCCCCTTATGCTAGCTAAATCCCTGATTCTGTCCCTAAATGAGGCCCTGAATTTAGGTCCGAGGCCGTGAACCTGTCCCTCACTGAGGCCTGGAGGCTCGTCCTAATGCAGGCCCTGACACTGTCCCTAACTAAGGCTCTGACACTACACCTAGCTCAGTCACTGTCACTGTACCTAACAAAGGCTCTGATGCTAGTCCTAACTTAGGCCCTGACACTGCCTCTAACTAAGGCCCTGCTGCCGTCAATATCTGAACACCTGATATTCTCCTGAGCTAATAGCCTGACCCATGTCTTCCCAAGGTCCTGAAACTTTCCCAAAGTAAGCCCTGACGCTGTCCCTAAGTGAGGCCTTGAGGCTATCCCTAACGGAGGCCCTGATAATAGCTTTAACGAAGACCCTAATGCTGATCCTACAGAGGCCTTTATGCTGCTCCTAAGTCATGCCCTGATACTGTCCCTTACTCAGGCCCTAAAGATAGGCCTCACTTAGGCCCTGTTGCTGTACCTTAGTTAGGCTCTGATGCTGTCCATACATCAAGCCCTGGCGCTGGTCCTGATTAAGGCGCTCACGCTGCTGCTAACTAAGGCCCTGATGCTCTCAATAACTAAGGTCTTCTCGTTATCCCTTGGTCATTTCCTTTCACTATCTCTGGCCTGGAACCTGACTCTGTCCCAAGATAATCTCCTGCATCTTATGCTAACTGAAACCCTAATGCTCTCCCTAACTGAGGCCCTGACTACTCCTAACTAAGGCCATGACACTGAACCTAACAAAGGCCCGGAATCTGTCCTTAATATAGGCCCTGCTGCCAGCAATAACTAAAATCCTGACACTCTCCTGAGTTAATATCCTGACTCATTTCTAACCAAGGTCCTGACCCTGTCCCTAAGAAAGCCCTGTCGCTGTCTTTAAGTGAAGCCCTGAGGCTGTCTGTAACTCAGACCCTGAAGCTTTCCCTAACTGAGGCCTTGACGCTGTGACTAACTAGGGCTCCGGTCATGTCTTTAACTAAGAACCTAAAGCGGATCCAACAAAGGCACTGATGCTGCTCCTAAGTCATTCCTTGACAGGGTCCCCAGCTAAGGGCCTGACATTAGGCCTCACTCAGGCCCTGTCGCTCTCCTTAAGTCAGGCCCTGACGTTGTCCCTACCTGAAGCCCTAACACTGCTTCTGAATAAGTCCCTGAGAGTCTCAGTAACAAAGGTCTTCACACTATCCTTAGGTCATTTCCTGATACGATTCCAAGCCTTTACCCTAACCCTGTCCCGAGCTAATGTCCTACCTCTTATGCTAACTAAAGACCTTATGCTGTGCCTAATTCAGGCACTGAATTTAGTCCCAAGGCCGCTAGACTGTCCCTAACTCGGCTCGATGCCCTTATCGTCACAATGTTCCATGACCACTGTCATCACAATGCTCCACGCCCTTGTCATCACAATGCTCCATAACCCCTGTCATCACAATGCTCCATGACCTTTGTCATCGCAATGCTACATGCCATTGTCATCACAATGCTCCATGCCCTTATCATCACAATGATCCATGACCCCTTTCATCACAATGCTCCATGACCCTTGTCTAAAATGCTACATGCCTGTGAAATCACAAAGCTCCATGCCCCCTGTCATCACAAGTCCCCATGACTCTTGTCATCACAATGTTTCATGGCCCCTGTCATTCAAAATGCTATATGACCACTGTCATCAAAATGTTCCATGACCCTTGTCATCACAATGCCCCGTGACCCCTGTCATCACAATGTTCCAGGCCCCCTGTCATCACAATGAGCCGTGACCCCTTTCATCACAATGCTCCAGGTCCGTTTTCATCACAATGCTCCATGGCCCCTGTCATCACAATGCTGCATGATCCTTGTAATCTCAATGCTCCATGGTCCTCGTCATCACAAATCTCCACGCATTGGTCATCACAATGTTCCATGACCCCTGTCATCCCAATGCTCCATAGCACTTTTCATCACAATGCTACATGACCACTTTTATCACAACGTTCCATGACCACTTTCATCACAATGCTCCATGACCACTTTCATCACAATGCCCCATGACCCCTGTCATCAAAATGCTCCATGGCCCTTGTCACCACAATGCTCCAGGACCCGTCATCACAATTCTCCATGGCCCTTGTCATCACAGTGCTCCATGGCGCTTGTCATCACAATGATCCAGAGCCTTAGTGCTTGAGTTGGGAGTAGTATCATTGCCTCAGTTAGGGACACTGTCATTGCCTGAATAGGGCAATGTGTCAGAGCCTTAGTTAGGGACAGCGCCAGGACGAGTTGGGAGTAGTGCCAGTGCCTTAGTTAGGGACAGCGCCAGTGCTTGCGTTGGGAGTAGTGTCAGGGCCATAGTTAGGGACAGTGTCAGTGGCTGAGATGGGAATAGTGTCAGGGCCTTAGTTACGGACATTGTCAGTGCCTAAGTTGGGATTTTTGTCAGGGTCTTTATTATGGACAGTGTCAGGGCCTGAGTTAAGAGTAGTGTCAAGGCCTTAATTTGGAGGAGTGTCAGTGTCTCAGTTTGGAGTAGTGTCAGACCCTTAGTTAGGAACAGCGTCAGTGCCTGAGTTGGGAGTAGTGACATGGCCTAAGTTATGGACAGTGTCAGGGTCTGAGTTAGAAATAGTCTCAAGACCTTAGTTAGGGAGAGTGTCAGTGACTGTGTTAGGAATAGTGTCAGGGCCTAAGTTAGGAGGAGTCTGAGACCGGTAGTTAGGAACACTGTCAGGGCCTGAGTTGTGAGTAGTTTCAGGGCCTTAGTTAGAGAAAGTGTCAGTGCCGGAGTTGGGAGTTATGTCAGGGCCTTAGTTAGAGACAGTGTCAGTGCCTAGTTTGGGAGTAGTGTCAGGGCCTAGTTAGGGACAGTGTCAGGGCCTGAGTTGGAAGTAGTGTCAGGGCATTAGGGACAGTGTCAGTGGCTGAGATGGGAGTAGTGTCAGGGCCTTAGTTATGGACAGTGTCAGTGCCTGATTTGGGAGTAGTGTCAGGGCCTTAGTTAGGGACAGTGTCAGTGCCTAGTTTGGGAGTTGTGTCAGGGCCTAGTTAGGGACAGTGTCAGGGCCTGAGTTGGAAGTAGTGTCAGGGCATTAGGGACAGTGTCAGTGGCTGAGATGGGAGTAGTGTCAAGGCCTTAGTTAGGGACAGTGTCAGTGCCTGATTTGGGAGTAGTGTCAGGGCCTCAGTTAGGGACAGTGACAGTGCCTAAGTTGGGAGTAATGTCAGGGCCTTAGTTAGGGACAGTGTCAGTGGCTGAGATGGGAGTGGTGTCAGGGCCTTAGTTAGGGACAGTGTCAGGGCCTGAATTGGGAGTAGTCTCTGGGCCGTAGTTAGGAACAGCGTCAGTGACTGAGTTGGGAGTACTCTCAGGGTCTTAGTTAAGGACAGTGTCAGGGCATGAGTTAAGTATTGTGTCAAAGCCTTAGTTACGGAGAGTGTCAGTTTTTGAGTTAAGAGAAGTGTAACGGCCTTATTTAGTGACAGTGACAGTGCCTGCGTTAGGAGTGGAGTCAGGGCCTTATTTACGGTAGTGTCAGTGCCTGAGTTAGGAGTAGTGTCAGGGCCTTAGTTAGGGACAGTGTCAGTGCCTGTGTTGGGAGTAGTGTCAGGACCTTAATTAGGGAGAGTGTCAGTGCCTGAGTTGGGAGTAGTGCCAGTGCCTTAGTTAGAGACAGCGCCAGTGCCTGAGTTGGGAGTAGTGTCAGGGCCATAGTTAGGGATGGTGTCAGTTGCTGAGATGGAAGTAGTGTCAGGCCCTTAGTTACGGACAGTGCCAGGGCCTGAGTTGGGATTAGTTTCAGGGTCTTTATTATGGACTGTGTCAGGGCCTGAGTTAAGAGTAGTGTCAAGGCCTTAATTTGGGAGAGTGTCACTGTCTGAGTTGGGAGTAGTGTCAGACCCTTAGTTAAGGGACAGCGTCAGTGTCTGAGTTAGGAATAGTGCCAGAGCCTAAGTTACGGACAGTGCCAGGGCCTGAGTTAGGAGTAGTCTGAGACTGGTAGTTAGTACCCGTGTAAGGGCCTGAGTTGTGAGTAGTTTCAGGGCCTTAGTTAGCGAAAGTGTCAATGCCGGAATTGGGAGTAATGTCAGGGCTTACTTAGGGAGAGTGTCAGTGCCTGAGGTGGAAGTAGTATCAGGGCCTTAGTTAAGGACAGTGTCAGTGCCTGAGTTCGGAGTACTGTCAGGGCATATTTCGGGACAGTCTCAGTGCCTATTTTGGGAGTAGTGTCACGGCCTTAGTTAGTGACATTGTCAGTGCCTGAGTAAGGAGTAGTGTCCGGGCCTTAGTTAGGGACAGTGTCAGTTGCTTAGTTAGGAGTAGTGTCAGGGCCTAAGTTAGGGCCAGTGTCAGTGCCTGAGTCAGGAGTAGAGTCAGGGTCTAAGTTAGGGACAGTGTCATTGCTTGAGATAGGAGTAGTGTCAGGGCCTTAGTTAGGAGTAGCATCAGTGCCTTCGTTAGGTATTGTATCAGCGCCTCAGTTGGGAATAGTTTCAGGGCCTTATTTAGGACAGTGTTAGTGCCTGAGTTAGGAGTTGTGTCGGCCTTAGTTAGGGACCTTTTCAGGGCCTGAGTTAGGAGTAATGTCAGGGCCTTCCTTAAGTATTGTGTCGGCGCCTGAGTTAGGAATAGTGTCAGGGCCTTAGTTAGGGACATTGTCAGGGCATGATTTAGGAGTTGTGTTAGGGCGTGAGCTATGAATAGTGTCAGGGCCTTAGTTAGTGACAGTGTCAGTGCTGAGTTTGGAGTAGTATCAGGGCCTTAGTTAGAGACAGTGTCAGGGCCTGAGTTAGGTGTATGTCAGGGCCTTAGTTAGGGACAGTGTCAGTGGCTGATTTAGGAGTAGTGTCAGAGGCTTTGTTGGGACAGTGTCAGGGCCTGAGTTAAGAGTAGTGTCACAGCTTTAGTTAGGACCAGTGTCAGGGCCTTAGTTAAGTCCAACATCAGCGCCTATGATAGGAATCAGATCAGGACCTGTGTTACAGGTAATGTCAGGGCCTTATTTAAGAACAGTGTCAGGGCCTGAGTCCTGACTTACTCCTTACTCTCCTCAATGAGGACTTTTGACACTACTGCTAATTCAGGCCCTGATAATGTCCCTAACTAAGGCCCTGACACTACACCTAAATTAGGCCCCGACATGATACTTAACAAAGGCTTTGTTGCTGGTCCAAACTAAAGCCCTAAAATTGGTCCTAAATAAGGCCTTGACACTAATCGCCTTGAAACTTTCCCTAACGTAGGCGCTGCTACCATCAATATCTAAAGTCCTGACATTATCCTGAGCTAATATCCTGACCCATGTCTTACCAAGGTCCTGAAACTCTCCCAAAGTTAGCCCTGACACTGTCCCTAAGTGAGGCCCTGAGGCTGTCCCTCACAGAGGTCCTGATAATGTCTTTAACTAAACTCTAATGCTGATCTTACAGAGACCCTTATGTTGATCCTATGTCATGCCCTGACGCTGTCCGTAGCTAAGGCCCTGACTCTAGGCATCACTCAGGCCCTGTCGCTCTCCCTAAGTCAGGCTAAGACTCTGTCCCTACCTGAAGCCCTGACGCTGGGCCTAAATTAGGCACTGATGCTCTAATTAGCTATGGTCTTGACAGTATCCCTAGGTCATTTCCTGACACTATCCCTAGATCTTAACCTAAACTTGTCTTTAGCTATTGTCGAGCCTCTTATGCTAACTAAATCCCTGATGCTGTCTCTAACTAAGAGCCTGAAATTAGGCCCGAGGCCGTCAACCTGTCCCTAACTGAGGTTGGAGGCTCATCCTAACTGAGGCGCTGACACTGTCCCTAACTAAAGCCCTGACACTACACCTAACTCAGTCCCTGACACTGTACTTTACAAGGGCTCTGATGCTAGTCCTAACTCAGGCCCTGACACTGTCTCTAAGTAAGGCTCAGAATTTGCCCCTAAGATAGGCCCTGCTGTCAGCAATAACTAAAAACTGGACACTAGCCTGAGTTAATATCCTGACATATTTCTAACCAAGGTCCTGACACTGTCCCTAAGAAAGCCCTGTCGCTGTCCCTATGTTAAGAACTGAGGCTGTCCCTAAATCAGGCCCTGAAGCTTTTCCTAACTGAGGCCTTGAAGCTGTGACTAAGTCAGGCCCTGATCATATCTGTAACAAAGACGCTAAGGCTGATCCAAAAGAGGCGCTGATTCTGTTCCTAAGTCATGCCCTGACAGTGTCCTCAGCTAAGGGCCTGACGCTAGGCCTCACTCAGGCCCTGTCGCTCTCCCTAAGTCAGGCTCTGATGCTGTCCCTACCTGAAGCCCTGACACTGGTTCTAAATAAGGATCTGATACTCTCAGTAACTAAGGTTTTGACACTATGCTTAGGTCCTTTCCTGACACTATCCCTAGACCATAACCTGACCCTGTCCCTAGCAAATGTCGTGCCTCTTATGCTAACTACAGCCCTGCTGCTGTCCTTAACTAAGGGCCTAAAATTACTCTCGAGGCTGTGACCCTGTCCGTACCTAAGGCCTCGATGTTCGTCCTAATTCAGGGCCTGACACTGTCCCTAACTAAGGCCCTGCTGCCGTCAATATCTAAAGTCCTGACACTATCCTGAGCTAATTTCCTGACCCATCTCTTACCAAGGTCCTGAAACTGTCCCTAAGGAAGCCCTGATGCTGTCTCTAAGTGAGGCCTTGAGGCTGTCCCTAACAGAGGCCCTGAGAATATCTTTAACATAGCCCCTGAGGCTGATCCTACCGTGGCTCTTATGCTGCTCCTAAGTCATGCCCTGACACTGTCTCTAGCTAAGGCCCTGACGCTAGGCCTCACTCAGGCCCTGTCCCACTCCCTAAGTCAGGCTCTGACACTCTTCCTACCCGAAGCCCTGACACTCACTGCTCCTAAATTAGGTCCTGATGTGCTAAGTAACTAAGGTCTTGACACTATCCCTAGGTCATTTCCTGACACTGTCCCTAGACCTTAACCTAACCTTCTCTTTAGCTAATGTCGAGATTAGCTAAAGAGATTCTTTAGAACGAGATTCTTTCATCTTCTGAATATAGTTTTCTTCAAAACATAATTTTTAGAGTGTTACTAACTTTAAACAAAATGTACTCAACTGCTGTGGAATATTCCTTCATAGGAGCGTGCATGGTTCACTTCTGCATCTGCTTGTGGTGGTGTTCAGGTTGCTTTCAGCTGTAGATCCCCTTATGCTAGCTAAATCCCTGATTCTGTCCCTAAATGAGGCCCTGAATTTAGGTCCGAGGCCGTGAACCTGTCCCTCACTGAGGCCTGGAGGCTCGTCCTAATGCAGGCCCTGACACTGTCCCTAACTAAGGCTCTGACACTACACCTAGCTCAGTCACTGTCACTGTACCTAACAAAGGCTCTGATGCTAGTCCTAACTTAGGCCCTGACACTGCCTCTAACTAAGGCCCTGCTGCCGTCAATATCTGAACACCTGATATTCTCCTGAGCTAATAGCCTGACCCATGTCTTCCCAAGGTCCTGAAACTTTCCCAAAGTAAGCCCTGACGCTGTCCCTAAGTGAGGCCTTGAGGCTATCCCTAACGGAGGCCCTGATAATAGCTTTAACGAAGACCCTAATGCTGATCCTACAGAGGCCTTTATGCTGCTCCTAAGTCATGCCCTGATACTGTCCCTTACTCAGGCCCTAAAGATAGGCCTCACTTAGGCCCTGTTGCTGTACCTTAGTTAGGCTCTGATGCTGTCCATACATCAAGCCCTGGCGCTGGTCCTGATTAAGGCGCTCACGCTGCTGCTAACTAAGGCCCTGATGCTCTCAATAACTAAGGTCTTCTCGTTATCCCTTGGTCATTTCCTTTCACTATCTCTGGCCTGGAACCTGACTCTGTCCCAAGATAATCTCCTGCATCTTATGCTAACTGAAACCCTAATGCTCTCCCTAACTGAGGCCCTGACTACTCCTAACTAAGGCCATGACACTGAACCTAACAAAGGCCCGGAATCTGTCCTTAATATAGGCCCTGCTGCCAGCAATAACTAAAATCCTGACACTCTCCTGAGTTAATATCCTGACTCATTTCTAACCAAGGTCCTGACCCTGTCCCTAAGAAAGCCCTGTCGCTGTCTTTAAGTGAAGCCCTGAGGCTGTCTGTAACTCAGACCCTGAAGCTTTCCCTAACTGAGGCCTTGACGCTGTGACTAACTAGGGCTCCGGTCATGTCTTTAACTAAGAACCTAAAGCGGATCCAACAAAGGCACTGATGCTGCTCCTAAGTCATTCCTTGACAGGGTCCCCAGCTAAGGGCCTGACATTAGGCCTCACTCAGGCCCTGTCGCTCTCCTTAAGTCAGGCCCTGACGTTGTCCCTACCTGAAGCCCTAACACTGCTTCTGAATAAGTCCCTGAGAGTCTCAGTAACAAAGGTCTTCACACTATCCTTAGGTCATTTCCTGATACGATTCCAAGCCTTTACCCTAACCCTGTCCCGAGCTAATGTCCTACCTCTTATGCTAACTAAAGACCTTATGCTGTGCCTAATTCAGGCACTGAATTTAGTCCCAAGGCCGCTAGACTGTCCCTAACTCGGCTCGATGCCCTTATCGTCACAATGTTCCATGACCACTGTCATCACAATGCTCCACGCCCTTGTCATCACAATGCTCCATAACCCCTGTCATCACAATGCTCCATGACCTTTGTCATCGCAATGCTACATGCCATTGTCATCACAATGCTCCATGCCCTTATCATCACAATGATCCATGACCCCTTTCATCACAATGCTCCATGACCCTTGTCTAAAATGCTACATGCCTGTGAAATCACAAAGCTCCATGCCCCCTGTCATCACAAGTCCCCATGACTCTTGTCATCACAATGTTTCATGGCCCCTGTCATTCAAAATGCTATATGACCACTGTCATCAAAATGTTCCATGACCCTTGTCATCACAATGCCCCGTGACCCCTGTCATCACAATGTTCCAGGCCCCCTGTCATCACAATGAGCCGTGACCCCTTTCATCACAATGCTCCAGGTCCGTTTTCATCACAATGCTCCATGGCCCCTGTCATCACAATGCTGCATGATCCTTGTAATCTCAATGCTCCATGGTCCTCGTCATCACAAATCTCCACGCATTGGTCATCACAATGTTCCATGACCCCTGTCATCCCAATGCTCCATAGCACTTTTCATCACAATGCTACATGACCACTTTTATCACAACGTTCCATGACCACTTTCATCACAATGCTCCATGACCACTTTCATCACAATGCCCCATGACCCCTGTCATCAAAATGCTCCATGGCCCTTGTCACCACAATGCTCCAGGACCCGTCATCACAATTCTCCATGGCCCTTGTCATCACAGTGCTCCATGGCGCTTGTCATCACAATGATCCAGAGCCTTAGTGCTTGAGTTGGGAGTAGTATCATTGCCTCAGTTAGGGACACTGTCATTGCCTGAATAGGGCAATGTGTCAGAGCCTTAGTTAGGGACAGCGCCAGGACGAGTTGGGAGTAGTGCCAGTGCCTTAGTTAGGGACAGCGCCAGTGCTTGCGTTGGGAGTAGTGTCAGGGCCATAGTTAGGGACAGTGTCAGTGGCTGAGATGGGAATAGTGTCAGGGCCTTAGTTACGGACATTGTCAGTGCCTAAGTTGGGATTTTTGTCAGGGTCTTTATTATGGACAGTGTCAGGGCCTGAGTTAAGAGTAGTGTCAAGGCCTTAATTTGGAGGAGTGTCAGTGTCTCAGTTTGGAGTAGTGTCAGACCCTTAGTTAGGAACAGCGTCAGTGCCTGAGTTGGGAGTAGTGACATGGCCTAAGTTATGGACAGTGTCAGGGTCTGAGTTAGAAATAGTCTCAAGACCTTAGTTAGGGAGAGTGTCAGTGACTGTGTTAGGAATAGTGTCAGGGCCTAAGTTAGGAGGAGTCTGAGACCGGTAGTTAGGAACACTGTCAGGGCCTGAGTTGTGAGTAGTTTCAGGGCCTTAGTTAGAGAAAGTGTCAGTGCCGGAGTTGGGAGTTATGTCAGGGCCTTAGTTAGAGACAGTGTCAGTGCCTAGTTTGGGAGTAGTGTCAGGGCCTAGTTAGGGACAGTGTCAGGGCCTGAGTTGGAAGTAGTGTCAGGGCATTAGGGACAGTGTCAGTGGCTGAGATGGGAGTAGTGTCAGGGCCTTAGTTATGGACAGTGTCAGTGCCTGATTTGGGAGTAGTGTCAGGGCCTTAGTTAGGGACAGTGTCAGTGCCTAGTTTGGGAGTTGTGTCAGGGCCTAGTTAGGGACAGTGTCAGGGCCTGAGTTGGAAGTAGTGTCAGGGCATTAGGGACAGTGTCAGTGGCTGAGATGGGAGTAGTGTCAAGGCCTTAGTTAGGGACAGTGTCAGTGCCTGATTTGGGAGTAGTGTCAGGGCCTTAGTTAGGGACAGTGACAGTGCCTAAGTTGGGAGTAATGTCAGGGCCTTAGTTAGGGACAGTGTCAGTGGCTGAGATGGGAGTGGTGTCAGGGCCTTAGTTAGGGACAGTGTCAGGGCCTGAATTGGGAGTAGTCTCTGGGCCGTAGTTAGGAACAGCGTCAGTGACTGAGTTGGGAGTACTCTCAGGGTCTTAGTTAAGGACAGTGTCAGGGCATGAGTTAAGTATTGTGTCAAAGCCTTAGTTACGGAGAGTGTCAGTTTTTGAGTTAAGAGAAGTGTAACGGCCTTATTTAGTGACAGTGACAGTGCCTGCGTTAGGAGTGGAGTCAGGGCCTTATTTACGGTAGTGTCAGTGCCTGAGTTAGGAGTAGTGTCAGGGCCTTAGTTAGGGACAGTGTCAGTGCCTGTGTTGGGAGTAGTGTCAGGACCTTAATTAGGGAGAGTGTCAGTGCCTGAGTTGGGAGTAGTGCCAGTGCCTTAGTTAGAGACAGCGCCAGTGCCTGAGTTGGGAGTAGTGTCAGGGCCATAGTTAGGGATGGTGTCAGTTGCTGAGATGGAAGTAGTGTCAGGCCCTTAGTTACGGACAGTGCCAGGGCCTGAGTTGGGATTAGTTTCAGGGTCTTTATTATGGACTGTGTCAGGGCCTGAGTTAAGAGTAGTGTCAAGGCCTTAATTTGGGAGAGTGTCACTGTCTGAGTTGGGAGTAGTGTCAGACCCTTAGTTAAGGGACAGCGTCAGTGTCTGAGTTAGGAATAGTGCCAGAGCCTAAGTTACGGACAGTGCCAGGGCCTGAGTTAGGAGTAGTCTGAGACTGGTAGTTAGTACCCGTGTAAGGGCCTGAGTTGTGAGTAGTTTCAGGGCCTTAGTTAGCGAAAGTGTCAATGCCGGAATTGGGAGTAATGTCAGGGCTTACTTAGGGAGAGTGTCAGTGCCTGAGGTGGAAGTAGTATCAGGGCCTTAGTTAAGGACAGTGTCAGTGCCTGAGTTCGGAGTACTGTCAGGGCATATTTCGGGACAGTCTCAGTGCCTATTTTGGGAGTAGTGTCACGGCCTTAGTTAGTGACATTGTCAGTGCCTGAGTAAGGAGTAGTGTCCGGGCCTTAGTTAGGGACAGTGTCAGTTGCTTAGTTAGGAGTAGTGTCAGGGCCTAAGTTAGGGCCAGTGTCAGTGCCTGAGTCAGGAGTAGAGTCAGGGTCTAAGTTAGGGACAGTGTCATTGCTTGAGATAGGAGTAGTGTCAGGGCCTTAGTTAGGAGTAGCATCAGTGCCTTCGTTAGGTATTGTATCAGCGCCTCAGTTGGGAATAGTTTCAGGGCCTTATTTAGGACAGTGTTAGTGCCTGAGTTAGGAGTTGTGTCGGCCTTAGTTAGGGACCTTTTCAGGGCCTGAGTTAGGAGTAATGTCAGGGCCTTCCTTAAGTATTGTGTCAGCGCCTGAGTTAGGAATAGTGTCAGGGCCTTAGTTAGGGACATTGTCAGGGCATGATTTAGGAGTTGTGTTAGGGCGTGAGCTATGAATAGTGTCAGGGCCTTAGTTAGTGACAGTGTCAGTGCTGAGTTTGGAGTAGTATCAGGGCCTTAGTTAGAGACAGTGTCAGGGCCTGAGTTAGGTGTATGTCAGGGCCTTAGTTAGGGACAGTGTCAGTGGCTGATTTAGGAGTAGTGTCAGAGGCTTTGTTGGGACAGTGTCAGGGCCTGAGTTAAGAGTAGTGTCACAGCTTTAGTTAGGACCAGTGTCAGGGCCTTAGTTAAGTCCAACATCAGCGCCTATGATAGGAATCAGATCAGGACCTGTGTTACAGGTAATGTCAGGGCCTTATTTAAGAACAGTGTCAGGGCCTGAGTCCTGACTTACTCCTTACTCTCCTCAATGAGGACTTTTGACACTACTGCTAATTCAGGCCCTGATAATGTCCCTAACTAAGGCCCTGACACTACACCTAAATTAGGCCCCGACATGATACTTAACAAAGGCTTTGTTGCTGGTCCAAACTAAAGCCCTAAAATTGGTCCTAAATAAGGCCTTGACACTAATCGCCTTGAAACTTTCCCTAACGTAGGCGCTGCTACCATCAATATCTAAAGTCCTGACATTATCCTGAGCTAATATCCTGACCCATGTCTTACCAAGGTCCTGAAACTCTCCCAAAGTTAGCCCTGACACTGTCCCTAAGTGAGGCCCTGAGGCTGTCCCTCACAGAGGTCCTGATAATGTCTTTAACTAAACTCTAATGCTGATCTTACAGAGACCCTTATGTTGATCCTATGTCATGCCCTGACGCTGTCCGTAGCTAAGGCCCTGACTCTAGGCATCACTCAGGCCCTGTCGCTCTCCCTAAGTCAGGCTAAGACTCTGTCCCTACCTGAAGCCCTGACGCTGGGCCTAAATTAGGCACTGATGCTCTAATTAGCTATGGTCTTGACAGTATCCCTAGGTCATTTCCTGACACTATCCCTAGATCTTAACCTAAACTTGTCTTTAGCTATTGTCGAGCCTCTTATGCTAACTAAATCCCTGATGCTGTCTCTAACTAAGAGCCTGAAATTAGGCCCGAGGCCGTCAACCTGTCCCTAACTGAGGTTGGAGGCTCATCCTAACTGAGGCGCTGACACTGTCCCTAACTAAAGCCCTGACACTACACCTAACTCAGTCCCTGACACTGTACTTTACAAGGGCTCTGATGCTAGTCCTAACTCAGGCCCTGACACTGTCTCTAAGTAAGGCTCAGAATTTGCCCCTAAGATAGGCCCTGCTGTCAGCAATAACTAAAAACTGGACACTAGCCTGAGTTAATATCCTGACATATTTCTAACCAAGGTCCTGACACTGTCCCTAAGAAAGCCCTGTCGCTGTCCCTATGTTAAGAACTGAGGCTGTCCCTAAATCAGGCCCTGAAGCTTTTCCTAACTGAGGCCTTGAAGCTGTGACTAAGTCAGGCCCTGATCATATCTGTAACAAAGACGCTAAGGCTGATCCAAAAGAGGCGCTGATTCTGTTCCTAAGTCATGCCCTGACAGTGTCCTCAGCTAAGGGCCTGACGCTAGGCCTCACTCAGGCCCTGTCGCTCTCCCTAAGTCAGGCTCTGATGCTGTCCCTACCTGAAGCCCTGACACTGGTTCTAAATAAGGATCTGATACTCTCAGTAACTAAGGTTTTGACACTATGCTTAGGTCCTTTCCTGACACTATCCCTAGACCATAACCTGACCCTGTCCCTAGCAAATGTCGTGCCTCTTATGCTAACTACAGCCCTGCTGCTGTCCTTAACTAAGGGCCTAAAATTACTCTCGAGGCTGTGACCCTGTCCGTACCTAAGGCCTCGATGTTCGTCCTAATTCAGGGCCTGACACTGTCCCTAACTAAGGCCCTGCTGCCGTCAATATCTAAAGTCCTGACACTATCCTGAGCTAATTTCCTGACCCATCTCTTACCAAGGTCCTGAAACTGTCCCTAAGGAAGCCCTGATGCTGTCTCTAAGTGAGGCCTTGAGGCTGTCCCTAACAGAGGCCCTGAGAATATCTTTAACATAGCCCCTGAGGCTGATCCTACCGTGGCTCTTATGCTGCTCCTAAGTCATGCCCTGACACTGTCTCTAGCTAAGGCCCTGACGCTAGGCCTCACTCAGGCCCTGTCCCACTCCCTAAGTCAGGCTCTGACACTCTTCCTACCCGAAGCCCTGACACTCACTGCTCCTAAATTAGGTCCTGATGTGCTAAGTAACTAAGGTCTTGACACTATCCCTAGGTCATTTCCTGACACTGTCCCTAGACCTTAACCTAACCTTCTCTTTAGCTAATGTCGAGATTAGCTAAAGAGATTCTTTAGAACGAGATTCTTTCATCTTCTGAATATAGTTTTCTTCAAAACATAATTTTTAGAGTGTTACTAACTTTAAACAAAATGTACTCAACTGCTGTGGAATATTCCTTCATAGGAGCGTGCATGGTTCACTTCTGCATCTGCTTGTGGTGGTGTTCAGGTTGCTTTCAGCTGTAGATCCCCTTATGCTAGCTAAATCCCTGATTCTGTCCCTAAATGAGGCCCTGAATTTAGGTCCGAGGCCGTGAACCTGTCCCTCACTGAGGCCTGGAGGCTCGTCCTAATGCAGGCCCTGACACTGTCCCTAACTAAGGCTCTGACACTACACCTAGCTCAGTCACTGTCACTGTACCTAACAAAGGCTCTGATGCTAGTCCTAACTTAGGCCCTGACACTGCCTCTAACTAAGGCCCTGCTGCCGTCAATATCTGAACACCTGATATTCTCCTGAGCTAATAGCCTGACCCATGTCTTCCCAAGGTCCTGAAACTTTCCCAAAGTAAGCCCTGACGCTGTCCCTAAGTGAGGCCTTGAGGCTATCCCTAACGGAGGCCCTGATAATAGCTTTAACGAAGACCCTAATGCTGATCCTACAGAGGCCTTTCTGCTGCTCCTAAGTCATGCCCTGATACTGTCCCTTACTCAGGCCCTAAAGATAGGCCTCACTTAGGCCCTGTTGCTGTACCTTAGTTAGGCTCTGATGCTGTCCATACATCAAGCCCTGGCGCTGGTCCTGATTAAGGCGCTCACGCTGCTGCTAACTAAGGCCCTGATGCTCTCAATAACTAAGGTCTTCTCGTTATCCCTTGGTCATTTCCTTTCACTATCTCTGGCCTGGAACCTGACTCTGTCCCAAGATAATCTCCTGCATCTTATGCTAACTGAAACCCTAATGCTCTCCCTAACTGAGGCCCTGACTACTCCTAACTAAGGCCATGACACTGAACCTAACAAAGGCCCGGAATCTGTCCTTAATATAGGCCCTGCTGCCAGCAATAACTAAAATCCTGACACTCTCCTGAGTTAATATCCTGACTCATTTCTAACCAAGGTCCTGACCCTGTCCCTAAGAAAGCCCTGTCGCTGTCTTTAAGTGAAGCCCTGAGGCTGTCTGTAACTCAGACCCTGAAGCTTTCCCTAACTGAGGCCTTGACGCTGTGACTAACTAGGGCTCCGGTCATGTCTTTAACTAAGAACCTAAAGCGGATCCAACAAAGGCACTGATGCTGCTCCTAAGTCATTCCTTGACAGGGTCCCCAGCTAAGGGCCTGACATTAGGCCTCACTCAGGCCCTGTCGCTCTCCTTAAGTCAGGCCCTGACGTTGTCCCTACCTGAAGCCCTAACACTGCTTCTGAATAAGTCCCTGAGAGTCTCAGTAACAAAGGTCTTCACACTATCCTTAGGTCATTTCCTGATACGATTCCAAGCCTTTACCCTAACCCTGTCCCGAGCTAATGTCCTACCTCTTATGCTAACTAAAGACCTTATGCTGTGCCTAATTCAGGCACTGAATTTAGTCCCAAGGCCGCTAGACTGTCCCTAACTCGGCTCGATGCCCTTATCGTCACAATGTTCCATGACCACTGTCATCACAATGCTCCACGCCCTTGTCATCACAATGCTCCATAACCCCTGTCATCACAATGCTCCATGACCTTTGTCATCGCAATGCTACATGCCATTGTCATCACAATGCTCCATGCCCTTATCATCACAATGATCCATGACCCCTTTCATCACAATGCTCCATGACCCTTGTCTAAAATGCTACATGCCTGTGAAATCACAAAGCTCCATGCCCCCTGTCATCACAAGTCCCCATGACTCTTGTCATCACAATGTTTCATGGCCCCTGTCATTCAAAATGCTATATGACCACTGTCATCAAAATGTTCCATGACCCTTGTCATCACAATGCCCCGTGACCCCTGTCATCACAATGTTCCAGGCCCCCTGTCATCACAATGAGCCGTGACCCCTTTCATCACAATGCTCCAGGTCCGTTTTCATCACAATGCTCCATGGCCCCTGTCATCACAATGCTGCATGATCCTTGTAATCTCAATGCTCCATGGTCCTCGTCATCACAAATCTCCACGCATTGGTCATCACAATGTTCCATGACCCCTGTCATCCCAATGCTCCATAGCACTTTTCATCACAATGCTACATGACCACTTTTATCACAACGTTCCATGACCACTTTCATCACAATGCTCCATGACCACTTTCATCACAATGCCCCATGACCCCTGTCATCAAAATGCTCCATGGCCCTTGTCACCACAATGCTCCAGGACCCGTCATCACAATTCTCCATGGCCCTTGTCATCACAGTGCTCCATGGCGCTTGTCATCACAATGATCCAGAGCCTTAGTGCTTGAGTTGGGAGTAGTATCATTGCCTCAGTTAGGGACACTGTCATTGCCTGAATAGGGCAATGTGTCAGAGCCTTAGTTAGGGACAGCGCCAGGACGAGTTGGGAGTAGTGCCAGTGCCTTAGTTAGGGACAGCGCCAGTGCTTGCGTTGGGAGTAGTGTCAGGGCCATAGTTAGGGACAGTGTCAGTGGCTGAGATGGGAATAGTGTCAGGGCCTTAGTTACGGACATTGTCAGTGCCTAAGTTGGGATTTTTGTCAGGGTCTTTATTATGGACAGTGTCAGGGCCTGAGTTAAGAGTAGTGTCAAGGCCTTAATTTGGAGGAGTGTCAGTGTCTCAGTTTGGAGTAGTGTCAGACCCTTAGTTAGGAACAGCGTCAGTGCCTGAGTTGGGAGTAGTGACATGGCCTAAGTTATGGACAGTGTCAGGGTCTGAGTTAGAAATAGTCTCAAGACCTTAGTTAGGGAGAGTGTCAGTGACTGTGTTAGGAATAGTGTCAGGGCCTAAGTTAGGAGGAGTCTGAGACCGGTAGTTAGGAACACTGTCAGGGCCTGAGTTGTGAGTAGTTTCAGGGCCTTAGTTAGAGAAAGTGTCAGTGCCGGAGTTGGGAGTTATGTCAGGGCCTTAGTTAGAGACAGTGTCAGTGCCTAGTTTGGGAGTAGTGTCAGGGCCTAGTTAGGGACAGTGTCAGGGCCTGAGTTGGAAGTAGTGTCAGGGCATTAGGGACAGTGTCAGTGGCTGAGATGGGAGTAGTGTCAGGGCCTTAGTTATGGACAGTGTCAGTGCCTGATTTGGGAGTAGTGTCAGGGCCTTAGTTAGGGACAGTGTCAGTGCCTAGTTTGGGAGTTGTGTCAGGGCCTAGTTAGGGACAGTGTCAGGGCCTGAGTTGGAAGTAGTGTCAGGGCATTAGGGACAGTGTCAGTGGCTGAGATGGGAGTAGTGTCAAGGCCTTAGTTAGGGACAGTGTCAGTGCCTGATTTGGGAGTAGTGTCAGGGCCTTAGTTAGGGACAGTGACAGTGCCTAAGTTGGGAGTAATGTCAGGGCCTTAGTTAGGGACAGTGTCAGTGGCTGAGATGGGAGTGGTGTCAGGGCCTTAGTTAGGGACAGTGTCAGGGCCTGAATTGGGAGTAGTCTCTGGGCCGTAGTTAGGAACAGCGTCAGTGACTGAGTTGGGAGTACTCTCAGGGTCTTAGTTAAGGACAGTGTCAGGGCATGAGTTAAGTATTGTGTCAAAGCCTTAGTTACGGAGAGTGTCAGTTTTTGAGTTAAGAGAAGTGTAACGGCCTTATTTAGTGACAGTGACAGTGCCTGCGTTAGGAGTGGAGTCAGGGCCTTATTTACGGTAGTGTCAGTGCCTGAGTTAGGAGTAGTGTCAGGGCCTTAGTTAGGGACAGTGTCAGTGCCTGTGTTGGGAGTAGTGTCAGGACCTTAATTAGGGAGAGTGTCAGTGCCTGAGTTGGGAGTAGTGCCAGTGCCTTAGTTAGAGACAGCGCCAGTGCCTGAGTTGGGAGTAGTGTCAGGGCCATAGTTAGGGATGGTGTCAGTTGCTGAGATGGAAGTAGTGTCAGGCCCTTAGTTACGGACAGTGCCAGGGCCTGAGTTGGGATTAGTTTCAGGGTCTTTATTATGGACTGTGTCAGGGCCTGAGTTAAGAGTAGTGTCAAGGTCTTAATTTGGGAGAGTGTCACTGTCTGAGTTGGGAGTAGTGTCAGACCCTTAGTTAAGGGACAGCGTCAGTGTCTGAGTTAGGAATAGTGCCAGAGCCTAAGTTACGGACAGTGCCAGGGCCTGAGTTAGGAGTAGTCTGAGACTGGTAGTTAGTACCCGTGTAAGGGCCTGAGTTGTGAGTAGTTTCAGGGCCTTAGTTAGCGAAAGTGTCAATGCCGGAATTGGGAGTAATGTCAGGGCTTACTTAGGGAGAGTGTCAGTGCCTGAGGTGGAAGTAGTATCAGGGCCTTAGTTAAGGACAGTGTCAGTGCCTGAGTTCGGAGTACTGTCAGGGCATATTTCGGGACAGTCTCAGTGCCTATTTTGGGAGTAGTGTCACGGCCTTAGTTAGTGACATTGTCAGTGCCTGAGTAAGGAGTAGTGTCCGGGCCTTAGTTAGGGACAGTGTCAGTTGCTTAGTTAGGAGTAGTGTCAGGGCCTAAGTTAGGGCCAGTGTCAGTGCCTGAGTCAGGAGTAGAGTCAGGGTCTAAGTTAGGGACAGTGTCATTGCTTGAGATAGGAGTAGTGTCAGGGCCTTAGTTAGGAGTAGCATCAGTGCCTTCGTTAGGTATTGTATCAGCGCCTCAGTTGGGAATAGTTTCAGGGCCTTATTTAGGACAGTGTTAGTGCCTGAGTTAGGAGTTGTGTCGGCCTTAGTTAGGGACCTTTTCAGGGCCTGAGTTAGGAGTAATGTCAGGGCCTTCCTTAAGTATTGTGTCGGCGCCTGAGTTAGGAATAGTGTCAGGGCCTTAGTTAGGGACATTGTCAGGGCATGATTTAGGAGTTGTGTTAGGGCGTGAGCTATGAATAGTGTCAGGGCCTTAGTTAGTGACAGTGTCAGTGCTGAGTTTGGAGTAGTATCAGGGCCTTAGTTAGAGACACTGTCAGGGCCTGAGTTAGGTGTATGTCAGGGCCTTAGTTAGGGACAGTGTCAGTGGCTGATTTAGGAGTAGTGTCAGAGGCTTTGTTGGGACAGTGTCAGGGCCTGAGTTAAGAGTAGTGTCACAGCTTTAGTTAGGACCAGTGTCAGGGCCTTAGTTAAGTCCAACATCAGCGCCTATGATAGGAATCAGATCAGGACCTGTGTTACAGGTAATGTCAGGGCCTTATTTAAGAACAGTGTCAGGGTCTGAGTCCTGACTTACTCCTTACTCTCCTCAATGAGGACTTTTGACACTACTGCTAATTCAGGCCCTGATAATGTCCCTAACTAAGGCCCTGACACTACACCTAAATTAGGCCCCGACATGATACTTAACAAAGGCTTTGTTGCTGGTCCAAACTAAAGCCCTAAAATTGGTCCTAAATAAGGCCTTGACACTAATCGCCTTGAAACTTTCCCTAACGTAGGCGCTGCTACCATC
The DNA here is from genome assembly GCF_965194825.1 of Balaenoptera physalus. Lineage (NCBI taxonomy): Eukaryota > Metazoa > Chordata > Mammalia > Artiodactyla > Balaenopteridae > Balaenoptera > Balaenoptera physalus. Next base: position 737,550 of record NW_028126387.1, read on the forward strand.
AATATCTAAAGTCCTGACATTATCCTGAGCTAATATCCTGACCCATGTCTTACCAAGGTCCTGAAACTCTCCCAAAGTTAGCCCTGACACTGTCCCTAAGTGAGGCCCTGAGGCTGTCCCTCACAGAGGTCCTGATAATGTCTTTAACTAAACTCTAATGCTGATCTTACAGAGACCCTTATGTTGATCCTATGTCATGCCCTGACGCTGTCCGTAGCTAAGGCCCTGACTCTAGGCATCACTCAGGCCCTGTCGCTCTCCCTAAGTCAGGCTAAGACTCTGTCCCTACCTGAAGCCCTGACGCTGGGCCTAAATTAGGCACTGATGCTCTAATTAGCTATGGTCTTGACAGTATCCCTAGGTCATTTCCTGACACTATCCCTAGATCTTAACCTAAACTTGTCTTTAGCTATTGTCGAGCCTCTTATGCTAACTAAATCCCTGATGCTGTCTCTAACTAAGAGCCTGAAATTAGGCCCGAGGCCGTCAACCTGTCCCTAACTGAGGTTGGAGGCTCATCCGAACTGAGGCGCTGACACTGTCCCTAACTAAAGCCCTGACACTACACCTAACTCAGTCCCTGACACTGTACTTTACAAGGGCTCTGATGCTAGTCCTAACTCAGGCCCTGACACTGTCTCTAAGTAAGGCTCAGAATTTGCCCCTAAGATAGGCCCTGCTGTCAGCAATAACTAAAAACTGGACACTAGCCTGAGTTAATATCCTGACATATTTCTAACCAAGGTCCTGACACTGTCCCTAAGAAAGCCCTGTCGCTGTCCCTATGTTAAGAACTGAGGCTGTCCCTAACTCAGGCCCTGAAGCTTTCCCTAACTGAGGCCTTGAAGCTGTGACTAAGTCAGGCCCTGATCATATCTGTAACAAAGACGCTAAGGCTGATCCAAAAGAGGCGCTGATTCTGTTCCTAAGTCATGCCCTGACAGTGTCCTCAGCTAAGGGCCTGACGCTAGGCCTCACTCAGGCCCTGTCGCTCTCCCTAAGTCAGGCTCTGATGCTGTCCCTACCTGAAGCCCTGACACTGGTTCTAAATAAGGATCTGATACTCTCAGTAACTAAGGTTTTGACACTATGCTTAGGTCCTTTCCTGACACTATCCCTAGACCATAACCTGACCCTGTCCCTAGCAAATGTCGTGCCTCTTATGCTAACTACAGCCCTGCTGCTGTCCTTAACTAAGGGCCTAAAATTACTCTCGAGGCTGTGACCCTGTCCGTACCTAAGGCCTCGATGTTCGTCCTAATTCAGGGCCTGACACTGTCCCTAACTAAGGCCCTGCTGCCGTCAATATCTAAAGTCCTGACACTATCCTGAGCTAATTTCCTGACCCATCTCTTACCAAGGTCCTGAAACTGTCCCTAAGGAAGCCCTGATGCTGTCTCTAAGTGAGGCCTTGAGGCTGTCCCTAACAGAGGCCCTGAGAATATCTTTAACATAGCCCCTGAGGCTGATCCTACCGTGGCTCTTATGCTGCTCCTAAGTCATGCCCTGACACTGTCTCTAGCTAAGGCCCTGACGCTAGGCCTCACTCAGGCCCTGTCCCACTCCCTAAGTCAGGCTCTGACGCTCTTCCTACCCGAAGCCCTGACACTCACTGCTCCTAAATTAGGTCCTGATGTGCTAAGTAACTAAGGTCTTGACACTATCCCTAGGTCATTTCCTGACACTGTCCCTAGACCTTAACCTAACCTTCTCTTTAGCTAATGTCGAGATTAGCTAAAGAGATTCTTTAGAACGAGATTCTTTCATCTTCTGAATATAGTTTTCTTCAAAACATAATTTTTAGAGTGTTACTAACTTTAAACAAAATGTACTCAACTGCTGTGGAATATTCCTTCATAGGAGCGTGCATGGTTCACTTCTGCATCTGCTTGTGGTGGTGTTCAGGTTGCTTTCAGCTGTAGATCCCCTTATGCTAGCTAAATCCCTGATTCTGTCCCTAAATGAGGCCCTGAATTTAGGTCCGAGGCCGTGAACCTGTCCCTCACTGAGGCCTGGAGGCTCGTCCTAATGCAGGCCCTGACACTGTCCCTAACTAAGGCTCTGACACTACACCTAGCTCAGTCACTGTCACTGTACCTAACAAAGGCTCTGATGCTAGTCCTAACTTAGGCCCTGACACTGCCTCTAACTAAGGCCCTGCTGCCGTCAATATCTGAACACCTGATATTCTCCTGAGCTAATAGCCTGACCCATGTCTTCCCAAGGTCCTGAAACTTTCCCAAAGTAAGCCCTGACGCTGTCCCTAAGTGAGGCCTTGAGGCTATCCCTAACGGAGGCCCTGATAATAGCTTTAATGAAGACCCTAATGCTGATCCTACAGAGGCCTTTCTGCTGCTCCTAAGTCATGCCCTGATACTGTCCCTTACTCAGGCCCTAAAGATAGGCCTCACTTAGGCCCTGTTGCTGTACCTTAGTTAGGCTCTGATGCTGTCCATACATCAAGCCCTGGCGCTGGTCCTGATTAAGGCACTCACGCTGCTGCTAACTAAGGCCCTGATGCTCTCAATAACTAAGGTCTTCTCGTTATCCCTTGGTCATTTCCTTTCACTATCTCTGGCCTGAAACCTGACTCTGTCCCGAGATAATCTCCTGCATCTTATGCTAACTGAAACCCTAATGCTCTCCCTAACTGAGGCCCTGACTACTCCTAACTAAGGCCATGACACTGAACCTAACAAAGGCCCGGAATCTGTCCTTAATATAGGCCCTGCTGCCAGCAATAACTAAAATCCTGACACTCTCCTGAGCTAATATCCTGACTCATTTCTAACCAAGGTCCTGACCCTGTCCCTAAGAAAGCCCTGTCGCTGTCTTTAAGTGAAGCCCTGAGGCTGTCTGTAACTCAGACCCTGAAGCTTTCCCTAACTGAGGCCTTGACGCTGTGACTAACTAGGGCTCCGGTCATGTCTTTAACTAAGAACCTAAAGCTGATCCAACAAAGGCACTGATGCTGCTCCTAAGTCATTCCTTGACAGGGTCCCCAGCTAAGGGCCTGACATTAGGCCTCACTCAGGCCCTGTCGCTCTCCTTAAGTCAGGCCCTGACGTTGTCCCTACCTGAAGCCCTAACACTGCTTCTGAATAAGTCCTTGAGAGTCTCAGTAACAAAGGTCTTCACACTATCCTTAGGTCATTTCCTGATACGATTCCAAGCCTTTACCCTAACCCTGTCCCGAGCTAATGTCCTACCTCTTATGCTAACTAAAGACCTTATGCTGTGCCTAATTCAGGCACTGAATTTAGTCCCAAGGCCGCTAGACTGTCCCTAACTCGGCTCGATGCCCTTATCGTCACAATGTTCCATGACCACTGTCATCACAATGCTCCACGCCCTTGTCATCACAATGCTCCATAACCCCTGTCATCACAATGCTCCATGACCTTTGTCATCGCAATGCTACATGCCATTGTCATCACAATGCTCCATGCCCTTATCATCACAATGATCCATGACCCCTTTCATCACAATGCTCCATGACCCTTGTCTAAAATGCTACATGCCTGTGAAATCACAAAGCTCCATGCCCCCTGTCATCACAAGTCCCCATGACTCTTGTCATCACAATGTTTCATGGCCCCTGTCATTCAAAATGCCATATGACCACTCTCATCAAAATGTTCCATGGCCCTTGTCATCACAATGCCCCGTGACCCCTGTCATCACAATGTTCCAGGCCCCCTGTCATCACAATGAGCCGTGACCCCTTTCATCACAATGCTCCAGGTCCGTTTTCATCACAATGCTCCATGGCCCCTGTCATCACAATGCTGCATGATCCTTGTAATCTCAATGCTCCATGGTCCTCGTCATCACAAATCTCCACGCATTGGTCATCACAATGTTCCATGACCCCTGTCATCCCAATGCTCCATAGCACTTTTCATCACAATGCTACATGACCACTTTTATCACAATGTTCCATGACCACTTTCATCACAATGCTCCATGACCACTTTCATCACAATGCCCCATGACCCCTGTCATCAAAATGCTCCATGGCCCTTGTCACCACAATGCTCCAGGACCCGTCATCACAATTCTCCATGGCCCTTGTCATCACAGTGCTCCATGGCGCTTGTCATCACAATGATCCAGAGCCTTAGTGCTTGAGTTGGGAGTAGTATCATTGCCTCAGTTAGGGACACTGTCATTGCCTGAATTGGGCAATGTGTCAGAGCCTTAGTTAGGGACAGCGCCAGGACGAGTTGGGAGTAGTGCCAGTGCCTTAGTTAGGGACAGCGCCAGTGCTTGCGTTGGGAGTAGTGTCAGGGCCATAGTTAGGGACAGTGTCAGTGGCTGAGATGGGAATAGTGTCAGGGCCTTAGTTACGGACATTGTCAGTGCCTAAGTTGGGATTTTTGTCAGGGTCTTTATTATGGACAGTGTCAGGGCCTGAGTTAAGAGTAGTGTCAAGGCCTTAATTTGGAGGAGTGTCAGTGTCTCAGTTTGGAGTAGTGTCAGACCCTTAGTTAGGAACAGCGTCAGTGCCTGAGTTGGGAGTAGTGACATGGCCTAAGTTAGGGACAGTGTCAGGGTCTGAGTTAGAAATAGTCTCAAGACCTTAGTTAGGGAGAGTGTCAGTGACTGTGTTAGGAATAGTGTCAGGGCCTAAGTTAGGAGGAGTCTGAGACCGGTAGTTAGGAACACTGTCAGGGCCTGAGTTGTGAGTAGTTTCAGGGCCTTAGTTAGAGAAAGTGTCAGTGCCGGAGTTGGGAGTTATGTCAGGGCCTTAGTTAGAGACAGTGTCAGTGCCTAGTTTGGGAGTAGTGTCAGGGCCTAGTTAGGGACAGTGTCAGGGCCTGAGTTGGAAGTAGTGTCAGGGCATTAGGGACAGTGTCAGTGGCTGAGATGGGAGTAGTGTCAGGGCCTTAGTTATGGACAGTGTCAGTGCCTGATTTGGGAGTAGTGTCAGGGCCTTAGTTAGGGACAGTGTCAGTGCCTAGTTTGGGAGTTGTGTCAGGGCCTAGTTAGGGACAGTGTCAGGGCCTGAGTTGGAAGTAGTGTCAGGGCATTAGGGACAGTGTCAGTGGCTGAGATGGGAGTAGTGTCAAGGCCTTAGTTAGGGACAGTGTCAGTGCCTGATTTGGGAGTAGTGTCAGGGCCTTAGTTAGGGACAGTGACAGTGCCTAAGTTGGGAGTAATGTCAGGGCCTTAGTTAGGGACAGTGTCAGTGGCTGAGATGGGAGTGGTGTCAGGGCCTTAGTTAGGGACAGTGTCAGGGCCTGAATTGGGAGTAGTCTCTGGGCCGTAGTTAGGAACAGCGTCAGTGACTGAGTTGGGAGTACTCTCAGGGTCTTAGTTAAGGACAGTGTCAGGGCATGAGTTAAGTATTGTGTCAAAGCCTTAGTTACGGAGAGTGTCAGTTTTTGAGTTAAGAGAAGTGTAACGGCCTTATTTAGTGACAGTGACAGTGCCTGCGTTAGGAGTGGAGTCAGGGCCTTATTTACGGTAGTGTCAGTGCCTGAGTTAGGAGTAGTGTCAGGGCCTTAGTTAGGGACAGTGTCAGTGCCTGTGTTGGGAGTAGTGTCAGGACCTTAATTAGGGAGAGTGTCAGTGCCTGAGTTGGGAGTAGTGCCAGTGCCTTAGTTAGAGACAGCGCCAGTGCCTGAGTTGGGAGTAGTGTCAGGGCCATAGTTAGGGATGGTGTCAGTTGCTGAGATGGAAGTAGTGTCAGGCCCTTAGTTACGGACAGTGCCAGGGCCTGAGTTGGGATTAGTTTCAGGGTCTTTATTATGGACTGTGTCAGGGCCTGAGTTAAGAGTAGTGTCAAGGTCTTAATTTGGGAGAGTGTCACTGTCTGAGTTGGGAGTAGTGTCAGACCCTTAGTTAAGGGACAGCGTCAGTGTCTGAGTTAGGAATAGTGCCAGAGCCTAAGTTACGGACAGTGCCAGGGCCTGAGTTAGGAGTAGTCTGAGACTGGTAGTTAGTACCCGTGTAAGGGCCTGAGTTGTGAGTAGTTTCAGGGCCTTAGTTAGCGAAAGTGTCAATGCCGGAATTGGGAGTAATGTCAGGGCTTACTTAGGGAGAGTGTCAGTGCCTGAGGTGGAAGTAGTATCAGGGCCTTAGTTAAGGACAGTGTCAGTGCCTGAGTTCGGAGTACTGTCAGGGCATATTTCGGGACAGTCTCAGTGCCTATTTTGGGAGTAGTGTCACGGCCTTAGTTAGTGACATTGTCAGTGCCTGAGTAAGGAGTAGTGTCCGGGCCTTAGTTAGGGACAGTGTCAGTTGCTTAGTTAGGAGTAGTGTCAGGGCCTAAGTTAGGGCCAGTGTCAGTGCCTGAGTCAGGAGTAGAGTCAGGGTCTAAGTTAGGGACAGTGTCATTGCTTGAGATAGGAGTAGTGTCAGGGCCTTAGTTAGGAGTAGCATCAGTGCCTTCGTTAGGTATTGTATCAGCGCCTCAGTTGGGAATAGTTTCAGGGCCTTATTTAGGACAGTGTTAGTGCCTGAGTTAGGAGTTGTGTCGGCCTTAGTTAGGGACCTTTTCAGGGCCTGAGTTAGGAGTAATGTCAGGGCCTTCCTTAAGTATTGTGTCGGCGCCTGAGTTAGGAATAGTGTCAGGGCCTTAGTTAGGGACATTGTCAGGGCATGATTTAGGAGTTGTGTTAGGGCGTGAGCTATGAATAGTGTCAGGGCCTTAGTTAGTGACAGTGTCAGTGCTGAGTTTGGAGTAGTATCAGGGCCTTAGTTAGAGACACTGTCAGGGCCTGAGTTAGGTGTATGTCAGGGCCTTAGTTAGGGACAGTGTCAGTGGCTGATTTAGGAGTAGTGTCAGAGGCTTTGTTGGGACAGTGTCAGGGCCTGAGTTAAGAGTAGTGTCACAGCTTTAGTTAGGACCAGTGTCAGGGCCTTAGTTAAGTCCAACATCAGCGCCTATGATAGGAATCAGATCAGGACCTGTGTTACAGGTAATGTCAGGGCCTTATTTAAGAACAGTGTCAGGGTCTGAGTCCTGACTTACTCCTTACTCTCCTCAATGAGGACTTTTGACACTACTGCTAATTCAGGCCCTGATAATGTCCCTAACTAAGGCCCTGACACTACACCTAAATTAGGCCCCGACATGATACTTAACAAAGGCTTTGTTGCTGGTCCAAACTAAAGCCCTAAAATTGGTCCTAAATAAGGCCTTGACACTAATCGCCTTGAAACTTTCCCTAACGTAGGCGCTGCTACCATCAATATCTAAAGTCCTGACATTATCCTGAGCTAATATCCTGACCCATGTCTTACCAAGGTCCTGAAACTCTCCCAAAGTTAGCCCTGACACTGTCCCTAAGTGAGGCCCTGAGGCTGTCCCTCACAGAGGTCCTGATAATGTCTTTAACTAAACTCTAATGCTGATCTTACAGAGACCCTTATGTTGATCCTATGTCATGCCCTGACGCTGTCCGTAGCTAAGGCCCTGACTCTAGGCATCACTCAGGCCCTGTCGCTCTCCCTAAGTCAGGCTAAGACTCTGTCCCTACCTGAAGCCCTGACGCTGGGCCTAAATTAGGCACTGATGCTCTAATTAGCTATGGTCTTGACAGTATCCCTAGGTCATTTCCTGACACTATCCCTAGATCTTAACCTAAACTTGTCTTTAGCTATTGTCGAGCCTCTTATGCTAACTAAATCCCTGATGCTGTCTCTAACTAAGAGCCTGAAATTAGGCCCGAGGCCGTCAACCTGTCCCTAACTGAGGTTGGAGGCTCATCCGAACTGAGGCGCTGACACTGTCCCTAACTAAAGCCCTGACACTACACCTAACTCAGTCCCTGACACTGTACTTTACAAGGGCTCTGATGCTAGTCCTAACTCAGGCCCTGACACTGTCTCTAAGTAAGGCTCAGAATTTGCCCCTAAGATAGGCCCTGCTGTCAGCAATAACTAAAAACTGGACACTAGCCTGAGTTAATATCCTGACATATTTCTAACCAAGGTCCTGACACTGTCCCTAAGAAAGCCCTGTCGCTGTCCCTATGTTAAGAACTGAGGCTGTCCCTAACTCAGGCCCTGAAGCTTTCCCTAACTGAGGCCTTGAAGCTGTGACTAAGTCAGGCCCTGATCATATCTGTAACAAAGACGCTAAGGCTGATCCAAAAGAGGCGCTGATTCTGTTCCTAAGTCATGCCCTGACAGTGTCCTCAGCTAAGGGCCTGACGCTAGGCCTCACTCAGGCCCTGTCGCTCTCCCTAAGTCAGGCTCTGATGCTGTCCCTACCTGAAGCCCTGACACTGGTTCTAAATAAGGATCTGATACTCTCAGTAACTAAGGTTTTGACACTATGCTTAGGTCCTTTCCTGACACTATCCCTAGACCATAACCTGACCCTGTCCCTAGCAAATGTCGTGCCTCTTATGCTAACTACAGCCCTGCTGCTGTCCTTAACTAAGGGCCTAAAATTACTCTCGAGGCTGTGACCCTGTCCGTACCTAAGGCCTCGATGTTCGTCCTAATTCAGGGCCTGACACTGTCCCTAACTAAGGCCCTGCTGCCGTCAATATCTAAAGTCCTGACACTATCCTGAGCTAATTTCCTGACCCATCTCTTACCAAGGTCCTGAAACTGTCCCTAAGGAAGCCCTGATGCTGTCTCTAAGTGAGGCCTTGAGGCTGTCCCTAACAGAGGCCCTGAGAATATCTTTAACATAGCCCCTGAGGCTGATCCTACCGTGGCTCTTATGCTGCTCCTAAGTCATGCCCTGACACTGTCTCTAGCTAAGGCCCTGACGCTAGGCCTCACTCAGGCCCTGTCCCACTCCCTAAGTCAGGCTCTGACGCTCTTCCTACCCGAAGCCCTGACACTCACTGCTCCTAAATTAGGTCCTGATGTGCTAAGTAACTAAGGTCTTGACACTATCCCTAGGTCATTTCCTGACACTGTCCCTAGACCTTAACCTAACCTTCTCTTTAGCTAATGTCGAGATTAGCTAAAGAGATTCTTTAGAACGAGATTCTTTCATCTTCTGAATATAGTTTTCTTCAAAACATAATTTTTAGAGTGTTACTAACTTTAAACAAAATGTACTCAACTGCTGTGGAATATTCCTTCATAGGAGCGTGCATGGTTCACTTCTGCATCTGCTTGTGGTGGTGTTCAGGTTGCTTTCAGCTGTAGATCCCCTTATGCTAGCTAAATCCCTGATTCTGTCCCTAAATGAGGCCCTGAATTTAGGTCCGAGGCCGTGAACCTGTCCCTCACTGAGGCCTGGAGGCTCGTCCTAATGCAGGCCCTGACACTGTCCCTAACTAAGGCTCTGACACTACACCTAGCTCAGTCACTGTCACTGTACCTAACAAAGGCTCTGATGCTAGTCCTAACTTAGGCCCTGACACTGCCTCTAACTAAGGCCCTGCTGCCGTCAATATCTGAACACCTGATATTCTCCTGAGCTAATAGCCTGACCCATGTCTTCCCAAGGTCCTGAAACTTTCCCAAAGTAAGCCCTGACGCTGTCCCTAAGTGAGGCCTTGAGGCTATCCCTAACGGAGGCCCTGATAATAGCTTTAATGAAGACCCTAATGCTGATCCTACAGAGGCCTTTCTGCTGCTCCTAAGTCATGCCCTGATACTGTCCCTTACTCAGGCCCTAAAGATAGGCCTCACTTAGGCCCTGTTGCTGTACCTTAGTTAGGCTCTGATGCTGTCCATACATCAAGCCCTGGCGCTGGTCCTGATTAAGGCACTCACGCTGCTGCTAACTAAGGCCCTGATGCTCTCAATAACTAAGGTCTTCTCGTTATCCCTTGGTCATTTCCTTTCACTATCTCTGGCCTGAAACCTGACTCTGTCCCGAGATAATCTCCTGCATCTTATGCTAACTGAAACCCTAATGCTCTCCCTAACTGAGGCCCTGACTACTCCTAACTAAGGCCATGACACTGAACCTAACAAAGGCCCGGAATCTGTCCTTAATATAGGCCCTGCTGCCAGCAATAACTAAAATCCTGACACTCTCCTGAGCTAATATCCTGACTCATTTCTAACCAAGGTCCTGACCCTGTCCCTAAGAAAGCCCTGTCGCTGTCTTTAAGTGAAGCCCTGAGGCTGTCTGTAACTCAGACCCTGAAGCTTTCCCTAACTGAGGCCTTGACGCTGTGACTAACTAGGGCTCCGGTCATGTCTTTAACTAAGAACCTAAAGCTGATCCAACAAAGGCACTGATGCTGCTCCTAAGTCATTCCTTGACAGGGTCCCCAGCTAAGGGCCTGACATTAGGCCTCACTCAGGCCCTGTCGCTCTCCTTAAGTCAGGCCCTGACGTTGTCCCTACCTGAAGCCCTAACACTGCTTCTGAATAAGTCCTTGAGAGTCTCAGTAACAAAGGTCTTCACACTATCCTTAGGTCATTTCCTGATACGATTCCAAGCCTTTACCCTAACCCTGTCCCGAGCTAATGTCCTACCTCTTATGCTAACTAAAGACCTTATGCTGTGCCTAATTCAGGCACTGAATTTAGTCCCAAGGCCGCTAGACTGTCCCTAACTCGGCTCGATGCCCTTATCGTCACAATGTTCCATGACCACTGTCATCACAATGCTCCACGCCCTTGTCATCACAATGCTCCATAACCCCTGTCATCACAATGCTCCATGACCTTTGTCATCGCAATGCTACATGCCATTGTCATCACAATGCTCCATGCCCTTATCATCACAATGATCCATGACCCCTTTCATCACAATGCTCCATGACCCTTGTCTAAAATGCTACATGCCTGTGAAATCACAAAGCTCCATGCCCCCTGTCATCACAAGTCCCCATGACTCTTGTCATCACAATGTTTCATGGCCCCTGTCATTCAAAATGCCATATGACCACTCTCATCAAAATGTTCCATGGCCCTTGTCATCACAATGCCCCGTGACCCCTGTCATCACAATGTTCCAGGCCCCCTGTCATCACAATGAGCCGTGACCCCTTTCATCACAATGCTCCAGGTCCGTTTTCATCACAATGCTCCATGGCCCCTGTCATCACAATGCTGCATGATCCTTGTAATCTCAATGCTCCATGGTCCTCGTCATCACAAATCTCCACGCATTGGTCATCACAATGTTCCATGACCCCTGTCATCCCAATGCTCCATAGCACTTTTCATCACAATGCTACATGACCACTTTTATCACAATGTTCCATGACCACTTTCATCACAATGCTCCATGACCACTTTCATCACAATGCCCCATGACCCCTGTCATCAAAATGCTCCATGGCCCTTGTCACCACAATGCTCCAGGACCCGTCATCACAATTCTCCATGGCCCTTGTCATCACAGTGCTCCATGGCGCTTGTCATCACAATGATCCAGAGCCTTAGTGCTTGAGTTGGGAGTAGTATCATTGCCTCAGTTAGGGACACTGTCATTGCCTGAATTGGGCAATGTGTCAGAGCCTTAGTTAGGGACAGCGCCAGGACGAGTTGGGAGTAGTGCCAGTGCCTTAGTTAGGGACAGCGCCAGTGCTTGCGTTGGGAGTAGTGTCAGGGCCATAGTTAGGGACAGTGTCAGTGGCTGAGATGGGAATAGTGTCAGGGCCTTAGTTACGGACATTGTCAGTGCCTAAGTTGGGATTTTTGTCAGGATCTTTATTATGGACAGTGTCAGGGCCTGAGTTAAGAGTAGTGTCAAGGCCTTAATTTGGAGGAGTGTCAGTGTCTCAGTTTGGAGTAGTGTCAAACCCTTAGTTAGGAACAGCGTCAGTGCCTGAGTTGGGAGTAGTGACATGGCCTAAGTTATGGACAGTGTCAGGGTCTGAGTTAGAAATAGTCTCAAGACCTTAGTTAGGGAGAGTGTCAGTGACTGTGTTAGGAATAGTGTCAGGGCCTAAGTTAGGAGGAGTCTGAGACCGGTAGTTAGGAACACTGTCAGGGCCTGAGTTGTGAGTAGTTTCAGGGCCTTAGTTAGAGAAAGTGTCAGTGCCGGAGTTGGGAGTTATGTCAGGGCCTTAGTTAGAGACAGTGTCAGTGCCTAGTTTGGGAGTAGTGTCAGGGCCTAGTTAGGGACAGTGTCAGGGCCTGAGTTGGAAGTAGTGTCAGGGCATTAGGGACAGTGTCAGTGGCTGAGATGGGAGTAGTGTCAGGGCCTTAGTTATGGACAGTGTCAGTGCCTGATTTGGGAGTAGTGTCAGGGCCTTAGTTAGGGACAGTGTCAGTGCCTAGTTTGGGAGTAGTGTCAGGGCCTAGTTAGGGACAGTGTCAGGGCCTGAGTTGGAAGTAGTGTCAGGGCATTAGGGACAGTGTCAGTGGCTGAGATGGGAGTAGTGTCAAGGCCTTAGTTAGGGACAGTGTCAGTGCCTGATTTGGGAGTAGTGTCAGGGCCTTAGTTAGGGACAGTGACAGTGCCTAAGTTGGGAGTAATGTCAGGGCCTTAGTTAGGGACAGTGTCAGTGGCTGAGATGGGAGTGGTGTCAGGGCCTTAGTTAGGGACAGTGTCAGGGCCTGAATTGGGAGTAGTCTCTGGGCCGTAGTTAGGAACAGCGTCAGTGACTGAGTTGGGAGTACTCTCAGGGTCTTAGTTAAGGACAGTGTCAGGGTATGAGTTAAGTATTGTGTCAAAGCCTTAGTTACGGAGAGTGTCAGTTTTTGAGTTAAGAGAAGTGTAACGGCCTTATTTAGTGACAGTGACAGTGCCTGAGTTAGGAGTGGAGTCAGGGCCTTATTTACGGTAGTGTCAGTGCCTGAGTTAGGAGTAGTGTCAGGGCCTTAGTTAGGGACAGTGTCAGTGCCTGTGTTGGGAGTAGTGTCAGGACCTTAATTAGGGAGAGTGTCAGTGCCTGAGTTGGGAGTAGTGCCAGTGCCTTAGTTAGAGACAGCGCCAGTGCCTGAGTTGGGAGTAGTATCAGGGCCATAGTTAGGGATGGTGTCAGTTGCTGAGATGGAAGTAGTGTCAGGCCCTTAGTTACGGACAGTGCCAGGGCCTGAGTTGGGATTAGTTTCAGGGTCTTTATTATGGACTGTGTCAGGGCCTGAGTTAAGAGTAGTGTCAAGGCCTTAATTTGGGAGAGTGTCACTGTCTGAGTTGGGAGTAGTGTCAGACCCTTAGTTAAGGGACAGCGTCAGTGTCTGAGTTAGGAATAGTGCCAGAGCCTAAGTTACGGACAGTGCCAGGGCCTGAGTTAGGAGTAGTCTGAGACTGGTAGTTAGTACCCGTGTAAGGGCCTGAGTTGTGAGTAGTTTCAGGGCCTTAGTTAGCGAAAGTGTCAATGCCGGAATTGGGAGTAATGTCAGGGCTTACTTAGGGAGAGTGTCAGTGCCTGAGGTGGAAGTAGTATCAGGGCCTTAGTTAAGGACAGTGTCAGTGCCTGAGTTCGGAGTACTGTCAGGGCATATTTCGGGACAGTCTCAGTGCCTATTTTGGGAGTAGTGTCACGGCCTTAGTTAGTGACATTGTCAGTGCCTGAGTAAGGAGTAGTGTCCGGGCCTTAGTTAGGGACAGTGTCAGTTGCTTAGTTAGGAGTAGTGTCAGGGCCTAAGTTAGGGCCAGTGTCAGTGCCTGAGTCAGGAGTAGAGTCAGGGTCTAAGTTAGGGACAGTGTCATTGCTTGAGATAGGAGTAGTGTCAGGGCCTTAGTTAGGAGTAGCATCAGTGCCTTCGTTAGGTATTGTATCAGCGCCTCAGTTGGGAATAGTTTCAGGGCCTTATTTAGGACAGTGTTAGTGCCTGAGTTAGGAGTTGTGTCGGCCTTAGTTAGGGACCTTTTCAGGGCCTGAGTTAGGAGTAATGTCAGGGCCTTCCTTAAGTATTGTGTCGGCGCCTGAGTTAGGAATAGTGTCAGGGCCTTAGTTAGGGACATTGTCAGGGCATGATTTAGGAGTTGTGTTAGGGCGTGAGCTATGAATAGTGTCAGGGCCTTAGTTAGTGACAGTGTCAGTGCTGAGTTTGGAGTAGTATCAGGACCTTAGTTAGAGACAGTGTCAGGGCCTGAGTTAGGTGTATGTCAGGGCCTTAGTTAGGGACAGTGTCAGTGGCTGATTTAGGAGTAGTGTCAGAGGCTTTGTTGGGACAGTGTCAGGGCCTGAGTTAAGAGTAGTGTCACAGCTTTAGTTAGGACCAGTGTCAGGGCCTTAGTTAAGTCCAACATCAGCGCCTATGATAGGAATCAGATCAGGACCTGTGTTACAGGTAATGTCAGGGCCTTATTTAAGAACAGTGTCAGGGCCTGAGTCCTGACTTACTCCTTACTCTCCTCAATGAGGACTTTTGACACTACTGCTAATTCAGGCCCTGATAATGTCCCTAACTAAGGCCCTGACACTACACCTAAATTAGGCCCCGACATGATACTTAACAAAGGCTTTGTTGCTGGTCCAAACTAAAGCCCTAAAATTGGTCCTAAATAAGGCCTTGACACTAATCGCCTTGAAACTTTCCCTAACGTAGGCGCTGCTACCATCAATATCTAAAGTCCTGACATTATCCTGAGCTAATATCCTGACCCATGTCTTACCAAGGTCCTGAAACTCTCCCAAAGTTAGCCCTGACACTGTCCCTAAGTGAGGCCCTGAGGCTGTCCCTCACAGAGGTCCTGATAATGTCTTTAACTAAACTCTAATGCTGATCTTACAGAGACCCTTATGTTGATCCTATGTCATGCCCTGACGCTGTCCGTAGCTAAGGCCCTGACTCTAGGCATCACTCAGGCCCTGTCGCTCTCCCTAAGTCAGGCTAAGACTCTGTCCCTACCTGAAGCCCTGACGCTGGGCCTAAATTAGGCACTGATGCTCTAATTAGCTATGGTCTTGACAGTATCCCTAGGTCATTTCCTGACACTATCCCTAGATCTTAACCTAAACTTGTCTTTAGCTATTGTCGAGCCTCTTATGCTAACTAAATCCCTGATGCTGTCTCTAACTAAGAGCCTGAAATTAGGCCCGAGGCCGTCAACCTGTCCCTAACTGAGGTTGGAGGCTCATCCGAACTGAGGCGCTGACACTGTCCCTAACTAAAGCCCTGACACTACACCTAACTCAGTCCCTGACACTGTACTTTACAAGGGCTCTGATGCTAGTCCTAACTCAGGCCCTGACACTGTCTCTAAGTAAGGCTCAGAATTTGCCCCTAAGATAGGCCCTGCTGTCAGCAATAACTAAAAACTGGACACTAGCCTGAGTTAATATCCTGACATATTTCTAACCAAGGTCCTGACACTGTCCCTAAGAAAGCCCTGTCGCTGTCCCTATGTTAAGAACTGAGGCTGTCCCTAACTCAGGCCCTGAAGCTTTCCCTAACTGAGGCCTTGAAGCTGTGACTAAGTCAGGCCCTGATCATATCTGTAACAAAGACGCTAAGGCTGATCCAAAAGAGGCGCTGATTCTGTTCCTAAGTCATGCCCTGACAGTGTCCTCAGCTAAGGGCCTGACGCTAGGCTTCACTCAGGCCCTGTCGCTCTCCCTAAGTCAGGCTCTGATGCTGTCCCTACCTGAAGCCCTGACACTGGTTCTAAATAAGGATCTGATACTCTCAGTAACTAAGGTTTTGACACTATGCTTAGGTCCTTTCCTGACACTATCCCTAGACCATAACCTGACCCTGTCCCTAGCAAATGTCGTGCCTCTTATGCTAACTACAGCCCTGCTGCTGTCCTTAACTAAGGGCCTAAAATTACTCTCGAGGCTGTGACCCTGTCCGTACCTAAGGCCTCGATGTTCGTCCTAATTCAGGGCCTGACACTGTCCCTAACTAAGGCCCTGCTGCCGTCAATATCTAAAGTCCTGACACTATCCTGAGCTAATTTCCTGACCCATCTCTTACCAAGGTCCTGAAACTGTCCCTAAGGAAGCCCTGATGCTGTCTCTAAGTGAGGTCTTGAGGCTGTCCCTAACAGAGGCCCTGAGAATATCTTTAACATAGCCCCTGAGGCTGATCCTACCGTGGCTCTTATGCTGCTCCTAAGTCATGCCCTGACACTGTCTCTAGCTAAGGCCCTGACGCTAGGCCTCACTCAGGCCCTGTCCCACTCCCTAAGTCAGGCTCTGACGCTCTTCCTACCCGAAGCCCTGACACTCACTGCTCCTAAATTAGGTCCTGATGTGCTAAGTAACTAAGGTCTTGACACTATCCCTAGGACATTTCCTGACACTGTCCCTAGACCTTAACGTAACCTTCTCTTTAGCTAATGTCGAGATTAGCTAAAGAGATTCTTTAGAACGAGATTCTTTCATCTTCTGAATATAGTTTTCTTCAAAACATAATTTTTAGAGTGTTACTAACTTTAAACAAAATGTACTCAACTGCTGTGGAATATTCCTTCATAGGAGCGTGCATGGTTCACTTCTGCATCTGCTTGTGGTGGTGTTCAGGTTGCTTTCAGCTGTAGATCCCCTTATGCTAGCTAAATCCCTGATTCTGTCCCTAAATGAGGCCCTGAATTTAGGTCCGAGGCCGTGAACCTGTCCCTCACTGAGGCCTGGAGGCTCGTCCTAATGCAGGCCCTGACACTGTCCCTAACTAAGGCTCTGACACTACACCTAGCTCAGTCACTGTCACTGTACCTAACAAAGGCTCTGATGCTAGTCCTAACTTAGGCCCTGACACTGCCTCTAACTAAGGCCCTGCTGCCGTCAATATCTGAACACCTGATATTCTCCTGAGCTAATAGCCTGACCCATGTCTTCCCAAGGTCCTGAAACTTTCCCAAAGTAAGCCCTGACGCTGTCCCTAAGTGAGGCCTTGAGGCTATCCGTAACGGAGGCACTGATAATAGCTTTAACGAAGACCCTAATGCTGATCCTACAGAGGCCTTTATGCTGCTCCTAAGTCATGCCCTGATACTGTCCCTTACTCAGGCCCTAAAGATAGGCCTCACTTAGGCCCTGTTGCTGTACCTTAGTTAGGCTCTGATGCTGTCCATACATCAAGCCCTGGCGCTGGTCCTGTTTAAGGCGTTCACGCTGCTGCTAACTAAGGCCCTGATGCTCTCAATAACTAAGGTCTTCTCGTTATCCCTTGGTCATTTCCTTTCACTATCTCTGGCCTGGAACCTGACTCTGTCCCGAGATAATCTCCTGCATCTTATGCTAACTGAAACCCTAATGCTCTCCCTAACTGAGGCCCTGACTACTCCTAACTAAGGCCATGACACTGAACCTAACAAAGGCCCGGAATCTGTCCTTAATATAGGCCCTGCTGCCAGCAATAACTAAAATCCTGACACTCTCCTGAGTTAATATCCTGACTCATTTCTAACCAAGGTCCTGACCCTGTCCCTAAGAAAGCCCTGTCGCTGTCTTTAAGTGAAGCCCTGAGGCTGTCTGTAACTCAGACCCTGAAGCTTTCCCTAACTGAGGCCTTGACGCTGTGACTAACTAGGGCTCCGGTCATGTCTTTAACTAAGAACCTAAAGCTGATCCAACAAAGGCACTGATGCTGCTCCTAAGTCATTCCTTGACAGGGTCCCCAGCTAAGGGCCTGACATTAGGCCTCACTCAGGCCCTGTCGCTCTCCTTAAGTCAGGCCCTGACGTTGTCCCGACCTGAAGCCCTAACACTGCTTCTGAATAAGTCCCTGAGAGTCTCAGTAACAAAGGTCTTCACACTATCCTTAGGTCATTTCCTGATACGATTCCAAGCCTTTACCCTAACCCTGTCCCGAGCTAATGTCCTACCTCTTATGCTAACTAAAGACCTTATGCTGTGCCTAATTCAGGCACTGAATTTAGTCCCAAGGCCGCTAGACTGTCCCTAACTCGGCTCGATGCCCTTATCGTCACAATGTTCCATGACCACTGTCATCACAATGCTCCACGCCCTTGTCATCACAATGCTCCATAACCCCTGTCATCACAATGCTCCATGACCTTTGTCATCACAATGCTACATGCCATTGTCATCACAATGCTCCATGCCCTTATCATCACAATGATCCATGACCCCTTTCATCACAATGCTCCATGACCCTTGTCTAAAATGCTACATGCCTGTGAAATCACAAAGCTCCATGCCCCCTGTCATCACAAGTCCCCATGACTCTTGTCATCACAATGTTTCATGGCCCCTGTCATTCAAAATGCCATATGACCACTCTCATCAAAATGTTCCATGGCCCTTGTCATCACAATGCCCCATGACCCCTGTCATCACAATGTTCCAGGCCCCCTGTCATCACAATGAGCCGTGACCCCTTTCATCACACTGCTCCAGGTCCGTTTTCATCACAATGCTCCATGGCCCCTGTCATCACAATGCTGCATGATCCTTGTAATCTCAATGCTCCATGGTCCTCGTCATCACAAATCTCCACGCATTGGTCATCACAATGTTCCATGACCCCTGTCATCCCAATGCTCCATAGCACTTTTCATCACAATGCTACATGACCACTTTTATCACAATGTTCCATGACCACTTTCATCACAATGCTCCATGACCACTTTCATCACAATGCCCCATGACCCCTGTCATCAAAATGCTCCATGGCCCTTGTCACCACAATGCTCCAGGACCCGTCATCACAATTCTCCATGGCCCTTGTCATCACAGTGCTCCATGGCTCTTGTCATCACAATGATCCAGAGCCTTAGTGCTTGAGTTGGGAGTAGTATCATTGCCTCAGTTAGGGACACTGTCATTGCCTGAATTGGGCAATGTGTCAGAGCCTTAGTTAGGGACAGCGCCAGGACGAGTTGGGAGTAGTGCCAGTGCCTTAGTTAGGGACAGCGCCAGTGCTTGCGTTGGGAGTAGTGTCAGGGCCATAGTTAGGGACAGTGTCAGTGGCTGAGATGGGAATAGTGTCAGGGCCTTAGTTACGGACATTGTCAGTGCCTAAGTTGGGATTTTTGTCAGGATCTTTATTATGGACAGTGTCAGGGCCTGAGTTAAGAGTAGTGTCAAGGCCTTAATTTAGAGGAGTGTCAGTGTCTCAGTTTGGAGTAGTGTCAAACCCTTAGTTAGGAACAGCGTCAGTGCCTGAGTTGGGAGTAGTGACATGGCCTAAGTTATGGACAGTGTCAGGGTCTGAGTTAGAAATAGTCTCAAGACCTTAGTTAGGGAGAGTGTCAGTGACTGTGTTAGGAATAGTGTCAGGGCCTAAGTTAGGAGGAGTCTGAGACCGGTAGTTAGGAACACTGTCAGGGCCTGAGTTGTGAGTAGTTTCAGGGCCTTAGTTAGAGAAAATGTCAGTGCCGGAGTTGGGAGTTATGTCAGGGCCTTACTTAGAGACAGTGTCAGTGCCTAGTTTCGGAGTAGTGTCAGGGCCTTAGTTAGGGACAGTGTCAGTGCCTGATTTGGGAGTAGTGTCAGGGCCTTAGTTAGGGACACTGTCAGTGCCTAGTTTGGGAGTAGTGTCAGGGCCTAGTTAGGGACAGTGTCAGGGCCTGAGTTGGAAGTAGTGTCAGGGCATTAGGGACAGTGTCAGTGGCTGAGATGGGAGTAGTGTCAAGGCCTTAGTTAGGGACAGTGTCAGTGCCTGATTTGGGAGTAGTGTCAGGGCCTTAGGGACAGTGACAGTGCCTAAGTTGGGAGTAATGTCAGGGCCTTAGTTAGGGACAGTGTCAGTGGCTGAGATGGGAGTGGGGTCAGGCCCTTAGTTACGGACAGTGCCAGGGCCTGAGTTGGGATTAGTTTCAGGGTCTTTATTATGGACTGTGTCAGGGCCTGAGTTAAGAGTAGTGTCAAGGCCTTAATTTGGGAGAGTGTCACTGTCTGAGTTGGGAGTAGTGTCAGACCCTTAGTTAAGGGACAGCGTCAGTTTCTGAGTTAGGAATAGTGCCAGAGCCTAAGTTACAGACAGTGCCAGGGCCTGAGTTAGGAGTAGTCTGAGACTGGTAGTTAGTACCCGTGTAAGGGCCTGAGTTGTGAGTAGTTTCAGGGCCTTAGTTAGCGAAAGTGTCAATGCCGGAATTGGGAGTAATGTCAGGGCTTACTTAGGGAGAGTGTCAGTGCCTGAGGTGGAAGTAGTATCAGGGCCTTAGTTAAGGACAGTGTCAGTGCCTGAGTTCGGAGTACTGTCAGGGCATATTTCGGGACAGTCTCAGTGCCTATTTTGGGAGTAGTGTCACGGCCTTAGTTAGTGACATTGTCAGTGCCTGAGTAAGGAGTAGTGTCCGGGCCTTAGTTAGGGACAGTGTCAGTTGCTTAGTTAGGAGTAGTGTCAGGGCCTAAGTTAGGGCCAGTGTCAGTGCCTGAGTCAGGAGTAGAGTCAGGGTCTAAGTTAGGGACAGTGTCATTGCTTGAGATAGGAGTAGTGTCAGGGCCTTAGGTAGGAGTAGCATCAGTGCCTTCGTTAGGTATTGTATCAGCGCCTCAGTTGGGAATAGTTTCAGGGCCTTATTTAGGACAGTGTTAGTGCCTGAGTTAGGAGTTGTGTCGGCCTTAGTTAGGGACCTTTTCAGGGCCTGAGTTAGGAGTAATGTCAGGGCCTTCCTTAAGTATTGTGTCAGCGCCTGAGTTAGGAATAGTGTCAGGGCCTTAGTTAGGGACATTGTCAGGGCATGATTTAGGAGTTGTGTTAGGGGGTGAGCTATGAATAGTGTCAGGGCCTTAGTTAGTGACAGTGTCAGTGCTGAGTTTGGAGTAGTATCAGGGCCTTAGTTAGAGACAGTGTCAGGGCCTGAGTTAGGTGTATGTCAGGGCCTTAGTTAGGGACAGTGTCAGTGCCTGATTTAGGAGTAGTGTCAGAGGCTTTGTTAGGGACAGTGTCAGGGCCTGAGTTAAGAGTAGTGTCACAGCTTTAGTTAGGACCAGTGTCAGGGCCTTAGTTAAGTCCAACATCAGCGCCTATGATAGGAATCAGATCAGGACCTGTGTTACAGGTAATGTCAGGGCCTTATTTAAGAACAGTGTCAGGGCCTGAGTCCTGACTTACTCCTTACTCTCCTCACTGAGGACTTTTGACACTACTGCTAATTCAGGCCCTGATAATGTCCCTAACTAAGGCCCTGACACTACACCTAAATTGGGCCCTGACATGATACTTAACAAAGGCTTTGTTGCTGGTCCAAACTAAAGCCCTAAAATTGGTCCTAAATAAGGCCTTGACACTAATCGCCTTGAAACTTTCCCTAACGTAGGCGCTGCTACCATCAATATCTAAAGTCCTGACATTATCCTGAGCTAATATCCTGACCCATGTCTTACCAAGGTCCTGAAACTCTCCCAAAGTTAGCCCTGACACTGTCCCTAAGTGAGGCCCTGAGGCTGTCCCTCACAAAGGTCCTGATAATGTCTTTAACTAAACTCTAATGCTGATCTTACAGAGACCCTTATGTTGATCCTATGTCATGCCCTGACGCTGTCTGTAGCTAAGGCCCTGACTCTAGGCATCACTCAGGCCCTGTCGCTCTCCCTAAGTCAGTCTAAGACTCTGTCCCTACCTGAAGCCCTGACGCTGGGCCTAAATTAGGCACTGATGCTCTAATTAGCTATGGTCTTGACAGTATCCCTAGGTCATTTCCTGACACTATCCCTAGATCTTAACCTAAACTTGTCTTTAGCTATTGTCGAGCCTCTTATGCTAACTAAATCCCTGATGCTGTCTCTAACTAAGAGCCTGAAATTAGGCCCGAGGCCGTCAACCTGTCCCTAACTGAGGTTGTAGGCTCATCCGAACTGAGGCGCTGACACTGTCCCTAACTAAAGCCCTGACACTACACCTAACTCAGTCCCTGACACTGTACTTTACAAGGGCTCTGATGCTAGTCCTAACTCAGGCCCTGACACTGTCTCTAAGTAAGGCTCAGAATTTGCCCCTAAGATAGGCCCTGCTGTCAGCAATAACTAAAAACTGGACACTAGCCTGAGTTAATATCCTGACATATTTCTAACCAAGGTCCTGACACTGTCCCTAAGAAAGCCCTGTCGCTGTCCCTATGTTAAGAACTGCGGCTGTCCCTAACTCAGGCCCTGAAGCTTTCCCTAACTGAGGCCTTGAAGCTGTGACTAAGTCAGGCCCTGATCATATCTGTAACAAAGACACTAAGGCTGATCCAACAGAGGCGCTGATTCTGTTCCTAAGTCATGCCCTGACAGTGTCCTCAGCTAAGGGCCTGACGCTAGGCCTCACTCAGGCCCTGTCGCTCTCCCTAAGTCAGGCTCTGATGCTGTCCCTACCTGAAGC
Organism: Balaenoptera physalus; assembly: GCF_965194825.1. Taxonomy (NCBI): domain Eukaryota; kingdom Metazoa; phylum Chordata; class Mammalia; order Artiodactyla; family Balaenopteridae; genus Balaenoptera; species Balaenoptera physalus. The sequence goes on from NW_028126387.1 coordinate 759,603, forward strand.
CCTGACACTGGTTCTAAATAAGGATCTGATACTCTCAGTAACTAAGGTTTTGACACTATGCTTAGGTCCTTTCCTGACACTATCCCTAGACCATAACCTGACCCTGTCCCTAGCAAATGCCGTGCCTCTTATGCTAACTACAGCCCTGCTGCTGTCCTTAACTAAGGGCCTAAAATTACTCTCGAGGCTGTGACCCTGTCCGTACCTAAGGCCTCGATGTTCGTCCTAATTCAGGGCCTGACACTGTCCCTAACTAAGGCCCTGCTGCCGTCAATATCTAAAGTCCTGACACTATCCTGAGCTAATTTCCTGACCCATCTCTTACCAAGGTCCTGAAACTGTCCCTAAGGAAGCCCTGATGCTGTCTCTAAGTGAGGCCTTGAGGCTGTCCCTAACAGAGGCCCTGAGAATATCTTTAACATAGCCCCTGAGGCTGATCCTACCGTGGCTCTTATGCTGCTCCTAAGTCATGCCCTGACACTGTCTCTAGCTAAGGCCCTGACGCTAGGCCTCACTCAGGCCCTGTCCCACTCCCTAAGTCAGGCTCTGATGCTCTTCCTACCCGAAGCCCTGACACTCACTGCTCCTAAATTAGGTCCTGATGTGCTAAGTAACTAAGGTCTTGACACTATCCCTAGGTCATTTCCTGACACTGTCCCTAGACCTTAACGTAACCTTCTCTTTAGCTAATGTCGAGATTAGCTAAAGAGATTCTTTAGAACGAGATTCTTTCATCTTCTGAATATAGTTTTCTTCAAAACATAATTTTTAGAGTGTTATTAACTTTAAACAAAATGTACTCAACTGCTGTGGAATATTCCTTCATAGGAGCGTGCATGGTTCACTTCTGCATCTGCTTGTGGTGGTGTTCAGGTTGCTTTCAGCTGTAGATCCCCTTATGCTAGCTAAATCCCTGATTCTGTCCCTAAATGAGGCCCTGAATTTAGGTCCGAGGCCGTGAACCTGTCCCTCACTGAGGCCTGGAGGCTCGTCCTAATGCAGGCCCTGACACTGTCCCTAACTAAGGCTCTGACACTACACCTAGCTCAGTCACTGTCACTGTACCTAACAAAGGCTCTGATGCTAGTCCTAACTTAGGCCCTGACACTGCCTCTAACTAAGGCCCTGCTGCCGTCAATATCTGAACACCTGATATTCTCCTGAGCTAATAGCCTGACCCATGTCTTCCCAAGGTCCTGAAACTTTCCCAAAGTAAGCCCTGACGCTGTCCCTAAGTGAGGCCTTGAGGCTATCCCTAACGGAGGCCCTGATAATAGCTTTAACGAAGACCCTAATGCTGATCCTACAGAGGCCTTTATGCTGCTCCTAAGTCATGCCCTGATACTGTCCCTTACTCAGGCCCTAAAGATAGGCCTCACTTAGGCCCTGTTGCTGTACCTTAGTTAGGCTCTGATGCTGTCCATACATCAAGCCCTGGCGCTGGTCCTGATTAAGGCGCTCACGCTGCTGCTAACTAAGGCCCTGATGCTCTCAATAACTAAGGTTTTCTCGTTATCCCTTGGTCATTTCCTTTCACTATCTCTGGCCTGGAACCTGACTCTGTCCCGAGATAATCTCCTGCATCTTATGCTAACTGAAACCCTAATGCTCTCCCTAACTGAGGCCCTGACTACTCCTAACTAAGGCCATGACACTGAACCTAACAAAGGCCCGGAATCTGTCCTTAATATAGGCCCTGCTGCCAGCAATAACTAAAATCCTGACACTCTCCTGAGCTAATATCCTGACTCATTTCTAACCAAGGTCCTGACACTGTCCCTAAGAAAGCCCTGTCGCTGTCTTTAAGTGAAGCCCTGAGGCTGTCTGTAACTCAGACCCTGAAGCTTTCCCTAACTGAGGCCTTGACGCTGTGACTAACTAGGGCTCCGGTCATGTCTTTAACTAAGAACCTAAAGCTGATCCAACAAAGGCACTGATGCTGCTCCTAAGTCATTCCCTGACAGTGTCCCCAGCTAAGGGCCTGACATTAGGCCTCACTCAGGCCCTGTCGCTCTCCCTAAGTCAGGCCCTGATGCTGTCCCTACCTGAAGCCCTAACACTGCTTCTGAATAAGTCCCTGAGGGTCTCAGTAACAAAGGTCTTCACACTATCCTTAGGTCATTTCCTGACACGATTCCAAGCCTTTACCCTAACCCTGTCCCGAGCTAATGTCCTACCTCTTATGCTAACTAAAGACCTTATGCTGTGCCTAATTCAGGCACTGAATTTAGTCCCAAGGCCGCTAGACTGTCCCTAACTCGGCTCGATGCCCTTATCGTCACAATGTTCCATGACCACTGTCATCACAATGCTCAACGCCCTTTTCATCAGAATGCTCCACGCCCTTGTCATCACAATGCTCCGTAACCCCTGTCATCACAATGCTCCATGACCTTTGTCATCGCAATGCTACATGCCATTGTCATCACAATGCTCCATGCCCTTATCATCACAATGATCCATGACCCCTTTCATCACAATGCTCCATGACCCTTGTCTAAAATGCTACATGCCTGTGAAATCACAAAGCTCCATGCCCCCTGTCATCACAAGTCTCCATGACTCTTGTCATCACAATGCTTCATGGCCCCTGTCATTCAAAATGCCATATGACCACTGTCATCAAAATGTTCCATGGCCCTTGTCATCACAATTCCCCGCGACCCATGTCATCACAATGTTCCAGGCCCCCTGTCATCACAATGAGCCATGACCCCTTTCATCACAATGCTCCAGGTCAGTTTTCATCACAATGCTCCATGACCCCTGTCATCACAATGTTCCCTGGCCTTTGTCATCACAATTCTCCATGGCCCCTGTAATCACAGTGCTCCATGACAACGTTCATCACATTGCTCCAGGACCACTGTCATCATAATGCCACATGAGCCCTGTCATCACAATGCTCCATGGCCCTTGTCATCACAATGCTCCATGATCCTTGTAATCAAAACGCTCCTTGACCCTTTCATCACAATGTTACAGTACCCCTTTCTTCACAATGCTCCATGCCGCTGGTCACCACAATGCTCCATGACCTCTGTCATCACAATGCTCCATGTCCCTTGTCATTAAAATGCTCCATGGCCCCTGTCATCACAATGCTGCATGATCCTTATAATCTCAATGCTCCATGGTCCTCGTTATCACAAATCTCCACGCATTTGTCATCACAATGCTCCATGACCCCTGTCATCCCAATGCTCCATAGCACTTTTCATCACAATGCTACATGACCACTTTTATCACAATGTTCCATGACCACTTTCATCACAATGCTCCATGACCACTTTCATCACAATGCCCCATGACCCCTGTCATCAAAATGCTCCATGGCCCTTGTCACCACAATGCTCCAGGACCCGTCATCACAATTCTCCATGGCCCTTGTCATCACAGTGCTCCATGGCGCTTGTCATCACAATGATCCAGAGCCTTAGTGCTTGAGTTGGGATTAGTATCATTGCCTCAGTTAGGGACACTGTCATTGCCTGAATTGGGAGTAGTGTCAGAACCTTAGCTAGGGACAGTGCCAGGGCAAGTTGGGAGTAGTGCCTGTGCCTTAGTTAGGGACAGCGCCAGTGCTTGCGTTGGGAGTAGTGTCAGGGCCATAGTTAGGGACAGTGTCAGTGGCTGAGATGGGAATAGTGTTAGGGCCTTAGTTACGGACATTGTCAGTGTCTAAGTTGGGATTTTTGTCAGGGTCTTTATTATGGACAGTGTCAGGGCCTGAGTTAAGAGTAGTGTCAAGGCCTTAATTTGGAAGAGTGTCAGTGTCTCAGTTTGGAGTAGTGTCAGACCCTTACTTAGGAACAGCGTCAGTGCCTGAGTTGGGAGTAGTGACATGGCCTAAGTTATGGACAGTGTCAGGGACTGAGTTAGGAATAGTCTCAGGACCTTAGTTAGGGACAGTGTCAGTGACTTTGTTAGGAATAGTGTCAGGGTCTAAGTTAGGAGTAGTCTGAGACCGGTAGTTAGGAACAGTGTCAGGGCCTGAGTTGTGAGTAGTTTCAGGGCCTTAGTTAGAGAAAGTGTCAGTGCCGGAGGTGGGAGTTATGTCAGGGCCTTAGTTAGGGACAGTGTCACTGCCTGAGTTGGAAGTAGTGTCAGGGCATTAGGGACAGTGTCAGTGGCTGTGATGGGAGTAGTGTCAGGGTCTTAGTTAGGGAGAGTGTCAGTGCCTGAGTTGGGAATAGTCTCAGGGTCTTTTTTGGGGACAGCATCAGGGCATGAGTTAAAAGTAGAGTCAAGGCCTTATTTAGGGAGAGTGTCAGTGCCTGTGTTGGGAGAAGTATCAGGCCCTTCGTTAGGGACAGTGTCAGGGTCTCAGGTAGAAGTAGTCTCAGGGCCTTAGTTAGGTAGCGTGTCAGTGCCTAAGTAAGTAGTAGTGGGAGGGCCTTCGTTAGGGACAGTGTCAATGCCTGTGTTGGGAGTAGTGTCAGGGCCTTACTTAGGGACAGCGTCAGTGCCTGAGATAGGAGTAGTGTGATGGCCGTAGTTAGGGACACTCTCAGTGCCAGAGTTGGGGGTAGTGGCAGGCCTCTGTTAGGGACTGTGCCAGGGCCTGAGTTAAGAATAGTGTCAAGTCCTTAGTTAGGGACAGTGTTAGTGCCTGAATTGAGAGTAATGTCAGGGCCTTAGTTAGGGACAATGTCAGTGCCTGAGTTGGGAGTAGTGTCAGGACCTTAATTAGGGAGAGTGTCAGTGCCTGAGTTGGGAGTAGTGCCAGTGCCTTAGTTAGAGACAGCGCCAGTGCCTGAGTTGGGAGTAGTGTCAGGGCCATAGTTAGGGATGGTGTCAGTTGCTGAGATGGAAGTAGTGTCAGGCCCTTAGTTACGGACAGTGCCAGGGCCTGAGTTGGGATTAGTTTCAGGGTCTTTATTATGGACTGTGTCAGGGCCTGAGTTAAGAGTAGTGTCAAGGCCTTAATTTGGGAGAGTGTCACTGTCTGAGTTGGGAGTAGTGTCAGACCCTTAGTTAAGGGACAGCGTCAGTGTCTGAGTTAGGAATAGTGCCAGAGCCTAAGTTACGGACAGTGCCAGGGCCTGAGTTAGGAGTAGTCTGAGACTGGTAGTTAGTACCCGTGTAAGGGCCTGAGTTGTGAGTAGTTTCAGGGCCTTAGTTAGCGAAAGTGTCAATGCCGGAATTGGGAGTAATGTCAGGGCTTACTTAGGGAGAGTGTCAGTGCCTGAGGTGGAAGTAGTATCAGGGCCTTAGTTAAGGACAGTGTCAGTGCCTGAGTTCGGAGTACTGTCAGGGCATATTTCGGGACAGTCTCAGTGCCTATTTTGGGAGTACTGTCACGGCCTTAGTTAGTGACATTGTCAGTGCCTGAGTAAGGAGTAGTGTCCAGGCCTTAGTTAGGGACAGTGTCAGTTGCTTAGTTAGGAGTAGTGTCAGGGCCTAAGTTAGGGCCAGTGTCAGTGCCTGAGTCAGGAGTAGAGTCAGGGCCTAAGTTAGGGACAGTGTCATTGCTTGAGATACGAGTAGTGTCAGGGCCTTAGTTAGGAGTAGCATCAGTGCCTTCGTTAGGTATTGTATCAGCGCCTCAGTTGGGAATAGTTTCAGGGCCTTATTTAGGACAGTGTTAGTGCCTGAGTTAGGAGTTGTGTCGGCCTTAGTTAGGGACCTTTTCAGGGCCTGAGTTAGGAGTAACGTCAGGGCCTTCCTTAAGTAATTTGTCGGCGCCTGAGTTAGGAATAGTGTCAGGGCCTTAGTTAGGGACACTGTCAGGGCAAGATTTAGGAGTTGTGTTAGGGCGTGAGCTATGAATAGTGTCAGGGCCTTAGTTAGTGACAGTGTCAGTGCTGAGTTTGGTGTAGTATCAGGGCCTTAGTTAGAGACAGTGTCAGGGCCTGAGTTAGGTGTATGTCAGGGCCTTAGTTAGGGACAGTGTCAGTGGCTGATTTAGGAGTAGTGTCAGAGGCTTTGTTAGGGACAGTGTCAGGGCCTGAGTTAAGAGTAGTGTCACAGCTTTAGTTAGGACCAGTGTCAGGGCCTTAGTTAAGTCCAACATCAGCGCCTATGATAGGAATCAGATCAGGACCTGTGTTACAGGTAATGTCAGGGCCTTATTTAAGAACAGTGTCAGGGCCTGAGTCCTGACTTACTCCTTACTCTCCTCACTGAGGACTTTTGACACTACTGCTAATTCAGGCCCTGATAATGTCCCTAACTAAGGCCCTGACACTTTCCCTGGCTAAGGCCCTGAAATTCTCCTAAGTCAGGCCCTGATACTGTCCCTAACAATGGCCCTGACACTACACCTAACGTAGGCCCCGACATGATACTTAACAAAGGCTTTGTTGCTAGTCCAAACTAAAGCCCTGAAATTGGTCCTAAATAAGTCCTTGACACTAATCGCCTTGAAACTTTCCCTAACGTAGGCGCTGCTACCATCAATATCTAAAGTCCTGACATTATCCTGAGCTAATATCCTGACCCATGTCTTACCAAGGTTCTGAAACTCTCCCAAAGTTAGCCCTGACACTGTCCCTAAGTGAGGCCCTGAGGCTGTCCCTCACAGAGGTCCTGATAATGTCTTTAACTAAACTCTAATGCTGATCTTACAGAGACCCTTATGTTGATCCTATGTCATGCCCTGACGCTGTCCGTAGCTAAGGCCCTGACTCTAGGCATCACTCAGGCCCTGTCGCTCTCCCTAAGTCAGGCTAAGACTCTGTCCCTACCTGAAGCCCTGACGCTGGGCCTAAATTAGGCACTGATGCTCTAATTAGCTATGGTCTTGAGAGTATCCTTAGGTCATTTCCTGACACTATCCCTAGATCTTAACTTAAACTTGTCTTTAGCTACTGTCGAGCCTCTTATGCTAACTAAATCCCTGATGCTGTCTCTAACTAATAGCCTGAAATTAGGCCCGAGGCCGTCAACCTGTCCCTAACTGAGGTTGGAGGCTCATCCTAACTGAGGCGCTGACACTGTCCCTAACTAAAGCCCTGACACTACACCTAACTCAGTCCCTGACACTGTACTTTACAAGGGCTCTGATGCTAGTCCTAACTCAGGCCCTGACACTGTCTCTAAGTAAGGCTCAGAACTTGCCCCTAAATAGGCCCTGCTGTCAGCAATAACTAAAAACTGGACACTAGCCTGAGTTAATATCCTGACATATTTCTAACCAAGGTCCTGACACTGTCCCTAAGAAAGCCCTGTCGCTGTCCCTATGTTAAGAACTGAGGTTGTCCCTAACTCAGGCCCTGAAGCTTTCCCTAACTGAGGCCTTGAAGCTGTGACTAAGTCAGGCCCTGATCATATCTGTAACCAAGACGCTAAGGCTGATCCAACAGAGGCGCTGATTCTGTTCCTAAGTCATGCCCTGACAGTGTCCTCAGCTAAGGGCCTGACGCTAGGCCTCACTCAGGCCCTGTCGCTCTCCCTAAGTCAGGCTCTGATGCTGTCCCTACCTGAAGCCCTGACACTGGTTCTAAATCAGGATCTGATACTCTCAGGAACTAAGGTTTTGACACTATGCTTAGGTCCTTTCCTGACACGCTGCATAGACCATGACCTGACCCTGTCCCTAGCAAATGTCGTGCCTCTTATGCTAACTACAGCCCTGCTGCTGTCCTTAACTAAGGGCCTAAAATTACTCTCGAGGCTGTGACCCTGTCCGTACCTAAGGCCTCGATGTTCGTCCTAATTCAGGGCCTGACACTGTCCCTAACTAAGGCCCTGCTGCCGTCAATATCTAAAGTCCTGACACTATCCTGAGCTAATTTCCTGACCCATCTCTTACCAAGGTCCTGAAACTGTCCCTAAGGAAGCCCTGATGCTGTCTCTAAGTGAGGCCTTGAGGCTGTCCCTAACAGAGGCCCTGAGAATATCTTTAACATAGCCCCTGAGGCTGATCCTACCGTGGCTCTTATGCTGCTCCTAAGTCATGCCCTGACACTGTCTCTAGCTAAGGCCGGGACGCTAGGCCTCACTCAGGCCCTGTCCCACTCCCTAAGTCAGGCTCTGACGCTCTTCCTACCCGAAGCCCTGACACTCACTGCTCCTAAATTAGGTCCTGATGTGCTAAGTAACTAAGGTCTTGACACTATCCCTAGGACATTTCCTGACACTGTCCCTAGACCTTAACGTAACCTTCTCTTTAGCTAATGTCGAGATTAGCTAAAGAGATTCTTTAGAACGAGATTCTTTCATCTTCTGAATATAGTTTTCTTCAAAACATAATTTTTAGAGTGTTACTAACTTTAAACAAAATGTACTCAACTGCTGTGGAATATTCCTTCATAGGAGCGTGCATGGTTCACTTCTGCATCTGCTTGTGGTGGTGTTCAGGTTGCTTTCAGCTGTAGATCCCCTTATGCTAGCTAAATCCCTGATTCTGTCCCTAAATGAGGCCCTGAATTTAGGTCCGAGGCCGTGAACCTGTCCCTCACTGAGGCCTGGAGGCTCGTCCTAATGCAGGCCCTGACACTGTCCCTAACTAAGGCTCTGACACTACACCTAGCTCAGTCACTGTCACTGTACCTAACAAAGGCTCTGATGCTAGTCCTAACTTAGGCCCTGACACTGCCTCTAACTAAGGCCCTGCTGCCGTCAATATCTGAACACCTGATATTCTCCTGAGCTAATAGCCTGACCCATGTCTTCCCAAGGTCCTGAAACTTTCCCAAAGTAAGCCCTGACGCTGTCCCTAAGTGAGGCCTTGAGGCTATCCCTAACGGAGGCCCTGATAATAGCTTTAACGAAGACCCTAATGCTGATCCTACAGAGGCCTTTATGCTGCTCCTAAGTCATGCCCTGATACTGTCCCTTACTCAGGCCCTAAAGATAGGCCTCACTTAGGCCCTGTTGCTGTACCTTAGTTAGGCTCTGATGCTGTCCATACATCAAGCCCTGGCGCTGGTCCTGATTAAGGCGCTCACGCTGCTGCTAACTAAGGCCCTGATGCTCTCAATAACTAAGGTCTTCTCGTTATCCCTTGGTCATTTCCTTTCACTATCTCTGGCCTGGAACCTGACTCTGTCCCGAGATAATCTCCTGCATCTTATGCTAACTGAAACCCTAATGCTCTCCCTAACTGAGGCCCTGACTACTCCTAACTAAGGCCATGACACTGAACCTAACAAAGGCCCGGAATCTGTCCTTAATATAGGCCCTGCTGCCAGCAATAACTAAAATCCTGACACTCTCCTGAGCTAATATCCTGACTCATTTCTAACCAAGGTCCTGACACTGTCCCTAAGAAAGCCCTGTCGCTGTCTTTAAGTGAAGCCCTGAGGCTGTCTGTAACTCAGACCCTGAAGCTTTCCCTAACTGAGGCCTTGACGCTGTGACTAACTAGGGCTCCGGTCATGTCTTTAACTAAGAACCTAAAGCTGATCCAACAAAGGCACTGATGCTGCTCCTAAGTCATTCCCTGACAGTGTCCCCAGCTAAGGGCCTGACATTAGGCCTCACTCAGGCCCTGTCGCTCTCCCTAAGTCAGGCCCTGATGCTGTCCCTACCTGAAGCCCTAACACTGCTTCTGAATAAGTCCCTGAGGGTCTCAGTAACAAAGGTCTTCACACTATCCTTAGGTCATTTCCTGACACGATTCCAAGCCTTTACCCTAACCCTGTCCCGAGCTAATGTCCTACCTCTTATGCTAACTAAAGACCTTATGCTGTGCCTAATTCAGGCACTGAATTTAGTCCCAAGGCCGCTAGACTGTCCCTAACTCGGCTCGATGCCCTTATCGTCACAATGTTCCATGACCACTGTCATCACAATGCTCAACGCCCTTTTCATCAGAATGCTCCACGCCCTTGTCATCACAATGCTCCATAACCCCTGTCATCACAATGTTCCATGACCTTTGTCATCGCAATGCTACATGCCATTGTCATCACAATGCTCCATGCCCTTATCATCACAATGCTCCATGACCCCTTTCATCACAATGCTCCATGACCGTTGTCTAAAATGCTACATGCCTGTGAAATCACAAAGCTCCATGCCCCCTGTCATCACAAGTCTCCATGACTCTTGTCATCACAATGCTTCATGGCCCCTGTCATTCAAAATGCCATATGACCACTGTCATCAAAATGTTCCATGGCCCTTGTCATCACAATGCCCCGTGACCCCTGTCATCACAATGTTCCAGGCCCCCTGTCATCACAATGAGCCATGACCCCTTTCATCACAATGCTCCAGGTCAGTTTTCATCACAATGCTCCATGACCCCTGTCATCACAATGTTCCCTGGCCTTTGTCATCACAATTCTCCATGGCCCCTGTAATCACAGTGCTCCATGACAACGTTCATCACATTGCTCCAGGACCACTGTCATCATAATGCCACATGAGCCCTGTCATCACAATGCTCCATGGCCCTTGTCATCACAATGCTCCATGATCCTTGTAATCAAAACGCTCCTTGACCCTTTCATCACAATGTTACAGTACCCCTTTCTTCACAATGCTCCATGCCGCTGGTCACCACAATGCTCCATGACCTCTGTCATCACAATGCTCCATGTCCCTTGTCATTAAAATGCTCCATGGCCCCTGTCATCACAATGCTGCATGATCCTTATAATCTCAATGCTCCATGGTCCTCGTCATCACAAATCTCCACGCATTTGTCATCACAATGCACCATGACCCCTGTCATCCCAATGCTCCATAGCACTTTTCATCACAATGCTACATGACCACTTTTATCACAATGTTCCATGACCACTTTCATCACAATGCTCCATGACCACTTTCATCACAATGCCCCATGACCCCTGTCATCAAAATGCTCCATGGCCCTTGTCACCACAATGCTCCAGGACCCGTCATCACAATTCTCCATGGCCCTTGTCATCACAGTGCTCCATGGCGCTTGTCATCACAATGATCCAGAGCCTTAGTGCTTGAGTTGGGATTAGTATCATTGCCTCAGTTAGGGACACTGTCATTGCCTGAATTGGGAGTAGTGTCAGAACCTTAGCTAGGGACAGTGCCAGGGCAAGTTGGGAGTAGTGCCTGTGCCTTAGTTAGGGACAGCGCCAGTGCTTGCGTTGGGAGTAGTGTCAGGGCCATAGTTAGGGACAGTGTCAGTGGCTGAGATGGGAATAGTGTTAGGGCCTTAGTTACGGACATTGTCAGTGTCTAAGTTGGGATTTTTGTCAGGGTCTTTATTATGGACAGTGTCAGGGCCTGAGTTAAGAGTAGTGTCAAGGCCTTAATTTGGAAGAGTGTCAGTGTCTCAGTTTGGAGTAGTGTCAGACCCTTACTTAGGAACAGCGTCAGTGCCTGAGTTGGGAGTAGTGACATGGCCTAAGTTATGGACAGTGTCAGGGACTGAGTTAGGAATAGTCTCAGGACCTTAGTTAGGGACAGTGTCAGTGACTATGTTAGGAATAGTGTCAGGGTCTAAGTTAGGAGTAGTCTGAGACCGGTAGTTAGGAACAGTGTCAGGGCCTGAGTTGTGAGTAGTTTCAGGGCCTTAGTTAGAGAAAGTGTCAGTGCCGGAGGTGGGAGTTATGTCAGGGCCTTAGTTAGGGACAGTGTCACTGCCTGAGTTGGAAGTAGTGTCAGGGCATTAGGGACAGTGTCAGTGGCTGTGATGGGAGTAGTGTCAGGGTCTTAGTTAGGGAGAGTGTCAGTGCCTGAGTTGGGAATAGTCTCAGGGTCTTTTTTGGGGACAGCATCAGGGCATGAGTTAAAAGTAGAGTCAAGGCCTTAGTTAGGGAGAGTGTCAGTGCCTGTGTTGGGAGAAGTATCAGGCCCTTCGTTAGGGACAGTGTCAGGGTCTCAGGTAGAAGTAGTCTCAGGGCCTTAGTTAGGTAGCGTGTCAGTGCCTAAGTAAGTAGTAGTGGGAGGGCCTTCGTTAGGGACAGTGTCAATGCCTGTGTTGGGAGTAGTGTCAGAGCCTTAGTTAGGGACAGCGTCAGTGCCTGTGTTGGGAGTAGTGTCAGGGCCTTACTTAGGGACAGCGTCAGTGCCTGAGATAGGAGTAGTGTGATGGCCGTAGTTAGGGACACTCTCAGTGCCAGAGTTGGGGGTAGTGGCAGGCCTCTGTTAGGGACTGTGCCAGGGCCTGAGTTAAGAATAGTGTCAAGTCCTTAGTTAGGGACAGTGTTAGTGCCTGAGTTGAGAGTAATGTCAGGGCCTTAGTTAGGGACAATGTCAGTGCCTGAGTTGGGAGTAGTGTCAGGACCTTAATTAGGGAGAGTGTCAGTGCCTGAGTTGGGAGTAGTGCCAGTGCCTTAGTTAGAGACAGCGCCAGTGCCTGAGTTGGGAGTAGTGTCAGGGCCATAGTTAGGGATGGTGTCAGTTGCTGAGATGGAAGTAGTGTCAGGCCCTTAGTTACGGACAGTGCCAGGGCCTGAGTTGGGATTAGTTTCAGGGTCTTTATTATGGACTGTGTCAGGGCCTGAGTTAAGAGTAGTGTCAAGGCCTTAATTTGGGAGAGTGTCACTGTCTGAGTTGGGAGTAGTGTCAGACCCTTAGTTAAGGGACAGCGTCAGTGTCTGAGTTAGGAATAGTGCCAGAGCCTAAGTTACGGACAGTGCCAGGGCCTGAGTTAGGAGTAGTCTGAGACTGGTAGTTAGTACCCGTGTAAGGGCCTGAGTTGTGAGTAGTTTCAGGGCCTTAGTTAGCGAAAGTGTCAATGCCGGAATTGGGAGTAATGTCAGGGCTTACTTAGGGAGAGTGTCAGTGCCTGAGGTGGAAGTAGTATCAGGGCCTTAGTTAAGGACAGTGTCAGTGCCTGAGTTCGGAGTACTGTCAGGGCATATTTCGGGACAGTCTCAGAGCCTATTTGGGAGTAGTGTCACGGCCTTAGTTAGTGACATTGTCAGTGCCTGAGTAAGGAGTAGTGTCCGGGCCTTAGTTAGGGGCAGTGTCAGTTGCTTAGTTAGGAGTAGTGTCAGGGCCTAAGTTAGGGCCAGTGTCAGTGCCTGAGTCAGGAGTAGAGTCAGGGCCTAAGTTAGGGACAGTGTCATTGCTTGAGATAGGAATAGTGTCAGGGCCTTAGTTAGGAGTAGCATCAGTGCCTTCGTTAGGTATTGTATCAGCGCCTCAGTTGGGAATAGTTTCAGGGCCTTATTAAGGACAGTGTTAGTGCCTGAGTTAGGAGTTGTGTCAGCCTTAGTTAGGGACCTTTTCAGGGCCTGAGTTAAGAGTAACGTCAGGGCCTTCCTTAAGTATTGTGTCAGCGCCTGAGTTAGGAATAGTGTCAGGGCCTTAGTTAGGGACACTGTCAGGGCATGTTTTAGGAGTTGTGTTAGGGCGTGAGCTATGAATAGTGTCAGGGCCTTAGTTAGTGACAGTGTCAGTGCTGAGTTTGGAGTAGTATCAGGGCCTCAGTTAGAGACAGTGTCAGGGCCTGAGTTAGGTGTATGTCAGGGCCTTAGTTAGGGACAGTGTCAGTGCCTGATTTAGGAGTAGTGTCAGAGGCTTTGTTAGGGACAGTGTCAGGGCCTGAGTTAAGAGTAGTGTCACAGCTTTAGTTAGGACCAGTGTCAGGGTCTTAGTTAAGTCCAACATCAGCGCCTATGATAGGAATCAGATCAGGACCTGTGTTACAGGTAATGTCAGGGCCTTATTTAAGAACAGTGTCAGGGCCTGAGTCCTGACTTACTCCTTACTCTCCTCACTGAGGACTTTTGACACTACTGCTAATTCAGGCCCTGATAATGTCCCTAACTAAGGCCCTGACACTTTCCCTGGCTAAGGCCCTGAACTTCTCCTAAGTCAGGCCCTGATACTGTCCCTAACAATGGCCCTGACACTACACCTAACGTAGGCCCCGACACGATACCTAACAAAGGCTTTGTTGCTAGTCCAAACTAAAGCCCTAAAATTGGTCCTAAATAAGTCCTTGACACTAATCGCCTTGAAACTTTCCCTAACGTAGGCGCTGCTACCATCAATATCTAAAGTCCTGACATTATCCTGAGCTAATATCCTGACCCATGTCTTACCAAGGTCCTGAAACTCTCCCAAAGTTAGCCCTGACACTGTCCCTAAGTGAGGCCCTGAGGCTGTCCCTCACAGAGGTCCTGATAATGTCTTTAACTAAACTCTAATGCTGATCTTACAGAGACCCTTATGTTGATCCTATGTCATGCCCTGACGCTGTCCGTAGCTAAGGCCCTGACTCTAGGCATCACTCAGGCCCTGTCGCTCTCCCTAAGTCAGGCTAAGACTCTGTCCCTACCTGAAGCCCTGACGCTGGGCCTAAATTAGGCACTGATGCTCTAATTAGCTATGGTCTTGACAGTATCCCTAGGTCATTTCCTGACACTATCCCTAGATCTTAACCTAAACTTGTCTTTAGCTATTGTCGAGCCTCTTATGCTAACTAAATCCCTGATGCTGTCTCTAACTAAGAGCCTGAAATTAGGCCCGAGGCCGTCAACCTGTCCCTAACTGAGGTTGGAGGCTCATCCGAACTGAGGCGCTGACACTGTCCCTAACTAAAGCCCTGACACTACACCTAACTCAGTCCCTGACACTGTACTTTACAAGGGCTCTGATGCTAGTCCTAACTCAGGCCCTGACACTGTCTCTAAGTAAGGCTCAGAATTTGCCCCTAAGATAGGCCCTGCTGTCAGCAATAACTAAAAACTGGACACTAGCCTGAGTTAATATCCTGACATATTTCTAACCAAGGTCCTGACACTGTCCCTAAGAAAGCCCTGTCGCTGTCCCTATGTTAAGAACTGAGGCTGTCCCTAACTCAGGCCCTGAAGCTTTCCCTAACTGAGGCCTTGAAGCTGTGACTAAGTCAGGCCCTGATCATATCTGTAACAAAGACGCTAAGGCTGATCCAAAAGAGGCGCTGATTCTGTTCCTAAGTCATGCCCTGACAGTGTCCTCAGCTAAGGGCCTGACGCTAGGCCTCACTCAGGCCCTGTCGCTCTCCCTAAGTCAGGCTCTGATGCTGTCCCTACCTGAAGCCCTGACACTGGTTCTAAATAAGGATCTGATACTCTCAGTAACTAAGGTTTTGACACTATGCTTAGGTCCTTTCCTGACACTATCCCTAGACCATAACCTGACCCTGTCCCTAGCAAATGTCGTGCCTCTTATGCTAACTACAGCCCTGCTGCTGTCCTTAACTAAGGGCCTAAAATTACTCTCGAGGCTGTGACCCTGTCCGTACCTAAGGCCTCGATGTTCGTCCTAATTCAGGGCCTGACACTGTCCCTAACTAAGGCCCTGCTGCCGTCAATATCTAAAGTCCTGACACTATCCTGAGCTAATTTCCTGACCCATCTCTTACCAAGGTCCTGAAACTGTCCCTAAGGAAGCCCTGATGCTGTCTCTAAGTGAGGTCTTGAGGCTGTCCCTAACAGAGGCCCTGAGAATATCTTTAACATAGCCCCTGAGGCTGATCCTACCGTGGCTCTTATGCTGCTCCTAAGTCATGCCCTGACACTGTCTCTAGCTAAGGCCCTGACGCTAGGCCTCACTCAGGCCCTGTCCCACTCCCTAAGTCAGGCTCTGACGCTCTTCCTACCCGAAGCCCTGACACTCACTGCTCCTAAATTAGGTCCTGATGTGCTAAGTAACTAAGGTCTTGACACTATCCCTAGGACATTTCCTGACACTGTCCCTAGACCTTAACGTAACCTTCTCTTTAGCTAATGTCGAGATTAGCTAAAGAGATTCTTTAGAACGAGATTCTTTCATCTTCTGAATATAGTTTTCTTCAAAACATAATTTTTAGAGTGTTACTAACTTTAAACAAAATGGACTCAACTGCTGTGGAATATTCCTTCATAGGAGCGTGCATGGTTCACTTCTGCATCTGCTTGTGGTGGTGTTCAGGTTGCTTTCAGCTGTAGATCCCCTTATGCTAGCTAAATCCCTGATTCTGTCCCTAAATGAGGCCCTGAATTTAGGTCCGAGGCCGTGAACCTGTCCCTCACTGAGGCCTGGAGGCTCGTCCTAATGCAGGCCCTGACACTGTCCCTAACTAAGGCTCTGACACTACACCTAGCTCAGTCACTGTCACTGTACCTAACAAAGGCTCTGATGCTAGTCCTAACTTAGGCCCTGACACTGCCTCTAACTAAGGCCCTGCTGCCGTCAATATCTGAACACCTGATATTCTCCTGAGCTAATAGCCTGACCCATGTCTTCCCAAGGTCCTGAAACTTTCCCAAAGTAAGCCCTGACGCTGTCCCTAAGTGAGGCCTTGAGGCTATCCCTAACGGAGGCCCTGATAATAGCTTTAACGAAGACCCTAATGCTGATCCTACAGAGGCCTTTATGCTGCTCCTAAGTCATGCCCTGATACTGTCCCTTACTCAGGCCCTAAAGATAGGCCTCACTTAGGCCCTGTTGCTGTACCTTAGTTAGGCTCTGATGCTGTCCATACATCAAGCCCTGGCGCTGGTCCTGATTAAGGCGCTCACACTGCTGCTAACTAAGGCCCTGATGCTCTCAATAACTAAGGTCTTCTCGTTATCCCTTGGTCATTTCCTTTCACTATCTCTGGCCTGGAACCTGACTCTGTCCCGAGATAATCTCCTGCATCTTATGCTAACTGAAACCCTAATGCTCTCCCTAACTGAGGCCCTGACTACTCCTAACTAAGGCCATGACACTGAACCTAACAAAGGCCCGGAATCTGTCCTTAATATAGGCCCTGCTGCCAGCAATAACTAAAATCCTGACACTCTCCTAGTTAATATCCTGACTCATTTCTAACCAAGGTCCTGACCCTGTCCCTAAGAAAGCCCTGTCGCTGTCTTTAAGTGAAGCCCTGAGGCTATCTGTAACTCAGATCCTGAAGCTTTCCCTAACTGAGGCCTTGACGTTGTGACTAACTAGGGCTCCGGTCATGTCTTTAACTAAGAACCTAAAGCTGATCCAACAAAGGCACTGATGCTGCTCCTAAGTCATTCCTTGACAGGGTCCCCTGCTAAGGGCCTGACATTAGGCCTCACTCAGGCCCTGTCACTCTCCTTAAGTCAGGCCCTGACGTTGTCCCTACCTGAAGCCCTAACACTGCTTCTGAATAAGTCCCTGAGAGTCTCAGTAACAAAGGTCTTCACACTATCCTTAGGTCATTTCCTGACACGATTCCAAGCCTTTACCCTAACCCTGTCCCGAGCTAATGTCCTACCTCTTATGCTAACTAAAGACCTTATGCTGTGCCTAATTCAGGCACTGAATTTAGTCCCAAGGCCGCTAGACTGTCCCTAACCCGCCTCGATGCCCTTATCGTCACAATGTTCCATGACCACTGTCATCACAATGCTCCACGCCCTTGTCATCACAATGCTCCATAACCCCTGTCATCACAATGCTCCATGACCTTTGTCATCGCAATGCTACATGCCATTGTCATCACAATGCTCCATGCCCTTATCATCACAATGATCCATGACCCCTTTCATCACAATGCTCCATGACCCTTGTCTAAAATGCTACATGCCTGTGAAATCACAAAGCTCCATGCCCCCTGTCATCACAAGTCCCCATGACTCTTGTCATCACAATGTTTCATGGCCCCTGTCATTCAAAATGCTATATGACCACTGTCATCAAAATGTTCCATGGCCCTTGTCATCACAATGCCCCGTGACCCCTGTCATCACAATGTTCCAGGCCCCCTGTCATCACAATGAGCCGTGACCCCTTTCATCACAATGCTCCAGGTCCGTTTTCATCACAATGCTCCATGGCCCCTGTCATCACAATGCTGCATGATCCTTGTAATCTCAATGCTCCATGGTCCTCGTCATCACAAATCTCCACGCATTGGTCATCACAATGTTCCATGACCCCTGTCATCCCAATGCTCCATAGCACTTTTCATCACAATGCTACATGACCACTTTTATCACAATGTTCCATGACCACTTTCATCACAATGCTCCATGACCACTTTCATCACAATGCCCCATGACCCCTGTCATCAAAATGCTCCATGGCCCTTGTCACCACAATGCTCCAGGACCCGTCATCACAATTCTCCATGGCCCTTGTCATCACAGTGCTCCATGGCGCTTGTCATCACAATGATCCAGAGCCTTAGTGCTTGAGTTGGGAGTAGTATCATTGCCTCAGTTAGGGACACTCTCATTGCCTGAATAGGGCAATGTGTCAGAGCCTTAGTTAGGGACAGCGCCAGGACGAGTTGGGAGTAGTGCCAGTGCCTTAGTTAGGGACAGCGCCAGTGCTTGCGTTGGGAGTAGTGTCAGGGCCATAGTTAGGGACAGTGTCAGTGGCTGAGATGGGAATAGTGTCAGGGCCTTAGTTACGGACATTGTCAGTGCCTAAGTTGGGATTTTTGTCAGGGTCTTTATTATGGACAGTGTCAGGGCCTGAGTTAAGAGTAGTGTCAAGGCCTTAATTTGGAGGAGTGTCAGTGTCTCAGTTTGGAGTAGTGTCAGACCCTTAGTTAGGAACAGCGTCAGTGCCTGAGTTGGGAGTAGTGACATGGCCTAAGTTAGGGACAGTGTCAGGGTCTGAGTTAGAAATAGTCTCAAGACCTTAGTTAGGGAGAGTGTCAGTGACTGTGTTAGGAATAGTGTCAGGGCCTAAGTTAGGAGGAGTCTGAGACCGGTAGTTAGGAACACTTTCAGGGCCTGAGTTGTGAGTAGTTTCAGGGCCTTAGTTAGAGAAAGTGTCAGTGCCGGAGTTGGGAGTTATGTCAGGGCCTTAGTTAGAGACAGTGTCAGTGCCTAGTTTGGGAGTAGTGTCAGGGCCTAGTTAGGGACAGTGTCAGGGCCTGAGTTGGAAGTAGTGTCAGGGCATTAGGGACAGTGTCAGTGGCTGAGATGGGAGTAGTGTCAGGGCCTTAGTTATGGACAGTGTCAGTGCCTAATTTGGGAGTAGTGTCAGGGCCTTAGTTAGGGACAGTGTCAGTGCCTAGTTTGGGAGTAGTGTCAGGGCCTAGTTAGGGACAGTGTCAGGGCCTGAGTTGGAAGTAGTGTCAGGGCATTAGGGACAGTGTCAGTGGCTGAGATGGGAGTAGTGTCAAGGCCTTAGTTAGGGACAGTGTCAGTGCCTGATTTGGGAGTAGTGTCAGGGCCTCAGTTAGGGACAGTGACAGTGCCTAAGTTGGGAGTAATGTCAGGGCCTTAGTTAGGGACAGTGTCAGTGGCTGAGATGGGAGTGGTGTCAGGGCCTTAGTTAGGGACAGTGTCAGGGCCTGAATTGGGAGTAGTCTCTGGGCCGTAGTTAGGAACAGCGTCAGTGACTGAGTTGGGAGTACTCTCAGGGTCTTAGTTAAGGACAGTGTCAGGGCATGAGTTAAGTATTGTGTCAAAGCCTTAGTTACGGAGAGTGTCAGTTTTTGAGTTAAGAGAAGTGTAACGGCCTTATTTAGTGACAGTGACAGTGCCTGCGTTAGGAGTGGAGTCAGGGCCTTATTTACGGTAGTGTCAGTGCCTGAGTTAGGAGTAGTGTCAGGGCCTTAGTTAGGGACAGTGTCAGTGCCTGTGTTGGGAGTAGTGTCAGGACCTTAATTAGGGAGAGTGTCAGTGCCTGAGTTGGGAGTAGTGCCAGTGCCTTAGTTAGAGACAGCGCCAGTGCCTGAGTTGGGAGTAGTGTCAGGGCCATAGTTAGGGATGGTGTCAGTTGCTGAGATGGAAGTAGTGTCAGGCCCTTAGTTACGGACAGTGCCAGGGCCTGAGTTGGGATTAGTTTCAGGGTCTTTATTATGGACTGTGTCAGGGCCTGAGTTAAGAGTAGTGTCAAGGCCTTAATTTGGGAGAGTGTCACTGTCTGAGTTGGGAGTAGTGTCAGACCCTTAGTTAAGGGACAGCGTCAGTGTCTGAGTTAGGAATAGTGCCAGAGCCTAAGTTACGGACAGTGCCAGGGCCTGAGTTAGGAGTAGTCTGAGACTGGTAGTTAGTACCCGTGTAAGGGCCTGAGTTGTGAGTAGTTTCAGGGCCTTAGTTAGCGAAAGTGTCAATGCCGGAATTGGGAGTAATGTCAGGGCTTACTTAGGGAGAGTGTCAGTGCCTGAGGTGGAAGTAGTATCAGGGCCTTAGTTAAGGACAGTGTCAGTGCCTGAGTTCGGAGTACTGTCAGGGCATATTTCGGGACAGTCTCAGTGCCTATTTTGGGAGTAGTGTCACGGCCTTAGTTAGTGACATTGTCAGGGCCTGAGTAAGGAGTAGTGTCCGGGCCTTAGTTAGGGACAGTGTCAGTTGCTTAGTTAGGAGTAGTGTCAGGGCCTAAGTTAGGGCCAGTGTCAGTGCCTGAGTCAGGAGTAGAGTCAGGGTCTAAGTTAGGGACAGTGTCATTGCTTGAGATAGGAGTAGTGTCAGGGCCTTAGTTAGGAGTAGCATCAGTGCCTTCGTTAGGTATTGTATCAGCGCCTCAGTTGGGAATAGTTTCAGGGCCTTATTTAGGACAGTGTTAGTGCCTGAGTTAGGAGTTGTGTCGGCCTTAGTTAGGGACCTTTTCAGGGCCTGAGTTAGGAGTAATGTCAGGGCCTTCCTTAAGTATTGTGTCGGCGCCTGAGTTAGGAATAGTGTCAGGGCCTTAGTTAGGGACATTGTCAGGGCATGATTTAGGAGTTGTGTTAGGGCGTGAGCTATGAATAGTGTCAGGGCCTTAGTTAGTGACAGTGTCAGTGCTGAGTTTGGAGTAGTATCAGGGCCTTAGTTAGAGACAGTGTCAGGGCCTGAGTTAGGTGTATGTCAGGGCCTTAGTTAGGGACAGTGTCAGTGGCTGATTTAGGAGTAGTGTCAGAGGCTTTGTTGGGACAGTGTCAGGGCCTGAGTTAAGAGTAGTGTCACAGCTTTAGTTAGGACCAGTGTCAGGGCCTTAGTTAAGTCCAACATCAGCGCCTATGATAGGAATCAGATCAGGACCTGTGTTACAGGTAATGTCAGGGCCTTATTTAAGAACAGTGTCAGGGCCTGAGTCCTGACTTACTCCTTACTCTCCTCACTGAGGACTTTTGACACTACTGCTAATTCAGGCCCTGATAATGTCCCTAACTAAGGCCCTGACACTACACCTAAATTGGGCCCTGACATGATACTTAACAAAGGCTTTGTTGCTGGTCCAAACTAAAGCCCTAAAATTGGTCCTAAATAAGGCCTTGACACTAATCGCCTTGAAACTTTCCCTAACGTAGGCGCTGCTACCATCAATATCTAAAGTCCTGACATTATCCTGAGCTAATATCCTGACCCATGTCTTACCAAGGTCCTGAAACTCTCCCAAAGTTAGCCCTGACACTGTCCCTAAGTGAGGCCCTGAGGCTGTCCCTCACAGAGGTCCTGATAATGTCTTTAACTAAACTCTAATGCTGATCTTACAGAGACCCTTATGTTGATCCTATGTCATGCCCTGACGCTGTCCGTAGCTAAGGCCCTGACTCTAGGCATCACTCAGGCCCTGTCGCTCTCCCTAAGTCAGGCTAAGACTCTGTCCCTACCTGAAGCCCTGACGCTGGGCCTAAATTAGGCACTGATGCTCTAATTAGCTATGGTCTTGACAGTATCCCTAGGTCATTTCCTGACACTATCCCTAGATCTTAACCTAAACTTGTCTTTAGCTATTGTCGAGCCTCTTATGCTAACTAAATCCCTGATGCTGTCTCTAACTAAGAGCCTGAAATTAGGCCCGAGGCCGTCAACCTGTCCCTAACTGAGGTTGGAGGCTCATCCGAACTGAGGCGCTGACACTGTCCCTAACTAAAGCCCTGACACTACACCTAACTCAGTCCCTGACACTGTACTTTACAAGGGCTCTGATGCTAGTCCTAACTCAGGCCCTGACACTGTCTCTAAGTAAGGCTCAGAATTTGCCCCTAAGATAGGCCCTGCTGTCAGCAATAACTAAAAACTGGACACTAGCCTGAGTTAATATCCTGACATATTTCTAACCAAGGTCCTGACACTGTCCCTAAGAAAGCCCTGTCGCTGTCCCTATGTTAAGAACTGAGGCTGTCCCTAACTCAGGCCCTGAAGCTTTCCCTAACTGAGGCCTTGAAGCTGTGACTAAGTCAGGCCCTGATCATATCTGTAACCAAGACGCTAAGGCTGATCCAACAGAGGCGCTGATTCTGTTCCTAAGTCATGCCCTGACAGTGTCCTCAGCTAAGGGCCTGACGCTAGGCCTCACTCAGGCCCTGTCGCTCTCCCTAAGTCAGGCTCTGATGCTGTCCCTACCTGAAGCCCTGACACTGGTTCTAAATAAGGATCTGATACTCTCAGTAACTAAGGTTTTGACACTATGCTTAGGTCCTTTCCTGACACTATCCCTAGACCATAACCTGACCCTGTCCCTAGCAAATGTCGTGCCTCTTATGCTAACTACAGCCCTGCTGCTGTCCTTAACTAAGGGCCTAAAATTACTCTCGAGGCTGTGACCCTGTCCGTACCTAAGGCCTCGATGTTCGTCCTAATTCAGGGCCTGACACTGTCCCTAACTAAGGCCCTGCTGCCGTCAATATCTAAAGTCCTGACACTATCCTGAGCTAATTTCCTGACCCATCTCTTACCAAGGTCCTGAAACTGTCCCTAAGGAAGCCCTGATGCTGTCTCTAAGTGAGGCCTTGAGGCTGTCCCTAACAGAGGCCCTGAGAATATCTTTAACATAGCCCCTGAGGCTGATCCTACCGTGGCTCTTATGCTGCTCCTAAGTCATGCCCTGACACTGTCTCTAGCTAAGGCCCTGACGCTAGGCCTCACTCAGGCCCTGTCCCACTCCCTAAGTCAGGCTCTGACGCTCTTCCTACCCGAAGCCCTGACACTCACTGCTCCTAAATTAGGTCCTGATGTGCTAAGTAACTAAGGTCTTGACACTATCCCTAGGTCATTTCCTGACACTGTCCCTAGACCTTAACCTAACCTTCTCTTTAGCTAATGTCGAGATTAGCTAAAGAGATTCTTTAGAACGAGATTCTTTCATCTTCTGAATATAGTTTTCTTCAAAACATAATTTTTAGAGTGTTACTAACTTTAAACAAAATGTACTCAACTGCTGTGGAATATTCCTTCATAGGAGCGTGCATGGTTCACTTCTGCATCTGCTTGTGGTGGTGTTCAGGTTGCTTTCAGCTGTAGATCCCCTTATGCTAGCTAAATCCCTGATTCTGTCCCTAAATGAGGCCCTGAATTTAGGTCCGAGGCCGTGAACCTGTCCCTCACTGAGGCCTGGAGGCTCGTCCTAATGCAGGCCCTGACACTGTCCCTAACTAAGGCTCTGACACTACACCTAGCTCAGTCACTGTCACTGTACCTAACAAAGGCTCTGATGCTAGTCCTAACTTAGGCCCTGACACTGCCTCTAACTAAGGCCCTGCTGCCGTCAATATCTGAACACCTGATATTCTCCTGAGCTAATAGCCTGACCCATGTCTTCCCAAGGTCCTGAAACTTTCCCAAAGTAAGCCCTGACGCTGTCCCTAAGTGAGGCCTTGAGGCTATCCCTAACGGAGGCCCTGATAATAGCTTTAACGAAGACCCTAATGCTGATCCTACAGAGGCCTTTATGCTGCTCCTAAGTCATGCCCTGATACTGTCCCTTACTCAGGCCCTAAAGATAGGCCTCACTTAGGCCCTGTTGCTGTACCTTAGTTAGGCTCTGATGCTGTCCATACATCAAGCCCTGGCGCTGGTCCTGATTAAGGCGCTCACGCTGCTGCTAACTAAGGCCCTGATGCTCTCAATAACTAAGGTCTTCTCGTTATCCCTTGGTCATTTCCTTTCACTATCTCTGGCCTGGAACCTGACTCTGTCCCGAGATAATCTCCTGCATCTTATGCTAACTGAAACCCTAATGCTCTCCCTAACTGAGGCCCTGACTACTCCTAACTAAGGCCATGACACTGAACCTAACAAAGGCCCGGAATCTGTCCTTAATATAGGCCCTGCTGCCAGCAATAACTAAAATCCTGACACTCTCCTGAGCTAATATCCTGACTCATTTCTAACCAAGGTCCTGACACTGTCCCTAAGAAAGCCCTGTCGCTGTCTTTAAGTGAAGCCCTGAGGCTGTCTGTAACTCAGACCCTGAAGCTTTCCCTAACTGAGGCCTTGACGCTGTGACTAACTAGGGCTCCGGTCATGTCTTTAACTAAGAACCTAAAGCGGATCCAACAAAGGCACTGATGCTGCTCCTAAGTCATTCCTTGACAGGGTCCCCAGCTAAGGGCCTGACATTAGGCCTCACTCAGGCCCTGTCGCTCTCCTTAAGTCAGGCCCTGACGTTGTCCCTACCTGAAGCCCTAACACTGCTTCTGAATAAGTCCTTGAGAGTCTCAGTAACAAAGGTCTTCACACTATCCTTAGGTCATTTCCTGATACGATTCCAAGCCTTTACCCTAACCCTGTCCCGAGCTAATGTCCTACCTCTTATGCTAACTAAAGACCTTATGCTGTGCCTAATTCAGGCACTGAATTTAGTCCCAAGGCCGCTAGACTGTCCCTAACTCGGCTCGATGCCCTTATCGTCACAATGTTCCATGACCACTGTCATCACAATGCTCCACGCCCTTGTCATCACAATGCTCCATAACCCCTGTCATCACAATGCTCCATGACCTTTGTCATCGCAATGCTACATGCCATTGTCATCACAATGCTCCATGCCCTTATCATCACAATGATCCATGACCCCTTTCATCACAATGCTCCATGACCCTTGTCTAAAATGCTACATGCCTGTGAAATCACAAAGCTCCATGCCCCCTGTCATCACAAGTCCCCATGACTCTTGTCATCACAATGTTTCATGGCCCCTGTCATTCAAAATGCCATATGACCACTCTCATCAAAATGTTCCATGGCCCTTGTCATCACAATGCCCCGTGACCCCTGTCATCACAATGTTCCAGGCCCCCTGTCATCACAATGAGCCGTGACCCCTTTCATCACAATGCTCCAGGTCCGTTTTCATCACAATGCTCCATGGCCCCTGTCATCACAATGCTGCATGATCCTTGTAATCTCAATGCTCCATGGTCCTCGTCATCACAAATCTCCACGCATTGGTCATCACAATGTTCCATGACCCCTGTCATCCCAATGCTCCATAGCACTTTTCATCACAATGCTACATGACCACTTTTATCACAATGTTCCATGACCACTTTCATCACAATGCTCCATGACCACTTTCATCACAATGCCCCATGACCCCTGTCATCAAAATGCTCCATGGCCCTTGTCACCACAATGCTCCAGGACCCGTCATCACAATTCTCCATGGCCCTTGTCATCACAGTGCTCCATGGCGCTTGTCATCACAATGATCCAGAGCCTTAGTGCTTGAGTTGGGAGTAGTATCATTGCCTCAGTTAGGGACACTGTCATTGCCTGAATTGGGCAATGTGTCAGAGCCTTAGTTAGGGACAGCGCCAGGACGAGTTGGGAGTAGTGCCAGTGCCTTAGTTAGGGACAGCGCCAGTGCTTGCGTTGGGAGTAGTGTCAGGGCCATAGTTAGGGACAGTGTCAGTGGCTGAGATGGGAATAGTGTCAGGGCCTTAGTTACGGACATTGTCAGTGCCTAAGTTGGGATTTTTGTCAGGGTCTTTATTATGGACAGTGTCAGGGCCTGAGTTAAGAGTAGTGTCAAGGCCTTAATTTGGAGGAGTGTCAGTGTCTCAGTTTGGAGTAGTGTCAGACCCTTAGTTAGGAACAGCGTCAGTGCCTGAGTTGGGAGTAGTGACATGGCCTAAGTTAGGGACAGTGTCAGGGTCTGAGTTAGAAATAGTCTCAAGACCTTAGTTAGGGAGAGTGTCAGTGACTGTGTTAGGAATAGTGTCAGGGCCTAAGTTAGAGACAGCGCCAGTGCCTGAGTTGGGAGTAGTGTCAGGGCCATAGTTAGGGATGGTGTCAGTTGCTGAGATGGAAGTAGTGTCAGGCCCTTAGTTACGGACAGTGCCAGGGCCTGAGTTGGGATTAGTTTCAGGGTCTTTATTATGGACTGTGTCAGGGCCTGAGTTAAGAGTAGTGTCAAGGCCTTAATTTGGGAGAGTGTCACTGTCTGAGTTGGGAGTAGTGTCAGACCCTTAGTTAAGGGACAGCGTCAGTGTCTGAGTTAGGAATAGTGCCAGAGCCTAAGTTACGGACAGTGCCAGGGCCTGAGTTAGGAGTAGTCTGAGACTGGTAGTTAGTACCCGTGTAAGGGCCTGAGTTGTGAGTAGTTTCAGGGCCTTAGTTAGCGAAAGTGTCAATGCCGGAATTGGGAGTAATGTCAGGGCTTACTTAGGGAGAGTGTCAGTGCCTGAGGTGGAAGTAGTATCAGGGCCTTAGTTAAGGACAGTGTCAGTGCCTGAGTTCGGAGTACTGTCAGGGCATATTTCGGGACAGTCTCAGTGCCTATTTTGGGAGTAGTGTCACGGCCTTAGTTAGTGACATTGTCAGTGACTGAGTAAGGAGTAGTGTCCGGGCCTTAGTTAGGGACAGTGTCAGTTGCTTAGTTAGGAGTAGTGTCAGGGCCTAAGTTAGGGCCAGTGTCAGTGCCTGAGTCAGGAGTAGAGTCAGGGTCTAAGCTAGGGACAGTGTCATTGCTTGAGATAGGAGTAGTGTCAGGGCCTTAGTTAGGAGTAGCATCAGTGCCTTCGTTAGGTATTGTATCAGCGCCTCAGTTGGGAATAATTTCAGGGCCTTATTTAGGACAGTGTTAGTGCCTGAGTTAGGAGTTGTGTCGGCCTTAGTTAGGGACCTTTTCAGGGCCTGAGTTAGGAGTAATGTCAGGGCCTTCCTTAAGTATTGTGTCGGCGCCTGAGTTAGGAATAGTGTCAGGGCGTTGGTTAGGGACATTGTCAGGGCATGATTTAGGAGTTGTGTTAGGGCGTGAGCTATGAATAGTGTCAGGGCCTTAGTTAGTGACAGTGTCAGTGCTGAGTTTGGAGTAGTATCAGGGCCTTAGTTAGAGACACTGTCAGGGCCTGAGTTAGGTGTATGTCAGGGCCTTAGTTAGGGACAGTGTCAGTGCCTGATTTAGGAGTAGTGTCAGAGGCTTTGTTAGGGACAGTGTCAGGGCCTGAGTTAAGAGTAGTGTCACAGCTTTAGTTAGGACCAGTGTCAGGGTCTTAGTTAAGTCCAACATCAGCGCCTATGATAGGAATCAGATCAGGACCTGTGTTACAGGTAATGTCAGGGCCTTATTTAAGAACAGTGTCAGGGCCTGAGTCCTGACTTACTCCTTACTCTCCTCACTGAGGACTTTTGACACTACTGCTAATTCAGGCCCTGATAATGTCCCTAACTAAGGCCCTGACACTTTCCCTGGCTAAGGCCCTGAACTTCTCCTAAGTCAGGCCCTGATACTGTCCCTAACAATGGCCCTGACACTACACCTAACGTAGGCCCCGACACGATACCTAACAAAGGCTTTGTTGCTAGTCCAAACTAAAGCCCTAAAATTGGTCCTAAATAAGTCCTTGACACTAATCGCCTTGAAACTTTCCCTAACGTAGGCGCTGCTACCATCAATATCTAAAGTCCTGACATTATCCTGAGCTAATATCCTGACCCATGTCTTACCAAGGTCCTGAAACTCTCCCAAAGTTAGCCCTGACACTGTCCCTAAGTGAGGCCCTGAGGCTGTCCCTCACAGAGGTCCTGATAATGTCTTTAACTAAACTCTAATGCTGATCTTACAGAGACCCTTATGTTGATCCTATGTCATGCCCTGACGCTGTCCGTAGCTAAGGCCCTGACTCTAGGCATCACTCAGGCCCTGTCGCTCTCCCTAAGTCAGGCTAAGACTCTGTCCCTACCTGAAGCCCTGACGCTGGGCCTAAATTAGGCACTGATGCTCTAATTAGCTATGGTCTTGACAGTATCCCTAGGTCATTTCCTGACACTATCCCTAGATCTTAACCTAAACTTGTCTTTAGCTATTGTCGAGCCTCTTATGCTAACTAAATCCCTGATGCTGTCTCTAACTAAGAGCCTGAAATTAGGCCCGAGGCCGTCAACCTGTCCCTAACTGAGGTTGGAGGCTCATCCGAACTGAGGCGCTGACACTGTCCCTAACTAAAGCCCTGACACTACACCTAACTCAGTCCCTGACACTGTACTTTACAAGGGCTCTGATGCTAGTCCTAACTCAGGCCCTGACACTGTCTCTAAGTAAGGCTCAGAATTTGCCCCTAAGATAGGCCCTGCTGTCAGCAATAACTAAAAACTGGACACTAGCCTGAGTTAATATCCTGACATATTTCTAACCAAGGTCCTGACACTGTCCCTAAGAAAGCCCTGTCGCTGTCCCTATGTTAAGAACTGAGGCTGTCCCTAACTCAGGCCCTGAAGCTTTCCCTAACTGAGGCCTTGAAGCTGTGACTAAGTCAGGCCCTGATCATATCTGTAACAAAGACGCTAAGGCTGATCCAAAAGAGGCGCTGATTCTGTTCCTAAGTCATGCCCTGACAGTGTCCTCAGCTAAGGGCCTGACGCTAGGCCTCACTCAGGCCCTGTCGCTCTCCCTAAGTCAGGCTCTGATGCTGTCCCTACCTGAAGCCCTGACACTGGTTCTAAATAAGGATCTGATACTCTCAGTAACTAAGGTTTTGACACTATGCTTAGGTCCTTTCCTGACACTATCCCTAGACCATAACCTGACCCTGTCCCTAGCAAATGTCGTGCCTCTTATGCTAACTACAGCCCTGCTGCTGTCCTTAACTAAGGGCCTAAAATTACTCTCGAGGCTGTGACCCTGTCCGTACCTAAGGCCTCGATGTTCGTCCTAATTCAGGGCCTGACACTGTCCCTAACTAAGGCCCTGCTGCCGTCAATATCTAAAGTCCTGACACTATCCTGAGCTAATTTCCTGACCCATCTCTTACCAAGGTCCTGAAACTGTCCCTAAGGAAGCCCTGATGCTGTCTCTAAGTGAGGTCTTGAGGCTGTCCCTAACAGAGGCCCTGAGAATATCTTTAACATAGCCCCTGAGGCTGATCCTACCGTGGCTCTTATGCTGCTCCTAAGTCATGCCCTGACACTGTCTCTAGCTAAGGCCCTGACGCTAGGCCTCACTCAGGCCCTGTCCCACTCCCTAAGTCAGGCTCTGACGCTCTTCCTACCCGAAGCCCTGACACTCACTGCTCCTAAATTAGGTCCTGATGTGCTAAGTAACTAAGGTCTTGACACTATCCCTAGGACATTTCCTGACACTGTCCCTAGACCTTAACGTAACCTTCTCTTTAGCTAATGTCGAGATTAGCTAAAGAGATTCTTTAGAACGAGATTCTTTCATCTTCTGAATATAGTTTTCTTCAAAACCTAATTTTTAGAGTGTTACTAACTTTAAACAAAATGTACTCAACTGCTGTGGAATATTCCTTCATAGGAGCGTGCATGGTTCACTTCTGCATCTGCTTGTGGTGGTGTTCAGGTTGCTTTCAGCTGTAGATCCCCTTATGCTAGCTAAATCCCTGATTCTGTCCCTAAATGAGGCCCTGAATTTAGGTCCGAGGCCGTGAACCTGTCCCTCACTGAGGCCTGGAGGCTCGTCCTAATGCAGGCCCTGACACTGTCCCTAACTAAGGCTCTGACACTACACCTAGCTCAGTCACTGTCACTGTACCTAACAAAGGCTCTGATGCTAGTCCTAACTTAGGCCCTGACACTGCCTCTAACTAAGGCCCTGCTGCCGTCAATATCTGAACACCTGATATTCTCCTGAGCTAATAGCCTGACCCATGTCTTCCCAAGGTCCTGAAACTTTCCCAAAGTAAGCCCTGACGCTGTCCCTAAGTGAGGCCTTGAGGCTATCCCTAACGGAGGCCCTGATAATAGCTTTAACGAAGACCCTAATGCTGATCCTACAGAGGCCTTTATGCTGCTCCTAAGTCATGCCCTGATACTGTCCCTTACTCAGGCCCTAAAGATAGGCCTCACTTAGGCCCTGTTGCTGTACCTTAGTTAGGCTCTGATGCTGTCCATACATCAAGCCCTGGCGCTGGTCCTGATTAAGGCGCTCACACTGCTGCTAACTAAGGCCCTGATGCTCTCAATAACTAAGGTCTTCTCGTTATCCCTTGGTCATTTCCTTTCACTATCTCTGGCCTGGAACCTGACTCTGTCCCGAGATAATCTCCTGCATCTTATGCTAACTGAAACCCTAATGCTCTCCCTAACTGAGGCCCTGACTACTCCTAACTAAGGCCATGACACTGAACCTAACAAAGGCCCGGAATCTGTCCTTAATATAGGCCCTGCTGCCAGCAATAACTAAAATCCTGACACTCTCCTAGTTAATATCCTGACTCATTTCTAACCAAGGTCCTGACCCTGTCCCTAAGAAAGCCCTGTCGCTGTCTTTAAGTGAAGCCCTGAGGCTATCTGTAACTCAGATCCTGAAGCTTTCCCTAACTGAGGCCTTGACGTTGTGACTAACTAGGGCTCCGGTCATGTCTTTAACTAAGAACCTAAAGCTGATCCAACAAAGGCACTGATGCTGCTCCTAAGTCATTCCTTGACAGGGTCCCCTGCTAAGGGCCTGACATTAGGCCTCACTCAGGCCCTGTCGCTCTCCTTAAGTCAGGCCCTGACGTTGTCCCTACCTGAAGCCCTAACACTGCTTCTGAATAAGTCCCTGAGAGTCTCAGTAACAAAGGTCTTCACACTATCCTTAGGTCATTTCCTGACACGATTCCAAGCCTTTACCCTATCCCTGTCCCGAGCTAATGTCCTACCTCTTATGCTAACTAAAGACCTTATGCTGTGCCTAATTCAGGCACTGAATTTAGTCCCAAGGCCGCTAGACTGTCCCTAACCCGCCTCGATGCCCTTATCGTCACAATGTTCCATGACCACTGTCATCACAATGCTCCACGCCCTTGTCATCACAATGCTCCATAACCCCTGTCATCACAATGCTCCATGACCTTTGTCATCGCAATGCTACATGCCATTGTCATCACAATGCTCCATGCCCTTATCATCACAATGATCCATGACCCCTTTCATCACAATGCTCCATGACCCTTGTCTAAAATGCTACATGCCTGTGAAATCACAAAGCTCCATGCCCCCTGTCATCACAAGTCCCCATGACTCTTGTCATCACAATGTTTCATGGCCCCTGTCATTCAAAATGCCATATGACCACTCTCATCAAAATGTTCCATGGCCCTTGTCATCACAATGCCCCGTGACCCCTGTCATCACAATGTTCCAGGCCCCCTGTCATCACAATGAGCCGTGACCCCTTTCATCACAATGCTCCAGGTCCGTTTTCATCACAATGCTCCATGGCCCCTGTCATCACAATGCTGCATGATCCTTGTAATCTCAATGCTCCATGGTCCTCGTCATCACAAATCTCCACGCATTGGTCATCACAATGTTCCATGACCCCTGTCATCCCAATGCTCCATAGCACTTTTCATCACAATGCTACATGACCACTTTTATCACAATGTTCCATGACCACTTTCATCACAATGCTCCATGACCACTTTCATCACAATGCCCCATGACCCCTGTCATCAAAATGCTCCATGGCCCTTGTCACCACAATGCTCCAGGACCCGTCATCACAATTCTCCATGGCCCTTGTCATCACAGTGCTCCATGGCGCTTGTCATCACAATGATCCAGAGCCTTAGTGCTTGAGTTGGGAGTAGTATCATTGCCTCAGTTAGGGACACTGTCATTGCCTGAATTGGGCAATGTGTCAGAGCCTTAGTTAGGGACAGCGCCAGGACGAGTTGGGAGTAGTGCCAGTGCCTTAGTTAGGGACAGCGCCAGTGCTTGCGTTGGGAGTAGTGTCAGGGCCATAGTTAGGGACAGTGTCAGTGGCTGAGATGGGAATAGTGTCAGGGCCTTAGTTACGGACATTGTCAGTGCCTAAGTTGGGATTTTTGTCAGGGTCTTTATTATGGACAGTGTCAGGGCCTGAGTTAAGAGTAGTGTCAAGGCCTTAATTTGGAGGAGTGTCAGTGTCTCAGTTTGGAGTAGTGTCAGACCCTTAGTTAGGAACAGCGTCAGTGCCTGAGTTGGGAGTAGTGACATGGCCTAAGTTAGGGACAGTGTCAGGGTCTGAGTTAGAAATAGTCTCAAGACCTTAGTTAGGGAGAGTGTCAGTGACTGTGTTAGGAATAGTGTCAGGGCCTAAGTTAGGAGGAGTCTGAGACCGGTAGTTAGGAACACTGTCAGGGCCTGAGTTGTGAGTAGTTTCAGGGCCTTAGTTAGAGAAAGTGTCAGTGCCGGAGTTGGGAGTTATGTCAGGGCCTTAGTTAGAGACAGTGTCAGTGCCTAGTTTGGGAGTAGTGTCAGGGCCTAGTTAGGGACAGTGTCAGGGCCTGAGTTGGAAGTAGTGTCAGGGCATTAGGGACAGTGTCAGTGGCTGAGATGGGAGTAGTGTCAGGGCCTTAGTTATGGACAGTGTCAGTGCCTAATTTGGGAGTAGTGTCAGGGCCTTAGTTAGGGACAGTGTCAGTGCCTAGTTTGGGAGTAGTGTCAGGGCCTAGTTAGGGACAGTGTCAGGGCCTGAGTTGGAAGTAGTGTCAGGGCATTAGGGACAGTGTCAGTGGCTGAGATGGGAGTAGTGTCAAGGCCTTAGTTAGGGACAGTGTCAGTGCCTGATTTGGGAGTAGTGTCAGGGCCTCAGTTAGGGACAGTGACAGTGCCTAAGTTGGGAGTAATGTCAGGGCCTTAGTTAGGGACAGTGTCAGTGGCTGAGATGGGAGTGGTGTCAGGGCCTTAGTTAGGGACAGTGTCAGGGCCTGAATTGGGAGTAGTCTCTGGGCCGTAGTTAGGAACAGCGTCAGTGACTGAGTTGGGAGTACTCTCAGGGTCTTAGTTAAGGACAGTGTCAGGGCATGAGTTAAGTATTGTGTCAAAGCCTTAGTTACGGAGAGTGTCAGTTTTTGAGTTAAGAGAAGTGTAACGGCCTTATTTAGTGACAGTGACAGTGCCTGCGTTAGGAGTGGAGTCAGGGCCTTATTTACGGTAGTGTCAGTGCCTGAGTTAGGAGTAGTGTCAGGGCCTTAGTTAGGGACAGTGTCAGTGCCTGTGTTGGGAGTAGTGTCAGGACCTTAATTAGGGAGAGTGTCAGTGCCTGAGTTGGGAGTAGTGCCAGTGCCTTAGTTAGAGACAGCGCCAGTGCCTGAGTTGGGAGTAGTGTCAGGGCCATAGTTAGGGATGGTGTCAGTTGCTGAGATGGAAGTAGTGTCAGGCCCTTAGTTACGGACAGTGCCAGGGCCTGAGTTGGGATTAGTTTCAGGGTCTTTATTATGGACTGTGTCAGGGCCTGAGTTAAGAGTAGTGTCAAGGCCTTAATTTGGGAGAGTGTCACTGTCTGAGTTGGGAGTAGTGTTAGACCCTTAGTTAAGGGACAGCGTCAGTGTCTGAGTTAGGAATAGTGCCAGAGCCTAAGTTACGGACAGTGCCAGGGCCTGAGTTAGGAGTAGTCTGAGACTGGTAGTTAGTACCCGTGTAAGGGCCTGAGTTGTGAGTAGTTTCAGGGCCTTAGTTAGCGAAAGTGTCAATGCCGGAATTGGGAGTAATGTCAGGGCTTACTTAGGGAGAGTGTCAGTGCCTGAGGTGGAAGTAGTATCAGGGCCTTAGTTAAGGACAGTGTCAGTGCCTGAGTTCGGAGTACTGTCAGGGCATATTTCGGGACAGTCTCAGTGCCTATTTTGGGAGTAGTGTCACGGCCTTAGTTAGTGACATTGTCAGGGCCTGAGTAAGGAGTAGTGTCCGGGCCTTAGTTAGGGACAGTGTCAGTTGCTTAGTTAGGAGTAGTGTCAGGGCCTAAGTTAGGGCCAGTGTCAGTGCCTGAGTCAGGAGTAGAGTCAGGGTCTAAGTTAGGGACAGTGTCATTGCTTGAGATAGGAGTAGTGTCAGGGCCTTAGTTAGGAGTAGCATCAGTGCCTTCGTTAGGTATTGTATCAGCGCCTCAGTTGGGAATAGTTTCAGGGCCTTATTTAGGACAGTGTTAGTGCCTGAGTTAGGAGTTGTGTCGGCCTTAGTTAGGGACCTTTTCAGGGCCTGAGTTAGGAGTAATGTCAGGGCCTTCCTTAAGTATTGTGTCGGCGCCTGAGTTAGGAATAGTGTCAGGGCCTTAGTTAGGGACATTGTCAGGGCATGATTTAGGAGTTGTGTTAGGGCGTGAGCTATGAATAGTGTCAGGGCCTTAGTTAGTGACAGTGTCAGTGCTGAGTTTGGAGTAGTATCAGGGCCTTAGTTAGAGACAGTGTCAGGGCCTGAGTTAGGTGTATGTCAGGGCCTTAGTTAGGGACAGTGTCAGTGGCTGATTTAGGAGTAGTGTCAGAGGCTTTGTTGGGACAGTGTCAGGGCCTGAGTTAAGAGTAGTGTCACAGCTTTAGTTAGGACCAGTGTCAGGGCCTTAGTTAAGTCCAACATCAGCGCCTATGATAGGAATCAGATCAGGACCTGTGTTACAGGTAATGTCAGGGCCTTATTTAAGAACAGTGTCAGGGCCTGAGTCCTGACTTACTCCTTACTCTCCTCACTGAGGACTTTTGACACTACTGCTAATTCAGGCCCTGATAATGTCCCTAACTAAGGCCCTGACACTACACCTAAATTGGGCCCTGACATGATACTTAACAAAGGCTTTGTTGCTGGTCCAAACTAAAGCCCTAAAATTGGTCCTAAATAAGGCCTTGACACTAATCGCCTTGAAACTTTCCCTAACGTAGGCGCTGCTACCATCAATATCTAAAGTCCTGACATTATCCTGAGCTAATATCCTGACCCATGTCTTACCAAGGTCCTGAAACTCTCCCAAAGTTAGCCCTGACACTGTCCCTAAGTGAGGCCCTGAGGCTGTCCCTCACAGAGGTCCTGATAATGTCTTTAACTAAACTCTAATGCTGATCTTACAGAGACCCTTATGTTGATCCTATGTCATGCCCTGACGCTGTCCGTAGCTAAGGCCCTGACTCTAGGCATCACTCAGGCCCTGTCGCTCTCCCTAAGTCAGGCTAAGACTCTGTCCCTACCTGAAGCCCTGACGCTGGGCCTAAATTAGGCACTGATGCTCTAATTAGCTATGGTCTTGACAGTATCCCTAGGTCATTTCCTGACACTATCCCTAGATCTTAACCTAAACTTGTCTGTAGCTATTGTCGAGCCTCTTATGCTAACTAAATCCCTGATGCTGTCTCTAACTAAGAGCCTGAAATTAGGCCCGAGGCCGTCAACCTGTCCCTAACTGAGGTTGGAGGCTCATCCTAACTGAGGCGCTGACACTGTCCCTAACTAAAGCCCTGACACTACACCTAACTCAGTCCCTGACACTGTACTTTACAAGGGCTCTGATGCTAGTCCTAACTCAGGCCCTGACACTGTCTCTAAGTAAGGCTCAGAATTTGCCCCTAAGATAGGCCCTGCTGTCAGCAATAACTAAAAACTGGACACTAGCCTGAGTTAATATCCTGACATATTTCTAACCAAGGTCCTGACACTGTCCCTAAGAAAGCCCTGTCGCTGTCCCTATGTTAAGAACTGAGGCTGTCCCTAAATCAGGCCCTGAAGCTTTTCCTAACTGAGGCCTTGAAGCTGTGACTAAGTCAGGCCCTGATCATATCTGTAACAAAGACGCTAAGGCTGATCCAAAAGAGGCGCTGATTCTGTTCCTAAGTCATGCCCTGACAGTGTCCTCAGCTAAGGGCCTGACGCTAGGCCTCACTCAGGCCCTGTCGCTCTCCCTAAGTCAGGCTCTGATGCTGTCCCTACCTGAAGCCCTGACACTGGTTCTAAATAAGGATCTGATACTCTCAGTAACTAAGGTTTTGACACTATGCTTAGGTCCTTTCCTGACACTATCCCTAGACCATAACCTGACCCTGTCCCTAGCAAATGTCGTGCCTCTTATGCTAACTACAGCCCTGCTGCTGTCCTTAACTAAGGGCCTAAAATTACTCTCGAGGCTGTGACCCTGTCCGTACCTAAGGCCTCGATGTTCGTCCTAATTCAGGGCCTGACACTGTCCCTAACTAAGGCCCTGCTGCCGTCAATATCTAAAGTCCTGACACTATCCTGAGCTAATTTCCTGACCCATCTCTTACCAAGGTCCTGAAACTGTCCCTAAGGAAGCCCTGATGCTGTCTCTAAGTGAGGCCTTGAGGCTGTCCCTAACAGAGGCCCTGAGAATATCTTTAACATAGCCCCTGAGGCTGATCCTACCGTGGCTCTTATGCTGCTCCTAAGTCATGCCCTGACACTGTCTCTAGCTAAGGCCCTGACGCTAGGCCTCACTCAGGCCCTGTCCCACTCCCTAAGTCAGGCTCTGACGCTCTTCCTACCCGAAGCCCTGACACTCACTGCTCCTAAATTAGGTCCTGATGTGCTAAGTAACTAAGGTCTTGACACTATCCCTAGGTCATTTCCTGACACTGTCCCTAGACCTTAACCTAACCTTCTCTTTAGCTAATGTCGAGATTAGCTAAAGAGATTCTTTAGAACGAGATTCTTTCATCTTCTGAATATAGTTTTCTTCAAAACATAATTTTTAGAGTGTTACTAACTTTAAACAAAATGTACTCAACTGCTGTGGAATATTCCTTCATAGGAGCGTGCATGGTTCACTTCTGCATCTGCTTGTGGTGGTGTTCAGGTTGCTTTCAGCTGTAGATCCCCTTATGCTAGCTAAATCCCTGATTCTGTCCCTAAATGAGGCCCTGAATTTAGGTCCGAGGCCGTGAACCTGTCCCTCACTGAGGCCTGGAGGCTCGTCCTAATGCAGGCCCTGACACTGTCCCTAACTAAGGCTCTGACACTACACCTAGCTCAGTCACTGTCACTGTACCTAACAAAGGCTCTGATGCTAGTCCTAACTTAGGCCCTGACACTGCCTCTAACTAAGGCCCTGCTGCCGTCAATATCTGAACACCTGATATTCTCCTGAGCTAATAGCCTGACCCATGTCTTCCCAAGGTCCTGAAACTTTCCCAAAGTAAGCCCTGACGCTGTCCCTAAGTGAGGCCTTGAGGCTATCCCTAACGGAGGCCCTGATAATAGCTTTAACGAAGACCCTAATGCTGATCCTACAGAGGCCTTTCTGCTGCTCCTAAGTCATGCCCTGATACTGTCCCTTACTCAGGCCCTAAAGATAGGCCTCACTTAGGCCCTGTTGCTGTACCTTAGTTAGGCTCTGATGCTGTCCATACATCAAGCCCTGGCGCTGGTCCTGATTAAGGCGCTCACGCTGCTGCTAACTAAGGCCCTGATGCTCTCAATAACTAAGGTCTTCTCGTTATCCCTTGGTCATTTCCTTTCACTATCTCTGGCCTGGATCCTGACTCTGTCCCGAGATAATCTCCTGCATCTTATGCTAACTGAAACCCTAATGCTCTCCCTAACTGAGGCCCTGACTACTCCTAACTAAGGCCATGACACTGAACCTAACAAAGGCCCGGAATCTGTCCTTAATATAGGCCCTGCTGCCAGCAATAACTAAAATCCTGACACTCTCCTGAGTTAATATCCTGACTCATTTCTAACCAAGGTCCTGACCCTGTCCCTAAGAAAGCCCTGTCGCTGTCTTTAAGTGAAGCCCTGAGGCTGTCTGTAACTCAGACCCTGAAGCTTTCCCTAACTGAGGCCTTGACGCTGTGACTAACTAGGGCTCCGGTCATGTCTTTAACTAAGAACCTAAAGCTGATCCAACAAAGGCACTGATGCTGCTCCTAAGTCATTCCTTGACAGGGTCCCCAGCTAAGGGCCTGACATTAGGCCTCACTCAGGCCCTGTCGCTCTCCTTAAGTCAGGCCCTGACGTTGTCCCTACCTGAAGCCCTAACACTGCTTCTGAATAAGTCCTTGAGAGTCTCAGTAACAAAGGTCTTCACACTATCCTTAGGTCATTTCCTGATACGATTCCAAGCCTTTACCCTAACCCTGTCCCGAGCTAATGTCCTACCTCTTATGCTAACTAAAGACCTTATGCTGTGCCTAATTCAGGCACTGAATTTAGTCCCAAGGCCGCTAGACTGTCCCTAACTCGGCTCGATGCCCTTATCGTCACAATGTTCCATGACCACTGTCATCACAATGCTCCACGCCCTTGTCATCACAATGCTCCATAACCCCTGTCATCACAATGCTCCATGACCTTTGTCATCGCAATGCTACATGCCATTGTCATCACAATGCTCCATGCCCTTATCATCACAATGATCCATGACCCCTTTCATCACAATGCTCCATGACCCTTGTCTAAAATGCTACATGCCTGTGAAATCACAAAGCTCCATGCCCCCTGTCATCACAAGTCCCCATGACTCTTGTCATCACAATGTTTCATGGCCCCTGTCATTCAAAATGCCATATGACCACTCTCATCAAAATGTTCCATGGCCCTTGTCATCACAATGCCCCGTGACCCCTGTCATCACAATGTTCCAGGCCCCCTGTCATCACAATGAGCCGTGACCCCTTTCATCACAATGCTCCAGGTCCGTTTTCATCACAATGCTCCATGGCCCCTGTCATCACAATGCTGCATGATCCTTGTAATCTCAATGCTCCATGGTCCTCGTCATCACAAATCTCCACGCATTGGTCATCACAATGTTCCATGACCCCTGTCATCCCAATGCTCCATAGCACTTTTCATCACAATGCTACATGACCACTTTTATCACAATGTTCCATGACCACTTTCATCACAATGCTCCATGACCACTTTCATCACAATGCCCCATGACCCCTGTCATCAAAATGCTCCATGGCCCTTGTCACCACAATGCTCCAGGACCCGTCATCACAATTCTCCATGGCCCTTGTCATCACAGTGCTCCATGGCGCTTGTCATCACAATGATCCAGAGCCTTAGTGCTTGAGTTGGGAGTAGTATCATTGCCTCAGTTAGGGACACTGTCATTGCCTGAATTGGGCAATGTGTCAGAGCCTTAGTTAGGGACAGCGCCAGGACGAGTTGGGAGTAGTGCCAGTGCCTTAGTTAGGGACAGCGCCAGTGCTTGCGTTGGGAGTAGTGTCAGGGCCATAGTTAGGGACAGTGTCAGTGGCTGAGATGGGAATAGTGTCAGGGCCTTAGTTACGGACATTGTCAGTGCCTAAGTTGGGATTTTTGTCAGGGTCTTTATTATGGACAGTGTCAGGGCCTGAGTTAAGAGTAGTGTCAAGGCCTTAATTTGGAGGAGTGTCAGTGTCTCAGTTTGGAGTAGTGTCAGACCCTTAGTTAGGAACAGCGTCAGTGCCTGAGTTGGGAGTAGTGACATGGCCTAAGTTAGGGACAGTGTCAGGGTCTGAGTTAGAAATAGTCTCAAGACCTTAGTTAGGGAGAGTGTCAGTGACTGTGTTAGGAATAGTGTCAGGGCCTAAGTTAGAGACAGCGCCAGTGCCTGAGTTGGGAGTAGTGTCAGGGCCATAGTTAGGGATGGTGTCAGTTGCTGAGATGGAAGTAGTGTCAGGCCCTTAGTTACGGACAGTGCCAGGGCCTGAGTTGGGATTAGTTTCAGGGTCTTTATTATGGACTGTGTCAGGGCCTGAGTTAAGAGTAGTGTCAAGGCCTTAATTTGGGAGAGTGTCACTGTCTGAGTTGGGAGTAGTGTCAGACCCTTAGTTAAGGGACAGCGTCAGTGTCTGAGTTAGGAATAGTGCCAGAGCCTAAGTTACGGACAGTGCCAGGGCCTGAGTTAGGAGTAGTCTGAGACTGGTAGTTAGTACCCGTGTAAGGGCCTGAGTTGTGAGTAGTTTCAGGGCCTTAGTTAGCGAAAGTGTCAATGCCGGAATTGGGAGTAATGTCAGGGCTTACTTAGGGAGAGTGTCAGTGCCTGAGGTGGAAGTAGTATCAGGGCCTTAGTTAAGGACAGTGTCAGTGCCTGAGTTCGGAGTACTGTCAGGGCATATTTCGGGACAGTCTCAGTGCCTATTTTGGGAGTAGTGTCACGGCCTTAGTTAGTGACATTGTCAGTGACTGAGTAAGGAGTAGTGTCCGGGCCTTAGTTAGGGACAGTGTCAGTTGCTTAGTTAGGAGTAGTGTCAGGGCCTAAGTTAGGGCCAGTGTCAGTGCCTGAGTCAGGAGTAGAGTCAGGGTCTAAGCTAGGGACAGTGTCATTGCTTGAGATAGGAGTAGTGTCAGGGCCTTAGTTAGGAGTAGCATCAGTGCCTTCGTTAGGTATTGTATCAGCGCCTCAGTTGGGAATAATTTCAGGGCCTTATTTAGGACAGTGTTAGTGCCTGAGTTAGGAGTTGTGTCGGCCTTAGTTAGGGACCTTTTCAGGGCCTGAGTTAGGAGTAATGTCAGGGCCTTCCTTAAGTATTGTGTCGGCGCCTGAGTTAGGAATAGTGTCAGGGCGTTGGTTAGGGACATTGTCAGGGCATGATTTAGGAGTTGTGTTAGGGCGTGAGCTATGAATAGTGTCAGGGCCTTAGTTAGTGACAGTGTCAGTGCTGAGTTTGGAGTAGTATCAGGGCCTTAGTTAGAGACACTGTCAGGGCCTGAGTTAGGTGTATGTCAGGGCCTTAGTTAGGGACAGTGTCAGTGCCTGATTTAGGAGTAGTGTCAGAGGCTTTGTTAGGGACAGTGTCAGGGCCTGAGTTAAGAGTAGTGTCACAGCTTTAGTTAGGACCAGTGTCAGGGTCTTAGTTAAGTCCAACATCAGCGCCTATGATAGGAATCAGATCAGGACCTGTGTTACAGGTAATGTCAGGGCCTTATTTAAGAACAGTGTCAGGGCCTGAGTCCTGACTTACTCCTTACTCTCCTCACTGAGGACTTTTGACACTACTGCTAATTCAGGCCCTGATAATGTCCCTAACTAAGGCCCTGACACTTTCCCTGGCTAAGGCCCTGAACTTCTCCTAAGTCAGGCCCTGATACTGTCCCTAAAAATGGCCCTGACACTACACCTAACGTAGGCCCCGACACGATACCTAACAAAGGCTTTGTTGCTAGTCCAAACTAAAGCCCTAAAATTGGTCCTAAATAAGTCCTTGACACTAATCGCCTTGAAACTTTCCCTAACGTAGGCGCTGCTACCATCAATATCTAAAGTCCTGACATTATCCTGAGCTAATATCCTGACCCATGTCTTACCAAGGTCCTGAAACTCTCCCAAAGTTAGCCCTGACACTGTCCCTAAGTGAGGCCCTGAGGCTGTCCCTCACAGAGGTCCTGATAATGTCTTTAACTAAACTCTAATGCTGATCTTACAGAGACCCTTATGTTGATCCTATGTCATGCCCTGACGCTGTCCGTAGCTAAGGCCCTGACTCTAGGCATCACTCAGGCCCTGTCGCTCTCCCTAAGTCAGGCTAAGACTCTGTCCCTACCTGAAGCCCTGACGCTGGGCCTAAATTAGGCACTGATGCTCTAATTAGCTATGGTCTTGACAGTATCCCTAGGTCATTTCCTGACACTATCCCTAGATCTTAACCTAAACTTGTCTTTAGCTATTGTCGAGCCTCTTATGCTAACTAAATCCCTGATGCTGTCTCTAACTAAGAGCCTGAAATTAGGCCCGAGGCCGTCAACCTGTCCCTAACTGAGGTTGGAGGCTCATCCGAACTGAGGCGCTGACACTGTCCCTAACTAAAGCCCTGACACTACACCTAACTCAGTCCCTGACACTGTACTTTACAAGGGCTCTGATGCTAGTCCTAACTCAGGCCCTGACACTGTCTCTAAGTAAGGCTCAGAATTTGCCCCTAAGATAGGCCCTGCTGTCAGCAATAACTAAAAACTGGACACTAGCCTGAGTTAATATCCTGACATATTTCTAACCAAGGTCCTGACACTGTCCCTAAGAAAGCCCTGTCGCTGTCCCTATGTTAAGAACTGAGGCTGTCCCTAACTCAGGCCCTGAAGCTTTCCCTAACTGAGGCCTTGAAGCTGTGACTAAGTCAGGCCCTGATCATATCTGTAACCAAGACGCTAAGGCTGATCCAACAGAGGCGCTGATTCTGTTCCTAAGTCATGCCCTGACAGTGTCCTCAGCTAAGGGCCTGACGCTAGGCCTCACTCAGGCCCTGTCGCTCTCCCTAAGTCAGGCTCTGATGCTGTCCCTACCTGAAGCCCTGACACTGGTTCTAAATAAGGATCTGATACTCTCAGTAACTAAGGTTTTGACACTATGCTTAGGTCCTTTCCTGACACTATCCCTAGACCATAACCTGACCCTGTCCCTAGCAAATGTCGTGCCTCTTATGCTAACTACAGCCCTGCTGCTGTCCTTAACTAAGGGCCTAAAATTACTCTCGAGGCTGTGACCCTGTCCGTACCTAAGGCCTCGATGTTCGTCCTAATTCAGGGCCTGACACTGTCCCTAACTAAGGCCCTGCTGCCGTCAATATCTAAAGTCCTGACACTATCCTGAGCTAATTTCCTGACCCATCTCTTACCAAGGTCCTGAAACTGTCCCTAAGGAAGCCCTGATGCTGTCTCTAAGTGAGGTCTTGAGGCTGTCCCTAACAGAGGCCCTGAGAATATCTTTAACATAGCCCCTGAGGCTGATCCTACCGTGGCTCTTATGCTGCTCCTAAGTCATGCCCTGACACTGTCTCTAGCTAAGGCCCTGACGCTAGGCCTCACTCAGGCCCTGTCCCACTCCCTAAGTCAGGCTCTGACGCTCTTCCTACCCGAAGCCCTGACACTCACTGCTCCTAAATTAGGTCCTGATGTGCTAAGTAACTAAGGTCTTGACACTATCCCTAGGACATTTCCTGACACTGTCCCTAGACCTTAACGTAACCTTCTCTTTAGCTAATGTCGAGATTAGCTAAAGAGATTCTTTAGAACGAGATTCTTTCATCTTCTGAATATAGTTTTCTTCAAAACATAATTTTTAGAGTGTTACTAACTTTAAACAAAATGTACTCAACTGCTGTGGAATATTCCTTCATAGGAGCGTGCATGGTTCACTTCTGCATCTGCTTGTGGTGGTGTTCAGGTTGCTTTCAGCTGTAGATCCCCTTATGCTAGCTAAATCCCTGATTCTGTCCCTAAATGAGGCCCTGAATTTAGGTCCGAGGCCGTGAACCTGTCCCTCACTGAGGCCTGGAGGCTCGTCCTAATGCAGGCCCTGACACTGTCCCTAACTAAGGCTCTGACACTACACCTAGCTCAGTCACTGTCACTGTACCTAACAAAGGCTCTGATGCTAGTCCTAACTTAGGCCCTGACACTGCCTCTAACTAAGGCCCTGCTGCCGTCAATATCTGAACACCTGATATTCTCCTGAGCTAATAGCCTGACCCATGTCTTCCCAAGGTCCTGAAACTTTCCCAAAGTAAGCCCTGACGCTGTCCCTAAGTGAGGCCTTGAGGCTATCCCTAACGGAGGCCCTGATAATAGCTTTAACGAAGACCCTAATGCTGATCCTACAGAGGCCTTTATGCTGCTCCTAAGTCATGCCCTGATACTGTCCCTTACTCAGGCCCTAAAGATAGGCCTCACTTAGGCCCTGTTGCTGTACCTTAGTTAGGCTCTGATGCTGTCCATACATCAAGCCCTGGCGCTGGTCCTGATTAAGGCGCTCACACTGCTGCTAACTAAGGCCCTGATGCTCTCAATAACTAAGGTCTTCTCGTTATCCCTTGGTCATTTCCTTTCACTATCTCTGGCCTGGAACCTGACTCTGTCCCGAGATAATCTCCTGCATCTTATGCTAACTGAAACCCTAATGCTCTCCCTAACTGAGGCCCTGACTACTCCTAACTAAGGCCATGACACTGAACCTAACAAAGGCCCGGAATCTGTCCTTAATATAGGCCCTGCTGCCAGCAATAACTAAAATCCTGACACTCTCCTAGTTAATATCCTGACTCATTTCTAACCAAGGTCCTGACCCTGTCCCTAAGAAAGCCCTGTCGCTGTCTTTAAGTGAAGCCCTGAGGCTATCTGTAACTCAGATCCTGAAGCTTTCCCTAACTGAGGCCTTGACGTTGTGACTAACTAGGGCTCCGGTCATGTCTTTAACTAAGAACCTAAAGCTGATCCAACAAAGGCACTGATGCT
Organism: Balaenoptera physalus; assembly: GCF_965194825.1. Classification (NCBI taxonomy): domain Eukaryota; kingdom Metazoa; phylum Chordata; class Mammalia; order Artiodactyla; family Balaenopteridae; genus Balaenoptera; species Balaenoptera physalus. The sequence continues at coordinate 803,441 of NW_028126387.1, forward strand.
GCTCCTAAGTCATTCCTTGACAGGGTCCCCTGCTAAGGGCCTGACATTAGGCCTCACTCAGGCCCTGTCGCTCTCCTTAAGTCAGGCCCTGACGTTGTCCCTACCTGAAGCCCTAACACTGCTTCTGAATAAGTCCCTGAGAGTCTCAGTAACAAAGGTCTTCACACTATCCTTAGGTCATTTCCTGACACGATTCCAAGCCTTTACCCTAACCCTGTCCCGAGCTAATGTCCTACCTCTTATGCTAACTAAAGACCTTATGCTGTGCCTAATTCAGGCACTGAATTTAGTCCCAAGGCCGCTAGACTGTCCCTAACCCGCCTCGATGCCCTTATCGTCACAATGTTCCATGACCACTGTCATCACAATGCTCCACGCCCTTGTCATCACAATGCTCCATAACCCCTGTCATCACAATGCTCCATGACCTTTGTCATCGCAATGCTACATGCCATTGTCATCACAATGCTCCATGCCCTTATCATCACAATGATCCATGACCCCTTTCATCACAATGCTCCATGACCCTTGTCTAAAATGCTACATGCCTGTGAAATCACAAAGCTCCATGCCCCCTGTCATCACAAGTCCCCATGACTCTTGTCATCACAATGTTTCATGGCCCCTGTCATTCAAAATGCTATATGACCACTGTCATCAAAATGTTCCATGGCCCTTGTCATCACAATGCCCCGTGACCCCTGTCATCACAATGTTCCAGGCCCCCTGTCATCACAATGAGCCGTGACCCCTTTCATCACAATGCTCCAGGTCCGTTTTCATCACAATGCTCCATGGCCCCTGTCATCACAATGCTGCATGATCCTTGTAATCTCAATGCTCCATGGTCCTCGTCATCACAAATCTCCACGCATTGGTCATCACAATGTTCCATGACCCCTGTCATCCCAATGCTCCATAGCACTTTTCATCACAATGCTACATGACCACTTTTATCACAATGTTCCATGACCACTTTCATCACAATGCTCCATGACCACTTTCATCACAATGCCCCATGACCCCTGTCATCAAAATGCTCCATGGCCCTTGTCACCACAATGCTCCAGGACCCGTCATCACAATTCTCCATGGCCCTTGTCATCACAGTGCTCCATGGCGCTTGTCATCACAATGATCCAGAGCCTTAGTGCTTGAGTTGGGAGTAGTATCATTGCCTCAGTTAGGGACACTGTCATTGCCTGAATAGGGCAATGTGTCAGAGCCTTAGTTAGGGACAGCGCCAGGACGAGTTGGGAGTAGTGCCAGTGCCTTAGTTAGGGACAGCGCCAGTGCTTGCGTTGGGAGTAGTGTCAGGGCCATAGTTAGGGACAGTGTCAGTGGCTGAGATGGGAATAGTGTCAGGGCCTTAGTTACGGACATTGTCAGTGCCTAAGTTGGGATTTTTGTCAGGGTCTTTATTATGGACAGTGTCAGGGCCTGAGTTAAGAGTAGTGTCAAGGCCTTAATTTGGAGGAGTGTCAGTGTCTCAGTTTGGAGTAGTGTCAGACCCTTAGTTAGGAACAGCGTCAGTGCCTGAGTTGGGAGTAGTGACATGGCCTAAGTTAGGGACAGTGTCAGGGTCTGAGTTAGAAATAGTCTCAAGACCTTAGTTAGGGAGAGTGTCAGTGACTGTGTTAGGAATAGTGTCAGGGCCTAAGTTAGGAGGAGTCTGAGACCGGTAGTTAGGAACACTTTCAGGGCCTGAGTTGTGAGTAGTTTCAGGGCCTTAGTTAGAGAAAGTGTCAGTGCCGGAGTTGGGAGTTATGTCAGGGCCTTAGTTAGAGACAGTGTCAGTGCCTAGTTTGGGAGTAGTGTCAGGGCCTAGTTAGGGACAGTGTCAGGGCCTGAGTTGGAAGTAGTGTCAGGGCATTAGGGACAGTGTCAGTGGCTGAGATGGGAGTAGTGTCAGGGCCTTAGTTATGGACAGTGTCAGTGCCTAATTTGGGAGTAGTGTCAGGGCCTTAGTTAGGGACAGTGTCAGTGCCTAGTTTGGGAGTAGTGTCAGGGCCTAGTTAGGGACAGTGTCAGGGCCTGAGTTGGAAGTAGTGTCAGGGCATTAGGGACAGTGTCAGTGGCTGAGATGGGAGTAGTGTCAAGGCCTTAGTTAGGGACAGTGTCAGTGCCTGATTTGGGAGTAGTGTCAGGGCCTCAGTTAGGGACAGTGACAGTGCCTAAGTTGGGAGTAATGTCAGGGCCTTAGTTAGGGACAGTGTCAGTGACTGAGATGGGAGTGGTGTCAGGGCCTTAGTTAGGGACAGTGTCAGGGCCTGAATTGGGAGTAGTCTCTGGGCCGTAGTTAGGAACAGCGTCAGTGACTGAGTTGGGAGTACTCTCAGGGTCTTAGTTAAGGACAGTGTCAGGGCATGAGTTAAGTATTGTGTCAAAGCCTTAGTTACGGAGAGTGTCAGTTTTTGAGTTAAGAGAAGTGTAACGGCCTTATTTAGTGACAGTGACAGTGCCTGCGTTAGGAGTGGAGTCAGGGCCTTATTTACGGTAGTGTCAGTGCCTGAGTTAGGAGTAGTGTCAGGGCCTTAGTTAGGGACAGTGTCAGTGCCTGTGTTGGGAGTAGTGTCAGGACCTTAATTAGGGAGAGTGTCAGTGCCTGAGTTGGGAGTTGTGCCAGTGCCTTAGTTAGAGACAGCGCCAGTGCCTGAGTTGGGAGTAGTGTCAGGGCCATAGTTAGGGATGGTGTCAGTTGCTGAGATGGAAGTAGTGTCAGGCCCTTAGTTACGGACAGTGCCAGGGCCTGAGTTGGGATTAGTTTCAGGGTCTTTATTATGGACTGTGTCAGGGCCTGAGTTAAGAGTAGTGTCAAGGCCTTAATTTGGGAGAGTGTCACTGTCTGAGTTGGGAGTAGTGTCAGACCCTTAGTTAAGGGACAGCGTCAGTGTCTGAGTTAGGAATAGTGCCAGAGCCTAAGTTACGGACAGTGCCAGGGCCTGAGTTAGGAGTAGTCTGAGACTGGTAGTTAGTACCCGTGTAAGGGCCTGAGTTGTGAGTAGTTTCAGGGCCTTAGTTAGCGAAAGTGTCAATGCCGGAATTGGGAGTAATGTCAGGGCTTACTTAGGGAGAGTGTCAGTGCCTGAGGTGGAAGTAGTATCAGGGCCTTAGTTAAGGACAGTGTCAGTGCCTGAGTTCGGAGTACTGTCAGGGCATATTTCGGGACAGTCTCAGTGCCTATTTTGGGAGTAGTGTCACGGCCTTAGTTAGTGACATTGTCAGTGACTGAGTAAGGAGTAGTGTCCGGGCCTTAGTTAGGGACAGTGTCAGTTGCTTAGTTAGGAGTAGTGTCAGGGCCTAAGTTAGGGCCAGTGTCAGTGCCTGAGTCAGGAGTAGAGTCAGGGTCTAAGCTAGGGACAGTGTCATTGCTTGAGATAGGAGTAGTGTCAGGGCCTTAGTTAGGAGTAGCATCAGTGCCTTCGTTAGGTATTGTATCAGCGCCTCAGTTGGGAATAATTTCAGGGCCTTATTTAGGACAGTGTTAGTGCCTGAGTTAGGAGTTGTGTCGGCCTTAGTTAGGGACCTTTTCAGGGCCTGAGTTAGGAGTAATGTCAGGGCCTTCCTTAAGTATTGTGTCGGCGCCTGAGTTAGGAATAGTGTCAGGGCGTTGGTTAGGGACATTGTCAGGGCATGATTTAGGAGTTGTGTTAGGGCGTGAGCTATGAATAGTGTCAGGGCCTTAGTTAGTGACAGTGTCAGTGCTGAGTTTGGAGTAGTATCAGGGCCTTAGTTAGAGACACTGTCAGGGCCTGAGTTAGGTGTATGTCAGGGCCTTAGTTAGGGACAGTGTCAGTGCCTGATTTAGGAGTAGTGTCAGAGGCTTTGTTAGGGACAGTGTCAGGGCCTGAGTTAAGAGTAGTGTCACAGCTTTAGTTAGGACCAGTGTCAGGGTCTTAGTTAAGTCCAACATCAGCGCCTATGATAGGAATCAGATCAGGACCTGTGTTACAGGTAATGTCAGGGCCTTATTTAAGAACAGTGTCAGGGCCTGAGTCCTGACTTACTCCTTACTCTCCTCACTGAGGACTTTTGACACTACTGCTAATTCAGGCCCTGATAATGTCCCTAACTAAGGCCCTGACACTTTCCCTGGCTAAGGCCCTGAACTTCTCCTAAGTCAGGCCCTGATACTGTCCCTAACAATGGCCCTGACACTACACCTAACGTAGGCCCCGACACGATACCTAACAAAGGCTTTGTTGCTAGTCCAAACTAAAGCCCTAAAATTGGTCCTAAATAAGTCCTTGACACTAATCGCCTTGAAACTTTCCCTAACGTAGGCGCTGCTACCATCAATATCTAAAGTCCTGACATTATCCTGAGCTAATATCCTGACCCATGTCTTACCAAGGTCCTGAAACTCTCCCAAAGTTAGCCCTGACACTGTCCCTAAGTGAGGCCCTGAGGCTGTCCCTCACAGAGGTCCTGATAATGTCTTTAACTAAACTCTAATGCTGATCTTACAGAGACCCTTATGTTGATCCTATGTCATGCCCTGACGCTGTCCGTAGCTAAGGCCCTGACTCTAGGCATCACTCAGGCCCTGTCGCTCTCCCTAAGTCAGGCTAAGACTCTGTCCCTACCTGAAGCCCTGACGCTGGGCCTAAATTAGGCACTGATGCTCTAATTAGCTATGGTCTTGACAGTATCCCTAGGTCATTTCCTGACACTATCCCTAGATCTTAACCTAAACTTGTCTTTAGCTATTGTCGAGCCTCTTATGCTAACTAAATCCCTGATGCTGTCTCTAACTAAGAGCCTGAAATTAGGCCCGAGGCCGTCAACCTGTCCCTAACTGAGGTTGGAGGCTCATCCGAACTGAGGCGCTGACACTGTCCCTAACTAAAGCCCTGACACTACACCTAACTCAGTCCCTGACACTGTACTTTACAAGGGCTCTGATGCTAGTCCTAACTCAGGCCCTGACACTGTCTCTAAGTAAGGCTCAGAATTTGCCCCTAAGATAGGCCCTGCTGTCAGCAATAACTAAAAACTGGACACTAGCCTGAGTTAATATCCTGACATATTTCTAACCAAGGTCCTGACACTGTCCCTAAGAAAGCCCTGTCGCTGTCCCTATGTTAAGAACTGAGGCTGTCCCTAACTCAGGCCCTGAAGCTTTCCCTAACTGAGGCCTTGAAGCTGTGACTAAGTCAGGCCCTGATCATATCTGTAACAAAGACGCTAAGGCTGATCCAAAAGAGGCGCTGATTCTGTTCCTAAGTCATGCCCTGACAGTGTCCTCAGCTAAGGGCCTGACGCTAGGCCTCACTCAGGCCCTGTCGCTCTCCCTAAGTCAGGCTCTGATGCTGTCCCTACCTGAAGCCCTGACACTGGTTCTAAATAAGGATCTGATACTCTCAGTAACTAAGGTTTTGACACTATGCTTAGGTCCTTTCCTGACACTATCCCTAGACCATAACCTGACCCTGTCCCTAGCAAATGTCGTGCCTCTTATGCTAACTACAGCCCTGCTGCTGTCCTTAACTAAGGGCCTAAAATTACTCTCGAGGCTGTGACCCTGTCCGTACCTAAGGCCTCGATGTTCGTCCTAATTCAGGGCCTGACACTGTCCCTAACTAAGGCCCTGCTGCCGTCAATATCTAAAGTCCTGACACTATCCTGAGCTAATTTCCTGACCCATCTCTTACCAAGGTCCTGAAACTGTCCCTAAGGAAGCCCTGATGCTGTCTCTAAGTGAGGTCTTGAGGCTGTCCCTAACAGAGGCCCTGAGAATATCTTTAACATAGCCCCTGAGGCTGATCCTACCGTGGCTCTTATGCTGCTCCTAAGTCATGCCCTGACACTGTCTCTAGCTAAGGCCCTGACGCTAGGCCTCACTCAGGCCCTGTCCCACTCCCTAAGTCAGGCTCTGACGCTCTTCCTACCCGAAGCCCTGACACTCACTGCTCCTAAATTAGGTCCTGATGTGCTAAGTAACTAAGGTCTTGACACTATCCCTAGGACATTTCCTGACACTGTCCCTAGACCTTAACGTAACCTTCTCTTTAGCTAATGTCGAGATTAGCTAAAGAGATTCTTTAGAACGAGATTCTTTCATCTTCTGAATATAGTTTTCTTCAAAACATAATTTTTAGAGTGTTACTAACTTTAAACAAAATGTACTCAACTGCTGTGGAATATTCCTTCATAGGAGCGTGCATGGTTCACTTCTGCATCTGCTTGTGGTGGTGTTCAGGTTGCTTTCAGCTGTAGATCCCCTTATGCTAGCTAAATCCCTGATTCTGTCCCTAAATGAGGCCCTGAATTTAGGTCCGAGGCCGTGAACCTGTCCCTCACTGAGGCCTGGAGGCTCGTCCTAATGCAGGCCCTGACACTGTCCCTAACTAAGGCTCTGACACTACACCTAGCTCAGTCACTGTCACTGTACCTAACAAAGGCTCTGATGCTAGTCCTAACTTAGGCCCTGACACTGCCTCTAACTAAGGCCCTGCTGCCGTCAATATCTGAACACCTGATATTCTCCTGAGCTAATAGCCTGACCCATGTCTTCCCAAGGTCCTGAAACTTTCCCAAAGTAAGCCCTGACGCTGTCCCTAAGTGAGGCCTTGAGGCTATCCCTAACGGAGGCCCTGATAATAGCTTTAACGAAGACCCTAATGCTGATCCTACAGAGGCCTTTATGCTGCTCCTAAGTCATGCCCTGATACTGTCCCTTACTCAGGCCCTAAAGATAGGCCTCACTTAGGCCCTGTTGCTGTACCTTAGTTAGGCTCTGATGCTGTCCATACATCAAGCCCTGGCGCTGGTCCTGATTAAGGCGCTCACACTGCTGCTAACTAAGGCCCTGATGCTCTCAATAACTAAGGTCTTCTCGTTATCCCTTGGTCATTTCCTTTCACTATCTCTGGCCTGGAACCTGACTCTGTCCCGAGATAATCTCCTGCATCTTATGCTAACTGAAACCCTAATGCTCTCCCTAACTGAGGCCCTGACTACTCCTAACTAAGGCCATGACACTGAACCTAACAAAGGCCCGGAATCTGTCCTTAATATAGGCCCTGCTGCCAGCAATAACTAAAATCCTGACACTCTCCTAGTTAATATCCTGACTCATTTCTAACCAAGGTCCTGACCCTGTCCCTAAGAAAGCCCTGTCGCTGTCTTTAAGTGAAGCCCTGAGGCTATCTGTAACTCAGATCCTGAAGCTTTCCCTAACTGAGGCCTTGACGTTGTGACTAACTAGGGCTCCGGTCATGTCTTTAACTAAGAACCTAAAGCTGATCCAACAAAGGCACTGATGCTGCTCCTAAGTCATTCCTTGACAGGGTCCCCTGCTAAGGGCCTGACATTAGGCCTCACTCAGGCCCTGTCGCTCTCCTTAAGTCAGGCCCTGACGTTGTCCCTACCTGAAGCCCTAACACTGCTTCTGAATAAGTCCCTGAGAGTCTCAGTAACAAAGGTCTTCACACTATCCTTAGGTCATTTCCTGACACGATTCCAAGCCTTTACCCTAACCCTGTCCCGAGCTAATGTCCTACCTCTTATGCTAACTAAAGACCTTATGCTGTGCCTAATTCAGGCACTGAATTTAGTCCCAAGGCCGCTAGACTGTCCCTAACCCGCCTCGATGCCCTTATCGTCACAATGTTCCATGACCACTGTCATCACAATGCTCCACGCCCTTGTCATCACAATGCTCCATAACCCCTGTCATCACAATGCTCCATGACCTTTGTCATCGCAATGCTACATGCCATTGTCATCACAATGCTCCATGCCCTTATCATCACAATGATCCATGACCCCTTTCATCACAATGCTCCATGACCCTTGTCTAAAATGCTACATGCCTGTGAAATCACAAAGCTCCATGCCCCCTGTCATCACAAGTCCCCATGACTCTTGTCATCACAATGTTTCATGGCCCCTGTCATTCAAAATGCTATATGACCACTGTCATCAAAATGTTCCATGGCCCTTGTCATCACAATGCCCCGTGACCCCTGTCATCACAATGTTCCAGGCCCCCTGTCATCACAATGAGCCGTGACCCCTTTCATCACAATGCTCCAGGTCCGTTTTCATCACAATGCTCCATGGCCCCTGTCATCACAATGCTGCATGATCCTTGTAATCTCAATGCTCCATGGTCCTCGTCATCACAAATCTCCACGCATTGGTCATCACAATGTTCCATGACCCCTGTCATCCCAATGCTCCATAGCACTTTTCATCACAATGCTACATGACCACTTTTATCACAATGTTCCATGACCACTTTCATCACAATGCTCCATGACCACTTTCATCACAATGCCCCATGACCCCTGTCATCAAAATGCTCCATGGCCCTTGTCACCACAATGCTCCAGGACCCGTCATCACAATTCTCCATGGCCCTTGTCATCACAGTGCTCCATGGCGCTTGTCATCACAATGATCCAGAGCCTTAGTGCTTGAGTTGGGAGTAGTATCATTGCCTCAGTTAGGGACACTGTCATTGCCTGAATAGGGCAATGTGTCAGAGCCTTAGTTAGGGACAGCGCCAGGACGAGTTGGGAGTAGTGCCAGTGCCTTAGTTAGGGACAGCGCCAGTGCTTGCGTTGGGAGTAGTGTCAGGGCCATAGTTAGGGACAGTGTCAGTGGCTGAGATGGGAATAGTGTCAGGGCCTTAGTTACGGACATTGTCAGTGCCTAAGTTGGGATTTTTGTCAGGGTCTTTATTATGGACAGTGTCAGGGCCTGAGTTAAGAGTAGTGTCAAGGCCTTAATTTGGAGGAGTGTCAGTGTCTCAGTTTGGAGTAGTGTCAGACCCTTAGTTAGGAACAGCGTCAGTGCCTGAGTTGGGAGTAGTGACATGGCCTAAGTTAGGGACAGTGTCAGGGTCTGAGTTAGAAATAGTCTCAAGACCTTAGTTAGGGAGAGTGTCAGTGACTGTGTTAGGAATAGTGTCAGGGCCTAAGTTAGGAGGAGTCTGAGACCAGTAGTTAGGAACACTTTCAGGGCCTGAGTTGTGAGTAGTTTCAGGGCCTTAGTTAGAGAAAGTGTCAGTGCCGGAGTTGGGAGTTATGTCAGGGCCTTAGTTAGAGACAGTGTCAGTGCCTAGTTTGGGAGTAGTGTCAGGGCCTAGTTAGGGACAGTGTCAGGGCCTGAGTTGGAAGTAGTGTCAGGGCATTAGGGACAGTGTCAGTGGCTGAGATGGGAGTAGTGTCAGGGCCTTAGTTATGGACAGTGTCAGTGCCTGATTTGGGAGTAGTGTCAGGGCCTTAGTTAGGGACAGTGTCAGTGCCTAGTTTGGGAGTAGTGTCAGGGCCTAGTTAGGGACAGTGTCAGGGCCTGAGTTGGAAGTAGTGTCAGGGCATTAGGGACAGTGTCAGTGGCTGAGATGGGAGTAGTGTCAAGGCCTTAGTTAGGGACAGTGTCAGTGCCTGATTTGGGAGTAGTGTCAGGGCCTCAGTTAGGGACAGTGACAGTGCCTAAGTTGGGAGTAATGTCAGGGCCTTAGTTAGGGACAGTGTCAGTGACTGAGATGGGAGTGGTGTCAGGGCCTTAGTTAGGGACAGTGTCAGGGCCTGAATTGGGAGTAGTCTCTGGGCCGTAGTTAGGAACAGCGTCAGTGACTGAGTTGGGAGTACTCTCAGGGTCTTAGTTAAGGACAGTGTCAGGGCATGAGTTAAGTATTGTGTCAAAGCCTTAGTTACGGAGAGTGTCAGTTTTTGAGTTAAGAGAAGTGTAACGGCCTTATTTAGTGACAGTGACAGTGCCTGCGTTAGGAGTGGAGTCAGGGCCTTATTTACGGTAGTGTCAGTGCCTGAGTTAGGAGTAGTGTCAGGGCCTTAGTTAGGGACAGTGTCAGTGCCTGTGTTGGGAGTAGTGTCAGGACCTTAATTAGGGAGAGTGTCAGTGCCTGAGTTGGGAGTTGTGCCAGTGCCTTAGTTAGAGACAGCGCCAGTGCCTGAGTTGGGAGTAGTGTCAGGGCCATAGTTAGGGATGGTGTCAGTTGCTGAGATGGAAGTAGTGTCAGGCCCTTAGTTACGGACAGTGCCAGGGCCTGAGTTGGGATTAGTTTCAGGGTCTTTATTATGGACTGTGTCAGGGCCTGAGTTAAGAGTAGTGTCAAGGCCTTAATTTGGGAGAGTGTCACTGTCTGAGTTGGGAGTAGTGTCAGACCCTTAGTTAAGGGACAGCGTCAGTGTCTGAGTTAGGAATAGTGCCAGAGCCTAAGTTACGGACAGTGCCAGGGCCTGAGTTAGGAGTAGTCTGAGACTGGTAGTTAGTACCCGTGTAAGGGCCTGAGTTGTGAGTAGTTTCAGGGCCTTAGTTAGCGAAAGTGTCAATGCCGGAATTGGGAGTAATGTCAGGGCTTACTTAGGGAGAGTGTCAGTGCCTGAGGTGGAAGTAGTATCAGGGCCTTAGTTAAGGACAGTGTCAGTGCCTGAGTTCGGAGTACTGTCAGGGCATATTTCGGGACAGTCTCAGTGCCTATTTTGGGAGTAGTGTCACGGCCTTAGTTAGTGACATTGTCAGGGCCTGAGTAAGGAGTAGTGTCCGGGCCTTAGTTAGGGACAGTGTCAGTTGCTTAGTTAGGAGTAGTGTCAGGGCCTAAGTTAGGGCCAGTGTCAGTGCCTGAGTCAGGAGTAGAGTCAGGGTCTAAGTTAGGGACAGTGTCATTGCTTGAGATAGGAGTAGTGTCAGGGCCTTAGTTAGGAGTAGCATCAGTGCCTTCGTTAGGTATTGTATCAGCGCCTCAGTTGGGAATAGTTTCAGGGCCTTATTTAGGACAGTGTTAGTGCCTGAGTTAGGAGTTGTGTCGGCCTTAGTTAGGGACCTTTTCAGGGCCTGAGTTAGGAGTAATGTCAGGGCCTTCCTTAAGTATTGTGTCGGCGCCTGAGTTAGGAATAGTGTCAGGGCCTTAGTTAGGGACATTGTCAGGGCATGATTTAGGAGTTGTGTTAGGGCGTGAGCTATGAATAGTGTCAGGGCCTTAGTTAGTGACAGTGTCAGTGCTGAGTTTGGAGTAGTATCAGGGCCTTAGTTAGAGACAGTGTCAGGGCCTGAGTTAGGTGTATGTCAGGGCCTTAGTTAGGGACAGTGTCAGTGGCTGATTTAGGAGTAGTGTCAGAGGCTTTGTTGGGACAGTGTCAGGGCCTGAGTTAAGAGTAGTGTCACAGCTTTAGTTAGGACCAGTGTCAGGGCCTTAGTTAAGTCCAACATCAGCGCCTATGATAGGAATCAGATCAGGACCTGTGTTACAGGTAATGTCAGGGCCTTATTTAAGAACAGTGTCAGGGCCTGAGTCCTGACTTACTCCTTACTCTCCTCACTGAGGACTTTTGACACTACTGCTAATTCAGGCCCTGATAATGTCCCTAACTAAGGCCCTGACACTACACCTAAATTGGGCCCTGACATGATACTTAACAAAGGCTTTGTTGCTGGTCCAAACTAAAGCCCTAAAATTGGTCCTAAATAAGGCCTTGACACTAATCGCCTTGAAACTTTCCCTAACGTAGGCGCTGCTACCATCAATATCTAAAGTCCTGACATTATCCTGAGCTAATATCCTGACCCATGTCTTACCAAGGTCCTGAAACTCTCCCAAAGTTAGCCCTGACACTGTCCCTAAGTGAGGCCCTGAGGCTGTCCCTCACAGAGGTCCTGATAATGTCTTTAACTAAACTCTAATGCTGATCTTACAGAGACCCTTATGTTGATCCTATGTCATGCCCTGACGCTGTCCGTAGCTAAGGCCCTGACTCTAGGCATCACTCAGGCCCTGTCGCTCTCCCTAAGTCAGGCTAAGACTCTGTCCCTACCTGAAGCCCTGACGCTGGGCCTAAATTAGGCACTGATGCTCTAATTAGCTATGGTCTTGACAGTATCCCTAGGTCATTTCCTGACACTATCCCTAGATCTTAACCTAAACTTGTCTTTAGCTATTGTCGAGCCTCTTATGCTAACTAAATCCCTGATGCTGTCTCTAACTAAGAGCCTGAAATTAGGCCCGAGGCCGTCAACCTGTCCCTAACTGAGGTTGGAGGCTCATCCGAACTGAGGCGCTGACACTGTCCCTAACTAAAGCCCTGACACTACACCTAACTCAGTCCCTGACACTGTACTTTACAAGGGCTCTGATGCTAGTCCTAACTCAGGCCCTGACACTGTCTCTAAGTAAGGCTCAGAATTTGCCCCTAAGATAGGCCCTGCTGTCAGCAATAACTAAAAACTGGACACTAGCCTGAGTTAATATCCTGACATATTTCTAACCAAGGTCCTGACACTGTCCCTAAGAAAGCCCTGTCGCTGTCCCTATGTTAAGAACTGAGGCTGTCCCTAAATCAGGCCCTGAAGCTTTTCCTAACTGAGGCCTTGAAGCTGTGACTAAGTCAGGCCCTGATCATATCTGTAACAAAGACGCTAAGGCTGATCCAAAAGAGGCGCTGATTCTGTTCCTAAGTCATGCCCTGACAGTGTCCTCAGCTAAGGGCCTGACGCTAGGCCTCACTCAGGCCCTGTCGCTCTCCCTAAGTCAGGCTCTGATGCTGTCCCTACCTGAAGCCCTGACACTGGTTCTAAATAAGGATCTGATACTCTCAGTAACTAAGGTTTTGACACTATGCTTAGGTCCTTTCCTGACACGCTGCCTAGACCATAACCTGACCCTGTCCCTAGCAAATGTCGTGCCTCTTATGCTAACTACAGCCCTGCTGCTGTCCTTAACTAAGGGCCTAAAATTACTCTCGAGGCTGTGACCCTGTCCGTACCTAAGGCCTCGATGTTCGTCCTAATTCAGGGCCTGACACTGTCCCTAACTAAGGCCCTGCTGCCGTCAATATCTAAAGTCCTGACACTATCCTGAGCTAATTTCCTGACCCATCTCTTACCAAGGTCCTGAAACTGTCCCTAAGGAAGCCCTGATGCTGTCTCTAAGTGAGGCCTTGAGGCTGTCCCTAACAGAGGCCCTGAGAATATCTTTAACATAGCCCCTGAGGCTGATCCTACCGTGGCTCTTATGCTGCTCCTAAGTCATGCCCTGACACTGTCTCTAGCTAAGGCCCTGACGCTAGGCCTCACTCAGGCCCTGTCCCACTCCCGAAGTCAGGCTCTGACGCTCTTCCTACCCGAAGCCCTGACACTCACTGCTCCTAAATTAGGTCCTGATGTGCTAAGTAACTAAGGTCTTGACACTATCCCTAGGTCATTTCCTGACACTGTCCCTAGACCTTAACCTAACCTTCTCTTTAGCTAATGTCGAGATTAGCTAAAGAGATTCTTTAGAACGAGATTCTTTCATCTTCTGAATATAGTTTTCTTCAAAACATAATTTTTAGAGTGTTACTAACTTTAAACAAAATGTACTCAACTGCTGTGGAATATTCCTTCATAGGAGCGTGCATGGTTCACTTCTGCATCTGCTTGTGGTGGTGTTCAGGTTGCTTTCAGCTGTAGATCCCCTTATGCTAGCTAAATCCCTGATTCTGTCCCTAAATGAGGCCCTGAATTTAGGTCCGAGGCCGTGAACCTGTCCCTCACTGAGGCCTGGAGGCTCGTCCTAATGCAGGCCCTGACACTGTCCCTAACTAAGGCTCTGACACTACACCTAGCTCAGTCACTGTCACTGTACCTAACAAAGGCTCTGATGCTAGTCCTAACTTAGGCCCTGACACTGCCTCTAACTAAGGCCCTGCTGCCGTCAATATCTGAACACCTGATATTCTCCTGAGCTAATAGCCTGACCCATGTCTTCCCAAGGTCCTGAAACTTTCCCAAAGTAAGCCCTGACGCTGTCCCTAAGTGAGGCCTTGAGGCTATCCCTAACGGAGGCCCTGATAATAGCTTTAACGAAGACCCTAATGCTGATCCTACAGAGGCCTTTATGCTGCTCCTAAGTCATGCCCTGATACTGTCCCTTACTCAGGCCCTAAAGATAGGCCTCACTTAGGCCCTGTTGCTGTACCTTAGTTAGGCTCTGATGCTGTCCATACATCAAGCCCTGGCGCTGGTCCTGATTAAGGCGCTCACGCTGCTGCTAACTAAGGCCCTGATGCTCTCAATAACTAAGGTCTTCTCGTTATCCCTTGGTCATTTCCTTTCACTATCTCTGGCCTGGATCCTGACTCTGTCCCGAGATAATCTCCTGCATCTTATGCTAACTGAAACCCTAATGCTCTCCCTAACTGAGGCCCTGACTACTCCTAACTAAGGCCATGACACTGAACCTAACAAAGGCCCGGAATCTGTCCTTAATATAGGCCCTGCTGCCAGCAATAACTAAAATCCTGACACTCTCCTGAGTTAATATCCTGACTCATTTCTAACCAAGGTCCTGACCCTGTCCCTAAGAAAGCCCTGTCGCTGTCTTTAAGTGAAGCCCTGAGGCTGTCTGTAACTCAGACCCTGAAGCTTTCCCTAACTGAGGCCTTGACGCTGTGACTAACTAGGGCTCCGGTCATGTCTTTAACTAAGAACCTAAAGCTGATCCAACAAAGGCACTGATGCTGCTCCTAAGTCATTCCTTGACAGGGTCCCCAGCTAAGGGCCTGACATTAGGCCTCACTCAGGCCCTGTCGCTCTCCTTAAGTCAGGCCCTGACGTTGTCCCTACCTGAAGCCCTAACACTGCTTCTGAATAAGTCCTTGAGAGTCTCAGTAACAAAGGTCTTCACACTATCCTTAGGTCATTTCCTGATACGATTCCAAGCCTTTACCCTAACCCTGTCCCGAGCTAATGTCCTACCTCTTATGCTAACTAAAGACCTTATGCTGTGCCTAATTCAGGCACTGAATTTAGTCCCAAGGCCGCTAGACTGTCCCTAACTCGGCTCGATGCCCTTATCGTCACAATGTTCCATGACCACTGTCATCACAATGCTCCACGCCCTTGTCATCACAATGCTCCATAACCCCTGTCATCACAATGCTCCATGACCTTTGTCATCGCAATGCTACATGCCATTGTCATCACAATGCTCCATGCCCTTATCATCACAATGATCCATGACCCCTTTCATCACAATGCTCCATGACCCTTGTCTAAAATGCTACATGCCTGTGAAATCACAAAGCTCCATGCCCCCTGTCATCACAAGTCCCCATGACTCTTGTCATCACAATGTTTCATGGCCCCTGTCATTCAAAATGCTATATGACCACTGTCATCAAAATGTTCCATGACCCTTGTCATCACAATGCCCCGTGACCCCTGTCATCACAATGTTCCAGGCCCCCTGTCATCACAATGAGCCGTGACCCCTTTCATCACAATGCTCCAGGTCCGTTTTCATCACAATGCTCCATGGCCCCTGTCATCACAATGCTGCATGATCCTTGTAATCTCAATGCTCCATGGTCCTCGTCATCACAAATCTCCACGCATTGGTCATCACAATGTACCATGACCCCTGTCATCCCAATGCTCCATAGCACTTTTCATCACAATGCTACATGACCACTTTTATCACAATGTTCCATGACCACTTTCATCACAATGCTCCATGACCACTTTTATCACAATGCCCCATGACCCCTGTCATCAAAATGCTCCATGGCCCTTGTCACCACAATGCTCCAGGACCCGTCATCACAATTCTCCATGGCCCTTGTCATCACAGTGCTCCATGGCGCTTGTCATCACAATGATCCAGAGCCTTAGTGCTTGAGTTGGGAGTAGTATCATTGCCTCAGTTAGGGACACTGTCATTGCCTGAATTGGGTAATGTGTCAGAGCCTTAGTTAGGGACAGCGCCAGGACGAGTTGGGAGTAGTGCCAGTGCCTTAGTTAGGGACAGCGCCAGTGCTTGCGTTGGGAGTAGTGTCAGGGCCATAGTTAGGGACAGTGTCAGTGGCTGAGATGGGAATAGTGTCAGGGCCTTAGTTACGGACATTGTCAGTGCCTAAGTTGGGATTTTTGTCAGGGTCTTTATTATGGACAGTGTCAGGGCCTGAGTTAAGAGTAGTGTCAAGGCCTTAATTTGGAGGAGTGTCAGTGTCTCAGTTTGGAGTAGTGTCAGACCCTTAGTTAGGAACAGCGTCAGTGCCTGAGTTGGGAGTAGTGACATGGCCTAAGTTAGGGACAGTGTCAGGGTCTGAGTTAGAAATAGTCTCAAGACCTTAGTTAGGGAGAGTGTCAGTGACTGTGTTAGGAATAGTGTCAGGGCCTAAGTTAGGAGGAGTCTGAGACCGGTAGTTAGGAACACTGTCAGGGCCTGAGTTGTGAGTAGTTTCAGGGCCTTAGTTAGAGAAAGTGTCAGTGCCGGAGTTGGGAGTTATGTCAGGGCCTTAGTTAGAGACAGTGTCAGTGCCTAGTTTGGGAGTAGTGTCAGGGCCTAGTTAGGGACAGTGTCAGGGCCTGAGTTGGAAGTAGTGTCAGGGCATTAGGGACAGTGTCAGTGGCTGAGATGGGAGTAGTGTCAGGGCCTTAGTTATGGACAGTGTCAGTGCCTAATTTGGGAGTAGTGTCAGGGCCTTAGTTAGGGACAGTGTCAGTGCCTAGTTTGGGAGTAGTGTCAGGGCCTAGTTAGGGACAGTGTCAGGGCCTGAGTTGGAAGTAGTGTCAGGGCATTAGGGACAGTGTCAGTGGCTGAGATGGGAGTAGTGTCAAGGCCTTAGTTAGGGACAGTGTCAGTGCCTGATTTGGGAGTAGTGTCAGGGCCTCAGTTAGGGACAGTGACAGTGCCTAAGTTGGGAGTAATGTCAGGGCCTTAGTTAGGGACAGTGTCAGTGGCTGAGATGGGAGTGGTGTCAGGGCCTTAGTTAGGGACAGTGTCAGGGCCTGAATTGGGAGTAGTCTCTGGGCCGTAGTTAGGAACAGCGTCAGTGACTGAGTTGGGAGTACTCTCAGGGTCTTAGTTAAGGACAGTGTCAGGGCATGAGTTAAGTATTGTGTCAAAGCCTTAGTTACGGAGAGTGTCAGTTTTTGAGTTAAGAGAAGTGTAACGGCCTTATTTAGTGACAGTGACAGTGCCTGAGTTAGGAGTGGAGTCAGGGCCTTATTTACGGTAGTGTCAGTGCCTGAGTTAGGAGTAGTGTCAGGGCCTTAGTTAGGGACAGTGTCAGTGCCTGTGTTGGGAGTAGTGTCAGGACCTTAATTAGGGAGAGTGTCAGTGCCTGAGTTGGGAGTAGTGCCAGTGCCTTAGTTAGAGACAGCGCCAGTGCCTGAGTTGGGAGTAGTGTCAGGGCCATAGTTAGGGATGGTGTCAGTTGCTGAGATGGAAGTAGTGTCAGGCCCTTAGTTACGGACAGTGCCAGGGCCTGAGTTGGGATTAGTTTCAGGGTCTTTATTATGGACTGTGTCAGGGCCTGAGTTAAGAGTAGTGTCAAGGCCTTAATTTGGGAGAGTGTCACTGTCTGAGTTGGGAGTAGTGTCAGACCCTTAGTTAAGGGACAGCGTCAGTGTCTGAGTTAGGAATAGTGCCAGAGCCTAAGTTACGGACAGTGCCAGGGCCTGAGTTAGGAGTAGTCTGAGACTGGTAGTTAGTACCCGTGTAAGGGCCTGAGTTGTGAGTAGTTTCAGGGCCTTAGTTAGCGAAAGTGTCAATGCCGGAATTGGGAGTAATGTCAGGGCTTACTTAGGGAGAGTGTCAGTGCCTGAGGTGGAAGTAGTATCAGGGCCTTAGTTAAGGACAGTGTCAGTGCCTGAGTTCGGAGTACTGTCAGGGCATATTTCGGGACAGTCTCAGTGCCTATTTTGGGAGTAGTGTCACGGCCTTAGTTAGTGACATTGTCAGGGCCTGAGTAAGGAGTAGTGTCCGGGCCTTAGTTAGGGACAGTGTCAGTTGCTTAGTTAGGAGTAGTGTCAGGGCCTAAGTTAGGGCCAGTGTCAGTGCCTGAGTCAGGAGTAGAGTCAGGGTCTAAGTTAGGGACAGTGTCATTGCTTGAGATAGGAGTAGTGTCAGGGCCTTAGTTAGGAGTAGCATCAGTGCCTTCGTTAGGTATTGTATCAGCGCCTCAGTTGGGAATAGTTTCAGGGCCTTATTTAGGACAGTGTTAGTGCCTGAGTTAGGAGTTGTGTCGGCCTTAGTTAGGGACCTTTTCAGGGCCTGAGTTAGGAGTAATGTCAGGGCCTTCCTTAAGTATTGTGTCGGCGCCTGAGTTAGGAATAGTGTCAGGGCCTTAGTTAGGGACATTGTCAGGGCATGATTTAGGAGTTGTGTTAGGGCGTGAGCTATGAATAGTGTCAGGGCCTTAGTTAGTGACAGTGTCAGTGCTGAGTTTGGAGTAGTATCAGGGCCTTAGTTAGAGACAGTGTCAGGGCCTGAGTTAGGTGTATGTCAGGGCCTTAGTTAGGGACAGTGTCAGTGGCTGATTTAGGAGTAGTGTCAGAGGCTGTGTTGGGACAGTGTCAGGGCCTGAGTTAAGAGTAGTGTCACAGCTTTAGTTAGGACCAGTGTCAGGGCCTTAGTTAAGTCCAACATCAGCGCCTATGATAGGAATCAGATCAGGACCTGTGTTACAGGTAATGTCAGGGCCTTATTTAAGAACAGTGTCAGGGCCTGAGTCCTGACTTACTCCTTACTCTCCTCAATGAGGACTTTTGACACTGCTGCTAATTCAGGCCCTGATAATGTCCCTAACTAAGGCCCTGACACTACACCTAAATTAGGCCCCGACATGATACTTAACAAAGGCTTTGTTGCTGGTCCAAACTAAAGCTCTAAAATTGGTCCTAAATAAGGCCTTGACACTAATCGCTTTGAAACTTTCCCTAACGTAGGCGCTGCTACCATCAATATCTAAAGTCCTGACATTATCCTGAGCTAATATCCTGACCCATGTCTTACCAAGGTCCTGAAACTCTCCCAAAGTTAGCCCTGACACTGTCCCTAAGTGAGGCCCTGAGGCTGTCCCTCACAGAGGTCCTGATAATGTCTTTAACTAAACTCTAATGCTGATCTTACAGAGACCCTTATGTTGATCCTATGTCATGCCCTGACGCTGTCCGTAGCTAAGGCCCTGACTCTAGGCATCACTCAGGCCCTGTCGCTCTCCCTAAGTCAGGCTAAGACTCTGTCCCTACCTGAAGCCCTGACGCTGGGCCTAAATTAGGCACTGATGCTCTAATTAGCTATGGTCTTGACAGTATCCCTAGGTCATTTCCTGACACTATCCCTAGATCTTAACCTAAACTTGTCTTTAGCTATTGTCGAGCCTCTTATGCTAACTAAATCCCTGATGCTGTCTCTAACTAAGAGCCTGAAATTAGGCCCGAGGCCGTCAACCTGTCCCTAACTGAGGTTGGAGGCTCATCCTAACTGAGGCGCTGACACTGTCCCTAACTAAAGCCCTGACACTACACCTAACTCAGTCCCTGACACTGTACTTTACAAGGGCTCTGATGCTAGTCCTAACTCAGGCCCTGACACTGTCTCTAAGTAAGGCTCAGAATTTGCCCCTAAGATAGGCCCTGCTGTCAGCAATAACTAAAAACTGGACACTAGCCTGAGTTAATATCCTGACATATTTCTAACCAAGGTCCTGACACTGTCCCTAAGAAAGCCCTGTCGCTGTCCCTATGTTAAGAACTGAGGCTGTCCCTAAATCAGGCCCTGAAGCTTTTCCTAACTGAGGCCTTGAAGCTGTGACTAAGTCAGGCCCTGATCATATCTGTAACAAAGACGCTAAGGCTGATCCAAAAGAGGCGCTGATTCTGTTCCTAAGTCATGCCCTGACAGTGTCCTCAGCTAAGGGCCTGACGCTAGGCCTCACTCAGGCCCTGTCGCTCTCCCTAAGTCAGGCTCTGATGCTGTCCCTACCTGAAGCCCTGACACTGGTTCTAAATAAGGATCTGATACTCTCAGTAACTAAGGTTTTGACACTATGCTTAGGTCCTTTCCTGACACTATCCCTAGACCATAACCTGACCCTGTCCCTAGCAAATGTCGTGCCTCTTATGCTAACTACAGCCCTGCTGCTGTCCTTAACTAAGGGCCTAAAATTACTCTCGAGGCTGTGACCCTGTCCGTACCTAAGGCCTCGATGTTCGTCCTAATTCAGGGCCTGACACTGTCCCTAACTAAGGCCCTGCTGCCGTCAATATCTAAAGTCCTGACACTATCCTGAGCTAATTTCCTGACCCATCTCTTACCAAGGTCCTGAAACTGTCCCTAAGGAAGCCCTGATGCTGTCTCTAAGTGAGGCCTTGAGGCTGTCCCTAACAGAGGCCCTGAGAATATCTTTAACATAGCCCCTGAGGCTGATCCTACCGTGGCTCTTATGCTGCTCCTAAGTCATGCCCTGACACTGTCTCTAGCTAAGGCCCTGACGCTAGGCCTCACTCAGGCCCTGTCCCACTCCCTAAGTCAGGCTCTGACGCTCTTCCTACCCGAAGCCCTGACACTCACTGCTCCTAAATTAGGTCCTGATGTGCTAAGTAACTAAGGTCTTGACACTATCCCTAGGTCATTTCCTGACACTGTCCCTAGACCTTAACCTAACCTTCTCTTTAGCTAATGTCGAGATTAGCTAAAGAGATTCTTTAGAACGAGATTCTTTCATCTTCTGAATATAGTTTTCTTCAAAACATAATTTTTAGAGTGTTACTAACTTTAAACAAAATGTACTCAACTGCTGTGGAATATTCCTTCATAGGAGCGTGCATGGTTCACTTCTGCATCTGCTTGTGGTGGTGTTCAGGTTGCTTTCAGCTGTAGATCCCCTTATGCTAGCTAAATCCCTGATTCTGTCCCTAAATGAGGCCCTGAATTTAGGTCCGAGGCCGTGAACCTGTCCCTCACTGAGGCCTGGAGGCTCGTCCTAATGCAGGCCCTGACACTGTCCCTAACTAAGGCTCTGACACTACACCTAGCTCAGTCACTGTCACTGTACCTAACAAAGGCTCTGATGCTAGTCCTAACTTAGGCCCTGACACTGCCTCTAACTAAGGCCCTGCTGCCGTCAATATCTGAACACCTGATATTCTCCTGAGCTAATAGCCTGACCCATGTCTTCCCAAGGTCCTGAAACTTTCCCAAAGTAAGCCCTGACGCTGTCCCTAAGTGAGGCCTTGAGGCTATCCCTAACGGAGGCCCTGATAATAGCTTTAACGAAGACCCTAATGCTGATCCTACAGAGGCCTTTCTGCTGCTCCTAAGTCATGCCCTGATACTGTCCCTTACTCAGGCCCTAAAGATAGGCCTCACTTAGGCCCTGTTGCTGTACCTTAGTTAGGCTCTGATGCTGTCCATACATCAAGCCCTGGCGCTGGTCCTGATTAAGGCGCTCACGCTGCTGCTAACTAAGGCCCTGATGCTCTCAATAACTAAGGTCTTCTCGTTATCCCTTGGTCATTTCCTTTCACTATCTCTGGCCTGGATCCTGACTCTGTCCCGAGATAATCTCCTGCATCTTATGCTAACTGAAACCCTAATGCTCTCCCTAACTGAGGCCCTGACTACTCCTAACTAAGGCCATGACACTGAACCTAACAAAGGCCCGGAATCTGTCCTTAATATAGGCCCTGCTGCCAGCAATAACTAAAATCCTGACACTCTCCTGAGTTAATATCCTGACTCATTTCTAACCAAGGTCCTGACCCTGTCCCTAAGAAAGCCCTGTCGCTGTCTTTAAGTGAAGCCCTGAGGCTGTCTGTAACTCAGACCCTGAAGCTTTCCCTAACTGAGGCCTTGACGCTGTGACTAACTAGGGCTCCGGTCATGTCTTTAACTAAGAACCTAAAGCTGATCCAACAAAGGCACTGATGCTGCTCCTAAGTCATTCCTTGACAGGGTCCCCAGCTAAGGGCCTGACATTAGGCCTCACTCAGGCCCTGTCGCTCTCCTTAAGTCAGGCCCTGACGTTGTCCCTACCTGAAGCCCTAACACTGCTTCTGAATAAGTCCTTGAGAGTCTCAGTAACAAAGGTCTTCACACTATCCTTAGGTCATTTCCTGATACGATTCCAAGCCTTTACCCTAACCCTGTCCCGAGCTAATGTCCTACCTCTTATGCTAACTAAAGACCTTATGCTGTGCCTAATTCAGGCACTGAATTTAGTCCCAAGGCCGCTAGACTGTCCCTAACTCGGCTCGATGCCCTTATCGTCACAATGTTCCATGACCACTGTCATCACAATGCTCCACGCCCTTGTCATCACAATGCTCCATAACCCCTGTCATCACAATGCTCCATGACCTTTGTCATCGCAATGCTACATGCCATTGTCATCACAATGCTCCATGCCCTTATCATCACAATGATCCATGACCCCTTTCATCACAATGCTCCATGACCCTTGTCTAAAATGCTACATGCCTGTGAAATCACAAAGCTCCATGCCCCCTGTCATCACAAGTCCCCATGACTCTTGTCATCACAATGTTTCATGGCCCCTGTCATTCAAAATGCTATATGACCACTGTCATCAAAATGTTCCATGGCCCTTGTCATCACAATGCCCCGTGACCCCTGTCATCACAATGTTCCAGGCCCCCTGTCATCACAATGAGCCGTGACCCCTTTCATCACAATGCTCCAGGTCCGTTTTCATCACAATGCTCCATGGCCCCTGTCATCACAATGCTGCATGATCCTTGTAATCTCAATGCTCCATGGTCCTCGTCATCACAAATCTCCACGCATTGGTCATCACAATGTTCCATGACCCCTGTCATCCCAATGCTCCATAGCACTTTTCATCACAATGCTACATGACCACTTTTATCACAATGTTCCATGACCACTTTCATCACAATGCTCCATGACCACTTTCATCACAATGCCCCATGACCCCTGTCATCAAAATGCTCCATGGCCCTTGTCACCACAAGGCTCCAGGACCCGTCATCACAATTCTCCATGGCCCTTGTCATCACAGTGCTCCATGGCGCTTGTCATCACAATGATCCAGAGCCTTAGTGCTTGAGTTGGGAGTAGTATCATTGCCTCAGTTAGGGACACTGTCATTGCCTGAATTGGGCAATGTGTCAGAGCCTTAGTTAGGGACAGCGCCAGGACGAGTTGGGAGTAGTGCCAGTGCCTTAGTTAGGGACAGCACCAGTGCTTGCGTTGGGAGTAGTGTCAGGGCCATAGTTAGGGACAGTGTCAGTGGCTGAGATGGGAATAGTGTCAGGGCCTTAGTTACGGACATTGTCAGTGCCTAAGTTGGGATTTTTGTCAGGGTCTTTATTATGGACAGTGTCAGGGCCTGAGTTAAGAGTAGTGTCAAGGCCTTAATTTGGAGGAGTGTCAGTGTCTCAGTTTGGAGTAGTGTCAGACCCTTAGTTAGGAACAGCGTCAGTGCCTGAGTTGGGAGTAGTGACATGGCCTAAGTTAGGGACAGTGTCAGGGTCTGAGTTAGAAATAGTCTCAAGACCTTAGTTAGGGAGAGTGTCAGTGACTGTGTTAGGAATAGTGTCAGGGCCTAAGTTAGAGACAGCGCCAGTGCCTGAGTTGGGAGTAGTGTCAGGGCCATAGTTAGGGATGGTGTCAGTTGCTGAGATGGAAGTAGTGTCAGGCCCTTAGTTACGGACAGTGCCAGGGCCTGAGTTGGGATTAGTTTCAGGGTCTTTATTATGGACTGTGTCAGGGCCTGAGTTAAGAGTAGTGTCAAGGCCTTAATTTGGGAGAGTGTCACTGTCTGAGTTGGGAGTAGTGTCAGACCCTTAGTTAAGGGACAGCGTCAGTGTCTGAGTTAGGAATAGTGCCAGAGCCTAAGTTACGGACAGTGCCAGGGCCTGAGTTAGGAGTAGTCTGAGACTGGTAGTTAGTACCCGTGTAAGGGCCTGAGTTGTGAGTAGTTTCAGGGCCTTAGTTAGCGAAAGTGTCAATGCCGGAATTGGGAGTAATGTCAGGGCTTACTTAGGGAGAGTGTCAGTGCCTGAGGTGGAAGTAGTATCAGGGCCTTAGTTAAGGACAGTGTCAGTGCCTGAGTTCGGAGTACTGTCAGGGCATATTTCGGGACAGTCTCAGTGCCTATTTTGGGAGTAGTGTCACGGCCTTAGTTAGTGACATTGTCAGGGCCTGAGTAAGGAGTAGTGTCCGGGCCTTAGTTAGGGACAGTGTCAGTTGCTTAGTTAGGAGTAGTGTCAGGGCCTAAGTTAGGGCCAGTGTCAGTGCCTGAGTCAGGAGTAGAGTCAGGGTCTAAGTTAGGGACAGTGTCATTGCTTGAGATAGGAGTAGTGTCAGGGCCTTAGTTAGGAGTAGCATCAGTGCCTTCGTTAGGTATTGTATCAGCGCCTCAGTTGGGAATAGTTTCAGGGCCTTATTTAGGACAGTGTTAGTGCCTGAGTTAGGAGTTGTGTCGGCCTTAGTTAGGGACCTTTTCAGGGCCTGAGTTAGGAGTAATGTCAGGGCCTTCCTTAAGTATTGTGTCGGCGCCTGAGTTAGGAATAGTGTCAGGGCCTTAGTTAGGGACATTGTCAGGGCATGATTTAGGAGTTGTGTTAGGGCGTGAGCTATGAATAGTGTCAGGGCCTTAGTTAGTGACAGTGTCAGTGCTGAGTTTGGAGTAGTATCAGGGCCTTAGTTAGAGACAGTGTCAGGGCCTGAGTTAGGTGTATGTCAGGGCCTTAGTTAGGGACAGTGTCAGTGGCTGATTTAGGAGTAGTGTCAGAGGCTGTGTTGGGACAGTGTCAGGGCCTGAGTTAAGAGTAGTGTCACAGCTTTAGTTAGGACCAGTGTCAGGGCCTTAGTTAAGTCCAACATCAGCGCCTATGATAGGAATCAGATCAGGACCTGTGTTACAGGTAATGTCAGGGCCTTATTTAAGAACAGTGTCAGGGCCTGAGTCCTGACTTACTCCTTACTCTCCTCAATGAGGACTTTTGACACTGCTGCTAATTCAGGCCCTGATAATGTCCCTAACTAAGGCCCTGACACTACACCTAAATTAGGCCCCGACATGATACTTAACAAAGGCTTTGTTGCTGGTCCAAACTAAAGCTCTAAAATTGGTCCTAAATAAGGCCTTGACACTAATCGCTTTGAAACTTTCCCTAACGTAGGCGCTGCTACCATCAATATCTAAAGTCCTGACATTATCCTGAGCTAATATCCTGACCCATGTCTTACCAAGGTCCTGAAACTCTCCCAAAGTTAGCCCTGACACTGTCCCTAAGTGAGGCCCTGAGGCTGTCCCTCACAGAGGTCCTGATAATGTCTTTAACTAAACTCTAATGCTGATCTTACAGAGACCCTTATGTTGATCCTATGTCATGCCCTGACGCTGTCCGTAGCTAATGCCCTGACTCTAGGCATCACTCAGGCCCTGTCGCTCTCCCTAAGTCAGGCTAAGACTCTGTCCCTACCTGAAGCCCTGACGCTGGGCCTAAATTAGGCACTGATGCTCTAATTAGCTATGGTCTTGACAGTATCCCTAGGTCATTTCCTGACACTATCCCTAGATCTTAACCTAAACTTGTCTTTAGCTATTGTCGAGCCTCTTATGCTAACTAAATCCCTGATGCTGTCTCTAACTAAGAGCCTGAAATTAGGCCCGAGGCCGTCAACCTGTCCCTAACTGAGGTTGGAGGCTCATCCTAACTGAGGCGCTGACACTGTCCCTAACTAAAGCCCTGACACTACACCTAACTCAGTCCCTGACACTGTACTTTACAAGGGCTCTGATGCTAGTCCTAACTCAGGCCCTGACACTGTCTCTAAGTAAGGCTCAGAATTTGCCCCTAAGATAGGCCCTGCTGTCAGCAATAACTAAAAACTGGACACTAGCCTGAGTTAATATCCTGACATATTTCTAACCAAGGTCCTGACACTGTCCCTAAGAAAGCCCTGTCGCTGTCCCTATGTTAAGAACTGAGGCTGTCCCTAAATCAGGCCCTGAAGCTTTTCCTAACTGAGGCCTTGAAGCTGTGACTAAGTCAGGCCCTGATCATATCTGTAACAAAGACGCTAAGGCTGATCCAAAAGAGGCGCTGATTCTGTTCCTAAGTCATGCCCTGACAGTGTCCTCAGCTAAGGGCCTGACGCTAGGCCTCACTCAGGCCCTGTCGCTCTCCCTAAGTCAGGCTCTGATGCTGTCCCTACCTGAAGCCCTGACACTGGTTCTAAATAAGGATCTGATACTCTCAGTAACTAAGGTTTTGACACTATGCTTAGGTCCTTTCCTGACACTATCCCTAGACCATAACCTGACCCTGTCCCTAGCAAATGTCGTGCCTCTTATGCTAACTACAGCCCTGCTGCTGTCCTTAACTAAGGGCCTAAAATTACTCTCGAGGCTGTGACCCTGTCCGTACCTAAGGCCTCGATGTTCGTCCTAATTCAGGGCCTGACACTGTCCCTAACTAAGGCCCTGCTGCCGTCAATATCTAAAGTCCTGACACTATCCTGAGCTAATTTCCTGACCCATCTCTTACCAAGGTCCTGAAACTGTCCCTAAGGAAGCCCTGATGCTGTCTCTAAGTGAGGCCTTGAGGCTGTCCCTAACAGAGGCCCTGAGAATATCTTTAACATAGCCCCTGAGGCTGATCCTACCGTGGCTCTTATGCTGCTCCTAAGTCATGCCCTGACACTGTCTCTAGCTAAGGCCCTGACGCTAGGCCTCACTCAGGCCCTGTCCCACTCCCTAAGTCAGGCTCTGACGCTCTTCCTACCCGAAGCCCTGACACTCACTGCTCCTAAATTAGGTCCTGATGTGCTAAGTAACTAAGGTCTTGACACTATCCCTAGGTCATTTCCTGACACTGTCCCTAGACCTTAACCTAACCTTCTCTTTAGCTAATGTCGAGATTAGCTAAAGAGATTCTTTAGAACGAGATTCTTTCATCTTCTGAATATAGTTTTCTTCAAAACATAATTTTTAGAGTGTTACTAACTTTAAACAAAATGTACTCAACTGCTGTGGAATATTCCTTCATAGGAGCGTGCATGGTTCACTTCTGCATCTGCTTGTGGTGGTGTTCAGG
This sequence comes from Balaenoptera physalus, assembly GCF_965194825.1. NCBI lineage: Eukaryota > Metazoa > Chordata > Mammalia > Artiodactyla > Balaenopteridae > Balaenoptera > Balaenoptera physalus. Next base: position 830,264 of record NW_028126387.1, read on the forward strand.
TTGCTTTCAGCTGTAGATCCCCTTATGCTAGCTAAATCCCTGATTCTGTCCCTAAATGAGGCCCTGAATTTAGGTCCGAGGCCGTGAACCTGTCCCTCACTGAGGCCTGGAGGCTCGTCCTAATGCAGGCCCTGACACTGTCCCTAACTAAGGCTCTGACACTACACCTAGCTCAGTCACTGTCACTGTACCTAACAAAGGCTCTGATGCTAGTCCTAACTTAGGCCCTGACACTGCCTCTAACTAAGGCCCTGCTGCCGTCAATATCTGAACACCTGATATTCTCCTGAGCTAATAGCCTGACCCATGTCTTCCCAAGGTCCTGAAACTTTCCCAAAGTAAGCCCTGACGCTGTCCCTAAGTGAGGCCTTGAGGCTATCCCTAACGGAGGCCCTGATAATAGCTTTAACGAAGACCCTAATGCTGATCCTACAGAGGCCTTTCTGCTGCTCCTAAGTCATGCCCTGATACTGTCCCTTACTCAGGCCCTAAAGATAGGCCTCACTTAGGCCCTGTTGCTGTACCTTAGTTAGGCTCTGATGCTGTCCATACATCAAGCCCTGGCGCTGGTCCTGATTAAGGCGCTCACGCTGCTGCTAACTAAGGCCCTGATGCTCTCAATAACTAAGGTCTTCTCGTTATCCCTTGGTCATTTCCTTTCACTATCTCTGGCCTGGATCCTGACTCTGTCCCGAGATAATCTCCTGCATCTTATGCTAACTGAAACCCTAATGCTCTCCCTAACTGAGGCCCTGACTACTCCTAACTAAGGCCATGACACTGAACCTAACAAAGGCCCGGAATCTGTCCTTAATATAGGCCCTGCTGCCAGCAATAACTAAAATCCTGACACTCTCCTGAGTTAATATCCTGACTCATTTCTAACCAAGGTCCTGACCCTGTCCCTAAGAAAGCCCTGTCGCTGTCTTTAAGTGAAGCCCTGAGGCTGTCTGTAACTCAGACCCTGAAGCTTTCCCTAACTGAGGCCTTGACGCTGTGACTAACTAGGGCTCCGGTCATGTCTTTAACTAAGAACCTAAAGCTGATCCAACAAAGGCACTGATGCTGCTCCTAAGTCATTCCTTGACAGGGTCCCCAGCTAAGGGCCTGACATTAGGCCTCACTCAGGCCCTGTCGCTCTCCTTAAGTCAGGCCCTGACGTTGTCCCTACCTGAAGCCCTAACACTGCTTCTGAATAAGTCCTTGAGAGTCTCAGTAACAAAGGTCTTCACACTATCCTTAGGTCATTTCCTGATACGATTCCAAGCCTTTACCCTAACCCTGTCCCGAGCTAATGTCCTACCTCTTATGCTAACTAAAGACCTTATGCTGTGCCTAATTCAGGCACTGAATTTAGTCCCAAGGCCGCTAGACTGTCCCTAACTCGGCTCGATGCCCTTATCGTCACAATGTTCCATGACCACTGTCATCACAATGCTCCACGCCCTTGTCATCACAATGCTCCATAACCCCTGTCATCACAATGCTCCATGACCTTTGTCATCGCAATGCTACATGCCATTGTCATCACAATGCTCCATGCCCTTATCATCACAATGATCCATGACCCCTTTCATCACAATGCTCCATGACCCTTGTCTAAAATGCTACATGCCTGTGAAATCACAAAGCTCCATGCCCCCTGTCATCACAAGTCCCCATGACTCTTGTCATCACAATGTTTCATGGCCCCTGTCATTCAAAATGCTATATGACCACTGTCATCAAAATGTTCCATGGCCCTTGTCATCACAATGCCCCGTGACCCCTGTCATCACAATGTTCCAGGCCCCCTGTCATCACAATGAGCCGTGACCCCTTTCATCACAATGCTCCAGGTCCGTTTTCATCACAATGCTCCATGGCCCCTGTCATCACAATGCTGCATGATCCTTGTAATCTCAATGCTCCATGGTCCTCGTCATCACAAATCTCCACGCATTGGTCATCACAATGTTCCATGACCCCTGTCATCCCAATGCTCCATAGCACTTTTCATCACAATGCTACATGACCACTTTTATCACAATGTTCCATGACCACTTTCATCACAATGCTCCATGACCACTTTCATCACAATGCCCCATGACCCCTGTCATCAAAATGCTCCATGGCCCTTGTCACCACAAGGCTCCAGGACCCGTCATCACAATTCTCCATGGCCCTTGTCATCACAGTGCTCCATGGCGCTTGTCATCACAATGATCCAGAGCCTTAGTGCTTGAGTTGGGAGTAGTATCATTGCCTCAGTTAGGGACACTGTCATTGCCTGAATTGGGCAATGTGTCAGAGCCTTAGTTAGGGACAGCGCCAGGACGAGTTGGGAGTAGTGCCAGTGCCTTAGTTAGGGACAGCACCAGTGCTTGCGTTGGGAGTAGTGTCAGGGCCATAGTTAGGGACAGTGTCAGTGGCTGAGATGGGAATAGTGTCAGGGCCTTAGTTACGGACATTGTCAGTGCCTAAGTTGGGATTTTTGTCAGGGTCTTTATTATGGACAGTGTCAGGGCCTGAGTTAAGAGTAGTGTCAAGGCCTTAATTTGGAGGAGTGTCAGTGTCTCAGTTTGGAGTAGTGTCAGACCCTTAGTTAGGAACAGCGTCAGTGCCTGAGTTGGGAGTAGTGACATGGCCTAAGTTAGGGACAGTGTCAGGGTCTGAGTTAGAAATAGTCTCAAGACCTTAGTTAGGGAGAGTGTCAGTGACTGTGTTAGGAATAGTGTCAGGGCCTAAGTTAGAGACAGCGCCAGTGCCTGAGTTGGGAGTAGTGTCAGGGCCATAGTTAGGGATGGTGTCAGTTGCTGAGATGGAAGTAGTGTCAGGCCCTTAGTTACGGACAGTGCCAGGGCCTGAGTTGGGATTAGTTTCAGGGTCTTTATTATGGACTGTGTCAGGGCCTGAGTTAAGAGTAGTGTCAAGGCCTTAATTTGGGAGAGTGTCACTGTCTGAGTTGGGAGTAGTGTCAGACCCTTAGTTAAGGGACAGCGTCAGTGTCTGAGTTAGGAATAGTGCCAGAGCCTAAGTTACGGACAGTGCCAGGGCCTGAGTTAGGAGTAGTCTGAGACTGGTAGTTAGTACCCGTGTAAGGGCCTGAGTTGTGAGTAGTTTCAGGGCCTTAGTTAGCGAAAGTGTCAATGCCGGAATTGGGAGTAATGTCAGGGCTTACTTAGGGAGAGTGTCAGTGCCTGAGGTGGAAGTAGTATCAGGGCCTTAGTTAAGGACAGTGTCAGTGCCTGAGTTCGGAGTACTGTCAGGGCATATTTCGGGACAGTCTCAGTGCCTATTTTGGGAGTAGTGTCACGGCCTTAGTTAGTGACATTGTCAGGGCCTGAGTAAGGAGTAGTGTCCGGGCCTTAGTTAGGGACAGTGTCAGTTGCTTAGTTAGGAGTAGTGTCAGGGCCTAAGTTAGGGCCAGTGTCAGTGCCTGAGTCAGGAGTAGAGTCAGGGTCTAAGTTAGGGACAGTGTCATTGCTTGAGATAGGAGTAGTGTCAGGGCCTTAGTTAGGAGTAGCATCAGTGCCTTCGTTAGGTATTGTATCAGCGCCTCAGTTGGGAATAGTTTCAGGGCCTTATTTAGGACAGTGTTAGTGCCTGAGTTAGGAGTTGTGTCGGCCTTAGTTAGGGACCTTTTCAGGGCCTGAGTTAGGAGTAATGTCAGGGCCTTCCTTAAGTATTGTGTCGGCGCCTGAGTTAGGAATAGTGTCAGGGCCTTAGTTAGGGACATTGTCAGGGCATGATTTAGGAGTTGTGTTAGGGCGTGAGCTATGAATAGTGTCAGGGCCTTAGTTAGTGACAGTGTCAGTGCTGAGTTTGGAGTAGTATCAGGGCCTTAGTTAGAGACAGTGTCAGGGCCTGAGTTAGGTGTATGTCAGGGCCTTAGTTAGGGACAGTGTCAGTGGCTGATTTAGGAGTAGTGTCAGAGGCTGTGTTGGGACAGTGTCAGGGCCTGAGTTAAGAGTAGTGTCACAGCTTTAGTTAGGACCAGTGTCAGGGCCTTAGTTAAGTCCAACATCAGCGCCTATGATAGGAATCAGATCAGGACCTGTGTTACAGGTAATGTCAGGGCCTTATTTAAGAACAGTGTCAGGGCCTGAGTCCTGACTTACTCCTTACTCTCCTCAATGAGGACTTTTGACACTGCTGCTAATTCAGGCCCTGATAATGTCCCTAACTAAGGCCCTGACACTACACCTAAATTAGGCCCCGACATGATACTTAACAAAGGCTTTGTTGCTGGTCCAAACTAAAGCTCTAAAATTGGTCCTAAATAAGGCCTTGACACTAATCGCTTTGAAACTTTCCCTAACGTAGGCGCTGCTACCATCAATATCTAAAGTCCTGACATTATCCTGAGCTAATATCCTGACCCATGTCTTACCAAGGTCCTGAAACTCTCCCAAAGTTAGCCCTGACACTGTCCCTAAGTGAGGCCCTGAGGCTGTCCCTCACAGAGGTCCTGATAATGTCTTTAACTAAACTCTAATGCTGATCTTACAGAGACCCTTATGTTGATCCTATGTCATGCCCTGACGCTGTCCGTAGCTAAGGCCCTGACTCTAGGCATCACTCAGGCCCTGTCGCTCTCCCTAAGTCAGGCTAAGACTCTGTCCCTACCTGAAGCCCTGACGCTGGGCCTAAATTAGGCACTGATGCTCTAATTAGCTATGGTCTTGACAGTATCCCTAGGTCATTTCCTGACACTATCCCTAGATCTTAACCTAAACTTGTCTTTAGCTATTGTCGAGCCTCTTATGCTAACTAAATCCCTGATGCTGTCTCTAACTAAGAGCCTGAAATTAGGCCCGAGGCCGTCAACCTGTCCCTAACTGAGGTTGGAGGCTCATCCTAACTGAGGCGCTGACACTGTCCCTAACTAAAGCCCTGACACTACACCTAACTCAGTCCCTGACACTGTACTTTACAAGGGCTCTGATGCTAGTCCTAACTCAGGCCCTGACACTGTCTCTAAGTAAGGCTCAGAATTTGCCCCTAAGATAGGCCCTGCTGTCAGCAATAACTAAAAACTGGACACTAGCCTGAGTTAATATCCTGACATATTTCTAACCAAGGTCCTGACACTGTCCCTAAGAAAGCCCTGTCGCTGTCCCTATGTTAAGAACTGAGGCTGTCCCTAAATCAGGCCCTGAAGCTTTTCCTAACTGAGGCCTTGAAGCTGTGACTAAGTCAGGCCCTGATCATATCTGTAACAAAGACGCTAAGGCTGATCCAAAAGAGGCGCTGATTCTGTTCCTAAGTCATGCCCTGACAGTGTCCTCAGCTAAGGGCCTGACGCTAGGCCTCACTCAGGCCCTGTCGCTCTCCCTAAGTCAGGCTCTGATGCTGTCCCTACCTGAAGCCCTGACACTGGTTCTAAATAAGGATCTGATACTCTCAGTAACTAAGGTTTTGACACTATGCTTAGGTCCTTTCCTGACACTATCCCTAGACCATAACCTGACCCTGTCCCTAGCAAATGTCGTGCCTCTTATGCTAACTACAGCCCTGCTGCTGTCCTTAACTAAGGGCCTAAAATTACTCTCGAGGCTGTGACCCTGTCCGTACCTAAGGCCTCGATGTTCGTCCTAATTCAGGGCCTGACACTGTCCCTAACTAAGGCCCTGCTGCCGTCAATATCTAAAGTCCTGACACTATCCTGAGCTAATTTCCTGACCCATCTCTTACCAAGGTCCTGAAACTGTCCCTAAGGAAGCCCTGATGCTGTCTCTAAGTGAGGCCTTGAGGCTGTCCCTAACAGAGGCCCTGAGAATATCTTTAACATAGCCCCTGAGGCTGATCCTACCGTGGCTCTTATGCTGCTCCTAAGTCATGCCCTGACACTGTCTCTAGCTAAGGCCCTGACGCTAGGCCTCACTCAGGCCCTGTCCCACTCCCTAAGTCAGGCTCTGACGCTCTTCCTACCCGAAGCCCTGACACTCACTGCTCCTAAATTAGGTCCTGATGTGCTAAGTAACTAAGGTCTTGACACTATCCCTAGGTCATTTCCTGACACTGTCCCTAGACCTTAACCTAACCTTCTCTTTAGCTAATGTCGAGATTAGCTAAAGAGATTCTTTAGAACGAGATTCTTTCATCTTCTGAATATAGTTTTCTTCAAAACATAATTTTTAGAGTGTTACTAACTTTAAACAAAATGTACTCAACTGCTGTGGAATATTCCTTCATAGGAGCGTGCATGGTTCACTTCTGCATCTGCTTGTGGTGGTGTTCAGGTTGCTTTCAGCTGTAGATCCCCTTATGCTAGCTAAATCCCTGATTCTGTCCCTAAATGAGGCCCTGAATTTAGGTCCGAGGCCGTGAACCTGTCCCTCACTGAGGCCTGGAGGCTCGTCCTAATGCAGGCCCTGACACTGTCCCTAACTAAGGCTCTGACACTACACCTAGCTCAGTCACTGTCACTGTACCTAACAAAGGCTCTGATGCTAGTCCTAACTTAGGCCCTGACACTGCCTCTAACTAAGGCCCTGCTGCCGTCAATATCTGAACACCTGATATTCTCCTGAGCTAATAGCCTGACCCATGTCTTCCCAAGGTCCTGAAACTTTCCCAAAGTAAGCCCTGACGCTGTCCCTAAGTGAGGCCTTGAGGCTATCCCTAACGGAGGCCCTGATAATAGCTTTAACGAAGACCCTAATGCTGATCCTACAGAGGCCTTTATGCTGCTCCTAAGTCATGCCCTGATACTGTCCCTTACTCAGGCCCTAAAGATAGGCCTCACTTAGGCCCTGTTGCTGTACCTTAGTTAGGCTCTGATGCTGTCCATACATCAAGCCCTGGCGCTGGTCCTGATTAAGGCGCTCACGCTGCTGCTAACTAAGGCCCTGATGCTCTCAATAACTAAGGTCTTCTCGTTATCCCTTGGTCATTTCCTTTCACTATCTCTGGCCTGGATCCTGACTCTGTCCCGAGATAATCTCCTGCATCTTATGCTAACTGAAACCCTAATGCTCTCCCTAACTGAGGCCCTGACTACTCCTAACTAAGGCCATGACACTGAACCTAACAAAGGCCCGGAATCTGTCCTTAATATAGGCCCTGCTGCCAGCAATAACTAAAATCCTGACACTCTCCTGAGTTAATATCCTGACTCATTTCTAACCAAGGTCCTGACCCTGTCCCTAAGAAAGCCCTGTCGCTGTCTTTAAGTGAAGCCCTGAGGCTGTCTGTAACTCAGACCCTGAAGCTTTCCCTAACTGAGGCCTTGACGCTGTGACTAACTAGGGCTCCGGTCATGTCTTTAACTAAGAACCTAAAGCTGATCCAACAAAGGCACTGATGCTGCTCCTAAGTCATTCCTTGACAGGGTCCCCAGCTAAGGGCCTGACATTAGGCCTCACTCAGGCCCTGTCGCTCTCCTTAAGTCAGGCCCTGACGTTGTCCCTACCTGAAGCCCTAACACTGCTTCTGAATAAGTCCTTGAGAGTCTCAGTAACAAAGGTCTTCACACTATCCTTAGGTCATTTCCTGATACGATTCCAAGCCTTTACCCTAACCCTGTCCCGAGCTAATGTCCTACCTCTTATGCTAACTAAAGACCTTATGCTGTGCCTAATTCAGGCACTGAATTTAGTCCCAAGGCCGCTAGACTGTCCCTAACTCGGCTCGATGCCCTTATCGTCACAATGTTCCATGACCACTGTCATCACAATGCTCCACGCCCTTGTCATCACAATGCTCCATAACCCCTGTCATCACAATGCTCCATGACCTTTGTCATCGCAATGCTACATGCCATTGTCATCACAATGCTCCATGCCCTTATCATCACAATGATCCATGACCCCTTTCATCACAATGCTCCATGACCCTTGTCTAAAATGCTACATGCCTGTGAAATCACAAAGCTCCATGCCCCCTGTCATCACAAGTCCCCATGACTCTTGTCATCACAATGTTTCATGGCCCCTGTCATTCAAAATGCTATATGACCACTGTCATCAAAATGTTCCATGGCCCTTGTCATCACAATGCCCCGTGACCCCTGTCATCACAATGTTCCAGGCCCCCTGTCATCACAATGAGCCGTGACCCCTTTCATCACAATGCTCCAGGTCCGTTTTCATCACAATGCTCCATGGCCCCTGTCATCACAATGCTGCATGATCCTTGTAATCTCAATGCTCCATGGTCCTCGTCATCACAAATCTCCACGCATTGGTCATCACAATGTTCCATGACCCCTGTCATCCCAATGCTCCATAGCACTTTTCATCACAATGCTACATGACCACTTTTATCACAATGTTCCATGACCACTTTCATCACAATGCTCCATGACCACTTTCATCACAATGCCCCATGACCCCTGTCATCAAAATGCTCCATGGCCCTTGTCACCACAAGGCTCCAGGACCCGTCATCACAATTCTCCATGGCCCTTGTCATCACAGTGCTCCATGGCGCTTGTCATCACAATGATCCAGAGCCTTAGTGCTTGAGTTGGGAGTAGTATCATTGCCTCAGTTAGGGACACTGTCATTGCCTGAATTGGGCAATGTGTCAGAGCCTTAGTTAGGGACAGCGCCAGGACGAGTTGGGAGTAGTGCCAGTGCCTTAGTTAGGGACAGCACCAGTGCTTGCGTTGGGAGTAGTGTCAGGGCCATAGTTAGGGACAGTGTCAGTGGCTGAGATGGGAATAGTGTCAGGGCCTTAGTTACGGACATTGTCAGTGCCTAAGTTGGGATTTTTGTCAGGGTCTTTATTATGGACAGTGTCAGGGCCTGAGTTAAGAGTAGTGTCAAGGCCTTAATTTGGAGGAGTGTCAGTGTCTCAGTTTGGAGTAGTGTCAGACCCTTAGTTAGGAACAGCGTCAGTGCCTGAGTTGGGAGTAGTGACATGGCCTAAGTTAGGGACAGTGTCAGGGTCTGAGTTAGAAATAGTCTCAAGACCTTAGTTAGGGAGAGTGTCAGTGACTGTGTTAGGAATAGTGTCAGGGCCTAAGTTAGAGACAGCGCCAGTGCCTGAGTTGGGAGTAGTGTCAGGGCCATAGTTAGGGATGGTGTCAGTTGCTGAGATGGAAGTAGTGTCAGGCCCTTAGTTACGGACAGTGCCAGGGCCTGAGTTGGGATTAGTTTCAGGGTCTTTATTATGGACTGTGTCAGGGCCTGAGTTAAGAGTAGTGTCAAGGCCTTAATTTGGGAGAGTGTCACTGTCTGAGTTGGGAGTAGTGTCAGACCCTTAGTTAAGGGACAGCGTCAGTGTCTGAGTTAGGAATAGTGCCAGAGCCTAAGTTACGGACAGTGCCAGGGCCTGAGTTAGGAGTAGTCTGAGACTGGTAGTTAGTACCCGTGTAAGGGCCTGAGTTGTGAGTAGTTTCAGGGCCTTAGTTAGCGAAAGTGTCAATGCCGGAATTGGGAGTAATGTCAGGGCTTACTTAGGGAGAGTGTCAGTGCCTGAGGTGGAAGTAGTATCAGGGCCTTAGTTAAGGACAGTGTCAGTGCCTGAGTTCGGAGTACTGTCAGGGCATATTTCGGGACAGTCTCAGTGCCTATTTTGGGAGTAGTGTCACGGCCTTAGTTAGTGACATTGTCAGTGACTGAGTAAGGAGTAGTGTCCGGGCCTTAGTTAGGGACAGTGTCAGTTGCTTAGTTAGGAGTAGTGTCAGGGCCTAAGTTAGGGCCAGTGTCAGTGCCTGAGTCAGGAGTAGAGTCAGGGTCTAAGCTAGGGACAGTGTCAATGCTTGAGATAGGAGTAGTGTCAGGGCCTTAGTTAGGAGTAGCATCAGTGCCTTCGTTAGGTATTGTATCAGCGCCTCAGTTGGGAATAATTTCAGGGCCTTATTTAGGACAGTGTTAGTGCCTGAGTTAGGAGTTGTGTCGGCCTTAGTTAGGGACCTTTTCAGGGCCTGAGTTAGGAGTAATGTCAGGGCCTTCCTTAAGTATTGTGTCGGCGCCTGAGTTAGGAATAGTGTCAGGGCGTTGGTTAGGGACATTGTCAGGGCATGATTTAGGAGTTGTGTTAGGGCGTGAGCTATGAATAGTGTCAGGGCCTTAGTTAGTGACAGTGTCAGTGCTGAGTTTGGAGTAGTATCAGGGCCTTAGTTAGAGACAGTGTCAGGGCCTGAGTTAGGTGTATGTCAGGGCCTTAGTTAGGGACAGTGTCAGTGGCTGATTTAGGAGTACTGTCAGAGGCTTTGTTGGGACAGTGTCAGGGCCTGAGTTAAGAGTAGTGTCACAGCTTTAGTTAGGACCAGTGTCAGGGCCTTAGTTAAGTCCAACATCAGCGCCTATGATAGGAATCAGATCAGGACCTGTGTTACAGGTAATGTCAGGGCCTTATTTAAGAACAGTGTCAGGGCCTGAGTCCTGACTTACTCCTTACTCTCCTCAATGAGGACTTTTGACACTACTGCTAATTCAGGCCCTGATAATGTCCCTAACTAAGGCCCTGACACTACACCTAAATTAGGCCCCGACATGATACTTAACAAAGGCTTTGTTGCTGGTCCAAACTAAAGCCCTAAAATTGGTCCTAAATAAGGCCTTGACACTAATCGCCTTGAAACTTTCCCTAACGTAGGCGCTGCTACCATCAATATCTAAAGTCCTGACATTATCCTGAGCTAATATCCTGACCCATGTCTTACCAAGGTCCTGAAACTCTCCCAAAGTTAGCCCTGACACTGTCCCTAAGTGAGGCCCTGAGGCTGTCCCTCACAGAGGTCCTGATAATGTCTTTAACTAAACTCTAATGCTGATCTTACAGAGACCCTTATGTTGATCCTATGTCATGCCCTGACGCTGTCCGTAGCTAAGGCCCTGACTCTAGGCATCACTCAGGCCCTGTCGCTCTCCCTAAGTCAGGCTAAGACTCTGTCCCTACCTGAAGCCCTGACGCTGGGCCTAAATTAGGCACTGATGCTCTAATTAGCTATGGTCTTGACAGTATCCCTAGGTCATTTCCTGACACTATCCCTAGATCTTAACCTAAACTTGTCTTTAGCTATTGTCGAGCCTCTTATGCTAACTAAATCCCTGATGCTGTCTCTAACTAAGAGCCTGAAATTAGGCCCGAGGCCGTCAACCTGTCCCTAACTGAGGTTGGAGGCTCATCCTAACTGAGGCGCTGACACTGTCCCTAACTAAAGCCCTGACACTACACCTAACTCAGTCCCTGACACTGTACTTTACAAGGGCTCTGATGCTAGTCCTAACTCAGGCCCTGACACTGTCTCTAAGTAAGGCTCAGAATTTGCCCCTAAGATAGGCCCTGCTGTCAGCAATAACTAAAAACTGGACACTAGCCTGAGTTAATATCCTGACATATTTCTAACCAAGGTCCTGACACTGTCCCTAAGAAAGCCCTGTCGCTGTCCCTATGTTAAGAACTGAGGCTGTCCCTAACTCAGGCCCTGAAGCTTTCCCTAACTGAGGCCTTGAAGCTGTGACTAAGTCAGGCCCTGATCATATCTGTAACAAAGACGCTAAGGCTGATCCAAAAGAGGCGCTGATTCTGTTCCTAAGTCATGCCCTGACAGTGTCCTCAGCTAAGGGCCTGACGCTAGGCCTCACTCAGGCCCTGTCGCTCTCCCTAAGTCAGGCTCTGATGCTGTCCCTACCTGAAGCCCTGACACTGGTTCTAAATAAGGATCTGATACTCTCAGTAACTAAGGTTTTGACACTATGCTTAGGTCCTTTCCTGACACTATCCCTAGACCATAACCTGACCCTGTCCCTAGCAAATGTCGTGCCTCTTATGCTAACTACAGCCCTGCTGCTGTCCTTAACTAAGGGCCTAAAATTACTCTCGAGGCTGTGACCCTGTCCGTACCTAAGGCCTCGATGTTCGTCCTAATTCAGGGCCTGACACTGTCCCTAACTAAGGCCCTGCTGCCGTCAATATCTAAAGTCCTGACACTATCCTGAGCTAATTTCCTGACCCATCTCTTACCAAGGTCCTGAAACTGTCCCTAAGGAAGCACTGATGCTGTCTCTAAGTGAGGTCTTGAGGCTGTCCCTAACAGAGGCCCTGAGAATATCTTTAACATAGCCCCTGAGGCTGATCCTACCGTGGCTCTTATGCTGCTCCTAAGTCATGCCCTGACACTGTCTCTAGCTAAGGCCCTGACGCTAGGCCTCACTCAGGCCCTGTCCCACTCCCTAAGTCAGGCTCTGACGCTCTTCCTACCCGAAGCCCTGACACTCACTGCTCCTAAATTAGGTCCTGATGTGCTAAGTAACTAAGGTCTTGACACTATCCCTAGGACATTTCCTGACACTGTCCCTAGACCTTAACGTAACCTTCTCTTTAGCTAATGTCGAGATTAGCTAAAGAGATTCTTTAGAACGAGATTCTTTCATCTTCTGAATATAGTTTTCTTCAAAACATAATTTTTAGAGTGTTACTAACTTTAAACAAAATGTACTCAACTGCTGTGGAATATTCCTTCATAGGAGCGTGCATGGTTCACTTCTGCATCTGCTTGTGGTGGTGTTCAGGTTGCTTTCAGCTGTAGATCCCCTTATGCTAGCTAAATCCCTGATTCTGTCCCTAAATGAGGCCCTGAATTTAGGTCCGAGGCCGTGAACCTGTCCCTCACTGAGGCCTGGAGGCTCGTCCTAATTCAGGCCCTGACACTGTCCCTAATTAAGGCTCTGACACTACACCTAGCTCAGTCACTGTCACTGTACCTAACAAAGGCTCTGATGCTAGTCCTAACTTAGGCCCTGACACTGCCTCTAACTAAGGCCCTGCTGCCGTCAATATCTGAACACCTGATATTCTCCTGAGCTAATAGCCTGACCCATGTCTTCCCAAGGTCCTGAAACTTTCCCAAAGTAAGCCCTGACGCTGTCCCTAAGTGAGGCCTTGAGGCTATCCCTAACGGAGGCCCTGATAATAGCTTTAACGAAGACCCTAATGCTGATCCTACAGAGGCCTTTATGCTGCTCCTAAGTCATGCCCTGATACTGTCCCTTACTCAGGCCCTAAAGATAGGCCTCACTTAGGCCCTGTTGCTGTACCTTAGTTAGGCTCTGATGCTGTCCATACATCAAGCCCTGGCGCTGGTCCTGATTAAGGCGCTCACACTGCTGCTAACTAAGGCCCTGATGCTCTCAATAACTAAGGTTTCTCGTTATCCCTTGGTCATTTCCTTTCACTATCTCTGGCCTGGAACCTGACTCTGTCCCGAGATAATCTCCTGCATCTTATGCTAACTGAAACCCTAATGCTCTCCCTAACTGAGGCCCTGACTACTCCTAACTAAGGCCATGACACTGAACCTAACAAAGGCCCGGAATCTGTCCTTAATTTAGGCCCTGATGCCAGCAATAACTAAAATCCTGACACTCTCCTAGTTAATATCCTGACTCATTTCTAACCAAGGTCCTGACCCTGTCCCTAAGAAAGCCCTGTCGCTGTCTTTAAGTGAAGCCCTGAGGCTATCTGTAACTCAGATCCTGAAGCTTTCCCTAACTGAGGCCTTGACGTTGTGACTAACTAGGGCTCCGGTCATGTCTTTAACTAAGAACCTAAAGCTGATCCAACAAAGGCACTGATGCTGCTCCTAAGTCATTCCTTGACAGTGTCCCCAGCTAAGGGCCTGACATTAGGCCTCACTCAGGCCCTGTCGCTCTCCTTAAGTCAGGCCCTGACGTTGTCCCTACCTGAAGCCCTAACACTGCTTCTGAATAAGTCCCTGAGAGTCTCAGTAACAAAGGTCTTCACACTATCCTTAGGTCATTTCCTGACACGATTCCAAGCCTTTACCCTAACCCTGTCCCGAGCTAATGTCCTACCTCTTATGCTAACTAAAGACCTTATGCTGTGCCTAATTCAGGCACTGAATTTAGTCCCAAGGCCGCTAGACTGTCCCTAACCCGCCTCGATGCCCTTATCGTCACAATGTTCCATGACCACTGTCATCACAATGCTCCACGCCCTTGTCATCACAATGCTCCATAACCCCTGTCATCACAATGCTCCATGACCTTTGTCATCGCAATGCTACATGCCATTGTCATCACAATGCTCCATGCCCTTATCATCACAATGATCCATGACCCCTTTCATCACAATGCTCCATGACCCTTGTCTAAAATGCTACATGCCTGTGAAATCACAAAGCTCCATGCCCCCTGTCATCACAAGTCCCCATGACTCTTGTCATCACAATGTTTCATGGCCCCTGTCATTCAAAATGCTATATGACCACTGTCATCAAAATGTTCCATGGCCCTTGTCATCACAATGCCCCGTGACCCCTGTCATCACAATGTTCCAGGCCCCCTGTCATCACAATGAGCCGTGACCCCTTTCATCACAATGCTCCAGGTCCGTTTTCATCACAATGCTCCATGGCCCCTGTCATCACAATGCTGCATGATCCTTGTAATCTCAATGCTCCATGGTCCTCGTCATCACAAATCTCCACGCATTGGTCATCACAATGTTCCATGACCCCTGTCATCCCAATGCTCCATAGCACTTTTCATCACAATGCTACATGACCACTTTTATCACAATGTTCCATGACCACTTTCATCACAATGCTCCATGACCACTTTCATCACAATGCCCCATGACCCCTGTCATCAAAATGCTCCATGGCCCTTGTCACCACAATGCTCCAGGACCCGTCATCACAATTCTCCATGGCCCTTGTCATCACAGTGCTCCATGGCGCTTGTCATCACAATGATCCAGAGCCTTAGTGCTTGAGTTGGGAGTAGTATCATTGCCTCAGTTAGGGACACTGTCATTGCCTGAATAGGGCAATGTGTCAGAGCCTTAGTTAGGGACAGCGCCAGGACGAGTTGGGAGTAGTGCCAGTGCCTTAGTTAGGGACAGCGCCAGTGCTTGCGTTGGGAGTAGTGTCAGGGCCATAGTTAGGGACAGTGTCAGTGGCTGAGATGGGAATAGTGTCAGGGCCTTAGTTACGGACATTGTCAGTGCCTAAGTTGGGATTTTTGTCAGGGTCTTTATTATGGACAGTGTCAGGGCCTGAGTTAAGAGTAGTGTCAAGGCCTTAATTTGGAGGAGTGTCAGTGTCTCAGTTTGGAGTAGTGTCAGACCCTTAGTTAGGAACAGCGTCAGTGCCTGAGTTGGGAGTAGTGACATGGCCTAAGTTATGGACAGTGTCAGGGTCTGAGTTAGAAATAGTCTCAAGACCTTAGTTAGGGAGAGTGTCAGTGACTGTGTTAGGAATAGTGTCAGGGCCTAAGTTAGGAGGAGTCTGAGACCGGTAGTTAGGAACACTGTCAGGGCCTGAGTTGTGAGTAGTTTCAGGGCCTTAGTTAGAGAAAGTGTCAGTGCCGGAGTTGGGAGTTATGTCAGGGCCTTAGTTAGAGACAGTGTCAGTGCCTAGTTTGGGAGTAGTGTCAGGGCCTAGTTAGGGACAGTGTCAGGGCCTGAGTTGGAAGTAGTGTCAGGGCATTAGGGACAGTGTCAGTGGCTGAGATGGGAGTAGTGTCAGGGCCTTAGTTATGGACAGTGTCAGTGCCTGATTTGGGAGTAGTGTCAGGGCCTTAGTTAGGGACAGTGTCAGTGCCTAGTTTGGGAGTTGTGTCAGGGCCTAGTTAGGGACAGTGTCAGGGCCTGAGTTGGAAGTAGTGTCAGGGCATTAGGGACAGTGTCAGTGGCTGAGATGGGAGTAGTGTCAAGGCCTTAGTTAGGGACAGTGTCAGTGCCTGATTTGGGAGTAGTGTCAGGGCCTTAGTTAGGGACAGTGACAGTGCCTAAGTTGGGAGTAATGTCAGGGCCTTAGTTAGGGACAGTGTCAGTGGCTGAGATGGGAGTGGTGTCAGGGCCTTAGTTAGGGACAGTGTCAGGGCCTGAATTGGGAGTAGTCTCTGGGCCGTAGTTAGGAACAGCGTCAGTGACTGAGTTGGGAGTACTCTCAGGGTCTTAGTTAAGGACAGTGTCAGGGCATGAGTTAAGTATTGTGTCAAAGCCTTAGTTACGGAGAGTGTCAGTTTTTGAGTTAAGAGAAGTGTAACGGCCTTATTTAGTGACAGTGACAGTGCCTGAGTTAGGAGTGGAGTCAGGGCCTTATTTACGGTAGTGTCAGTGCCTGAGTTAGGAGTAGTGTCAGGGCCTTAGTTAGGGACAGTGTCAGTGCCTGTGTTGGGAGTAGTGTCAGGACCTTAATTAGGGAGAGTGTCAGTGCCTGAGTTGGGAGTAGTGCCAGTGCCTTAGTTAGAGACAGCGCCAGTGCCTGAGTTGGGAGTAGTGTCAGGGCCATAGTTAGGGATGGTGTCAGTTGCTGAGATGGAAGTAGTGTCAGGCCCTTAGTTACGGACAGTGCCAGGGCCTGAGTTGGGATTAGTTTCAGGGTCTTTATTATGGACTGTGTCAGGGCCTGAGTTAAGAGTAGTGTCAAGGCCTTAATTTGGGAGAGTGTCACTGTCTGAGTTGGGAGTAGTGTCAGACCCTTAGTTAAGGGACAGCGTCAGTGTCTGAGTTAGGAATAGTGCCAGAGCCTAAGTTACGGACAGTGCCAGGGCCTGAGTTAGGAGTAGTCTGAGACTGGTAGTTAGTACCCGTGTAAGGGCCTGAGTTGTGAGTAGTTTCAGGGCCTTAGTTAGCGAAAGTGTCAATGCCGGAATTGGGAGTAATGTCAGGGCTTACTTAGGGAGAGTGTCAGTGCCTGAGGTGGAAGTAGTATCAGGGCCTTTGTTAAGGACAGTGTCAGTGCCTGAGTTCGGAGTACTGTCAGGGCATATTTCGGGACAGTCTCAGTGCCTATTTTGGGAGTAGTGTCACGGCCTTAGTTAGTGACATTGTCAGGGCCTGAGTAAGGAGTAGTGTCCGGGCCTTAGTTAGGGACAGTGTCAGTTGCTTAGTTAGGAGTAGTGTCAGGGCCTAAGTTAGGGCCAGTGTCAGTGCCTGAGTCAGGAGTAGAGTCAGGGTCTAAGTTAGGGACAGTGTCATTGCTTGAGATAGGAGTAGTGTCAGGGCCTTAGTTAGGAGTAGCATCAGTGCCTTCGTTAGGTATTGTATCAGCGCCTCAGTTGGGAATAGTTTCAGGGCCTTATTTAGGACAGTGTTAGTGCCTGAGTTAGGAGTTGTGTCGGCCTTAGTTAGGGACCTTTTCAGGGCCTGAGTTAGGAGTAATGTCAGGGCCTTCCTTAAGTATTGTGTCGGCGCCTGAGTTAGGAATAGTGTCAGGGCCTTAGTTAGGGACATTGTCAGGGCATGATTTAGGAGTTGTGTTAGGGCGTGAGCTATGAATAGTGTCAGGGCCTTAGTTAGTGACAGTGTCAGTGCTGAGTTTGGAGTAGTATCAGGGCCTTAGTTAGAGACACTGTCAGGGCCTGAGTTAGGTGTATGTCAGGGCCTTAGTTAGGGACAGTGTCAGTGGCTGATTTAGGAGTAGTGTCAGAGGCTTTGTTGGGACAGTGTCAGGGCCTGAGTTAAGAGTAGTGTCACAGCTTTAGTTAGGACCAGTGTCAGGGCCTTAGTTAAGTCCAACATCAGCGCCTATGATAGGAATCAGATCAGGACCTGTGTTACAGGTAATGTCAGGGCCTTATTTAAGAACAGTGTCAGGGCCTGAGTCCTGACTTACTCCTTACTCTCCTCAATGAGGACTTTTGACACTACTGCTAATTCAGGCCCTGATAATGTCCCTAACTAAGGCCCTGACACTACACCTAAATTAGGCCCCGACATGATACTTAACAAAGGCTTTGTTGCTGGTCCAAACTAAAGCCCTAAAATTGGTCCTAAATAAGGCCTTGACACTAATCGCCTTGAAACTTTCCCTAACGTAGGCGCTGCTACCATCAATATCTAAAGTCCTGACATTATCCTGAGCTAATATCCTGACCCATGTCTTACCAAGGTCCTGAAACTCTCCCAAAGTTAGCCCTGACACTGTCCCTAAGTGAGGCCCTGAGGCTGTCCCTCACAGAGGTCCTGATAATGTCTTTAACTAAACTCTAATGCTGATCTTACAGAGACCCTTATGTTGATCCTATGTCATGCCCTAATGCTGTCCGTAGCTAAGGCCCTGACTCTAGGCATCACTCAGGCCCTGTCGCTCTCCCTAAGTCAGGCTAAGACTCTGTCCCTACCTGAAGCCCTGACGCTGGGCCTAAATTAGGCACTGATGCTCTAATTAGCTATGGTCTTGACAGTATCCCTAGGTCATTTCCTGACACTATCCCTAGATCTTAACCTAAACTTGTCTTTAGCTATTGTCGAGCCTCTTATGCTAACTAAATCCCTGATGCTGTCTCTAACTAAGAGCCTGAAATTAGGCCCGAGGCCGTCAACCTGTCCCTAACTGAGGTTGGAGGCTCATCCTAACTGAGGCGCTGACACTGTCCCTAACTAAAGCCCTGACACTACACCTAACTCAGTCCCTGACACTGTACTTTACAAGGGCTCTGATGCTAGTCCTAACTCAGGCCCTGACACTGTCTCTAAGTAAGGCTCAGAATTTGCCCCTAAGATAGGCCCTGCTGTCAGCAATAACTAAAAACTGGACACTAGCCTGAGTTAATATCCTGACATATTTCTAACCAAGGTCCTGACACTGTCCCTAAGAAAGCCCTGTCGCTGTCCCTATGTTAAGAACTGAGGCTGTCCCTAAATCAGGCCCTGAAGCTTTTCCTAACTGAGGCCTTGAAGCTGTGACTAAGTCAGGCCCTGATCATATCTGTAACAAAGACGCTAAGGCTGATCCAAAAGAGGCGCTGATTCTGTTCCTAAGTCATGCCCTGACAGTGTCCTCAGCTAAGGGCCTGACGCTAGGCCTCACTCAGGCCCTGTCGCTCTCCCTAAGTCAGGCTCTGATGCTGTCCCTACCTGAAGCCCTGACACTGGTTCTAAATAAGGATCTGATACTCTCAGTAACTAAGGTTTTGACACTATGCTTAGGTCCTTTCCTGACACTATCCCTAGACCATAACCTGACCCTGTCCCTAGCAAATGTCGTGCCTCTTATGCTAACTACAGCCCTGCTGCTGTCCTTAACTAAGGGCCTAAAATTACTCTCGAGGCTGTGACCCTGTCCGTACCTAAGGCCTCGATGTTCGTCCTAATTCAGGGCCTGACACTGTCCCTAACTAAGGCCCTGCTGCCGTCAATATCTAAAGTCCTGACACTATCCTGAGCTAATTTCCTGACCCATCTCTTACCAAGGTCCTGAAACTGTCCCTAAGGAAGCCCTGATGCTGTCTCTAAGTGAGGCCTTGAGGCTGTCCCTAACAGAGGCCCTGAGAATATCTTTAACATAGCCCCTGAGGCTGATCCTACCGTGGCTCTTATGCTGCTCCTAAGTCATGCCCTGACACTGTCTCTAGCTAAGGCCCTGACGCTAGGCCTCACTCAGGCCCTGTCCCACTCCCTAAGTCAGGCTCTGACACTCTTCCTACCCGAAGCCCTGACACTCACTGCTCCTAAATTAGGTCCTGATGTGCTAAGTAACTAAGGTCTTGACACTATCCCTAGGTCATTTCCTGACACTGTCCCTAGACCTTAACCTAACCTTCTCTTTAGCTAATGTCGAGATTAGCTAAAGAGATTCTTTAGAACGAGATTCTTTCATCTTCTGAATATAGTTTTCTTCAAAACATAATTTTTAGAGTGTTACTAACTTTAAACAAAATGTACTCAACTGCTGTGGAATATTCCTTCATAGGAGCGTGCATGGTTCACTTCTGCATCTGCTTGTGGTGGTGTTCAGGTTGCTTTCAGCTGTAGATCCCCTTATGCTAGCTAAATCCCTGATTCTGTCCCTAAATGAGGCCCTGAATTTAGGTCCGAGGCCGTGAACCTGTCCCTCACTGAGGCCTGGAGGCTCGTCCTAATGCAGGCCCTGACACTGTCCCTAACTAAGGCTCTGACACTACACCTAGCTCAGTCACTGTCACTGTACCTAACAAAGGCTCTGATGCTAGTCCTAACTTAGGCCCTGACACTGCCTCTAACTAAGGCCCTGCTGCCGTCAATATCTGAACACCTGATATTCTCCTGAGCTAATAGCCTGACCCATGTCTTCCCAAGGTCCTGAAACTTTCCCAAAGTAAGCCCTGACGCTGTCCCTAAGTGAGGCCTTGAGGCTATCCCTAACGGAGGCCCTGATAATAGCTTTAACGAAGACCCTAATGCTGATCCTACAGAGGCCTTTATGCTGCTCCTAAGTCATGCCCTGATACTGTCCCTTACTCAGGCCCTAAAGATAGGCCTCACTTAGGCCCTGTTGCTGTACCTTAGTTAGGCTCTGATGCTGTCCATACATCAAGCCCTGGCGCTGGTCCTGATTAAGGCGCTCACGCTGCTGCTAACTAAGGCCCTGATGCTCTCAATAACTAAGGTCTTCTCGTTATCCCTTGGTCATTTCCTTTCACTATCTCTGGCCTGGATCCTGACTCTGTCCCGAGATAATCTCCTGCATCTTATGCTAACTGAAACCCTAATGCTCTCCCTAACTGAGGCCCTGACTACTCCTAACTAAGGCCATGACACTGAACCTAACAAAGGCCCGGAATCTGTCCTTAATATAGGCCCTGCTGCCAGCAATAACTAAAATCCTGACACTCTCCTGAGTTAATATCCTGACTCATTTCTAACCAAGGTCCTGACCCTGTCCCTAAGAAAGCCCTGTCGCTGTCTTTAAGTGAAGCCCTGAGGCTGTCTGTAACTCAGACCCTGAAGCTTTCCCTAACTGAGGCCTTGACGCTGTGACTAACTAGGGCTCCGGTCATGTCTTTAACTAAGAACCTAAAGCTGATCCAACAAAGGCACTGATGCTGCTCCTAAGTCATTCCTTGACAGGGTCCCCAGCTAAGGGCCTGACATTAGGCCTCACTCAGGCCCTGTCGCTCTCCTTAAGTCAGGCCCTGACGTTGTCCCTACCTGAAGCCCTAACACTGCTTCTGAATAAGTCCTTGAGAGTCTCAGTAACAAAGGTCTTCACACTATCCTTAGGTCATTTCCTGATACGATTCCAAGCCTTTACCCTAACCCTGTCCCGAGCTAATGTCCTACCTCTTATGCTAACTAAAGACCTTATGCTGTGCCTAATTCAGGCACTGAATTTAGTCCCAAGGCCGCTAGACTGTCCCTAACTCGGCTCGATGCCCTTATCGTCACAATGTTCCATGACCACTGTCATCACAATGCTCCACGCCCTTGTCATCACAATGCTCCATAACCCCTGTCATCACAATGCTCCATGACCTTTGTCATCGCAATGCTACATGCCATTGTCATCACAATGCTCCATGCCCTTATCATCACAATGATCCATGACCCCTTTCATCACAATGCTCCATGACCCTTGTCTAAAATGCTACATGCCTGTGAAATCACAAAGCTCCATGCCCCCTGTCATCACAAGTCCCCATGACTCTTGTCATCACAATGTTTCATGGCCCCTGTCATTCAAAATGCTATATGACCACTGTCATCAAAATGTTCCATGACCCTTGTCATCACAATGCCCCGTGACCCCTGTCATCACAATGTTCCAGGCCCCCTGTCATCACAATGAGCCGTGACCCCTTTCATCACAATGCTCCAGGTCCGTTTTCATCACAATGCTCCATGGCCCCTGTCATCACAATGCTGCATGATCCTTGTAATCTCAATGCTCCATGGTCCTCGTCATCACAAATCTCCACGCATTGGTCATCACAATGTACCATGACCCCTGTCATCCCAATGCTCCATAGCACTTTTCATCACAATGCTACATGACCACTTTTATCACAATGTTCCATGACCACTTTCATCACAATGCCCCATGACCCCTGTCATCAAAATGCTCCATGGCCCTTGTCACCACAATGCTCCAGGACCCGTCATCACAATTCTCCATGGCCCTTGTCATCACAGTGCTCCATGGCGCTTGTCATCACAATGATCCAGAGCCTTAGTGCTTGAGTTGGGAGTAGTATCATTGCCTCAGTTAGGGACACTGTCATTGCCTGAATTGGGCAATGTGTCAGAGCCTTAGTTAGGGACAGCGCCAGGACGAGTTGGGAGTAGTGCCAGTGCCTTAGTTAGGGACAGCGCCAGTGCTTGCGTTGGGAGTAGTGTCAGGGCCATAGTTAGGGACAGTGTCAGTGGCTGAGATGGGAATAGTGTCAGGGCCTTAGTTACGGACATTGTCAGTGCCTAAGTTGGGATTTTTGTCAGGGTCTTTATTATGGACAGTGTCAGGGCCTGAGTTAAGAGTAGTGTCAAGGCCTTAATTTGGAGGAGTGTCAGTGTCTCAGTTTGGAGTAGTGTCAGACCCTTAGTTAGGAACAGCGTCAGTGCCTGAGTTGGGAGTAGTGACATGGCCTAAGTTATGGACAGTGTCAGGGTCTGAGTTAGAAATAGTCTCAAGACCTTAGTTAGGGAGAGTGTCAGTGACTGTGTTAGGAATAGTGTCAGGGCCTAAGTTAGGAGGAGTCTGAGACCGGTAGTTAGGAACACTGTCAGGGCCTGAGTTGTGAGTAGTTTCAGGGCCTTAGTTAGAGAAAGTGTCAGTGCCGGAGTTGGGAGTTATGTCAGGGCCTTAGTTAGAGACAGTGTCAGTGCCTAGTTTGGGAGTAGTGTCAGAGCCTAGTTAGGGACAGTGTCAGGGCCTGAGTTGGAAGTAGTGTCAGGGCATTAGGGACAGTGTCAGTGGCTGAGATGGGAGTAGTGTCAGGGCCTTAGTTATGGACAGTGTCAGTGCCTGATTTGGGAGTAGTGTCAGGGCCTTAGTTAGGGACAGTGTCAGTGCCTAGTTTGGGAGTTGTGTCAGGGCCTAGTTAGGGACAGTGTCAGGGCCTGAGTTGGAAGTAGTGTCAGGGCATTAGGGACAGTGTCAGTGGCTGAGATGGGAGTAGTGTCAAGGCCTTAGTTAGGGACAGTGTCAGTGCCTGATTTGGGAGTAGTGTCAGGGCCTTAGTTAGGGACAGTGACAGTGCCTAAGTTGGGAGTAATGTCAGGGCCTTAGTTAGGGACAGTGTCAGTGGCTGAGATGGGAGTGGTGTCAGGGCCTTAGTTAGGGACAGTGTCAGGGCCTGAATTGGGAGTAGTCTCTGGGCCGTAGTTAGGAACAGCGTCAGTGACTGAGTTGGGAGTACTCTCAGGGTCTTAGTTAAGGACAGTGTCAGGGCATGAGTTAAGTATTGTGTCAAAGCCTTAGTTACGGAGAGTGTCAGTTTTTGAGTTAAGAGAAGTGTAACGGCCTTATTTAGTGACAGTGACAGTGCCTGAGTTAGGAGTGGAGTCAGGGCCTTATTTACGGTAGTGTCAGTGCCTGAGTTAGGAGTAGTGTCAGGGCCTTAGTTAGGGACAGTGTCAGTGCCTGTGTTGGGAGTAGTGTCAGGACCTTAATTAGGGAGAGTGTCAGTGCCTGAGTTGGGAGTAGTGCCAGTGCCTTAGTTAGAGACAGCGCCAGTGCCTGAGTTGGGAGTAGTGTCAGGGCCATAGTTAGGGATGGTGTCAGTTGCTGAGATGGAAGTAGTGTCAGGCCCTTAGTTACGGACAGTGCCAGGGCCTGAGTTGGGATTAGTTTCAGGGTCTTTATTATGGACTGTGTCAGGGCCTGAGTTAAGAGTAGTGTCAAGGCCTTAATTTGGGAGAGTGTCACTGTCTGAGTTGGGAGTAGTGTCAGACCCTTAGTTAAGGGACAGCGTCAGTGTCTGAGTTAGGAATAGTGCCAGAGCCTAAGTTACGGACAGTGCCAGGGCCTGAGTTAGGAGTAGTCTGAGACTGGTAGTTAGTACCCGTGTAAGGGCCTGAGTTGTGAGTAGTTTCAGGGCCTTAGTTAGCGAAAGTGTCAATGCCGGAATTGGGAGTAATGTCAGGGCTTACTTAGGGAGAGTGTCAGTGCCTGAGGTGGAAGTAGTATCAGGGCCTTTGTTAAGGACAGTGTCAGTGCCTGAGTTCGGAGTACTGTCAGGGCATATTTCGGGACAGTCTCAGTGCCTATTTTGGGAGTAGTGTCACGGCCTTAGTTAGTGACATTGTCAGTGCCTGAGTAAGGAGTAGTGTCCGGGCCTTAGTTAGGGACAGTGTCAGTTGCTTAGTTAGGAGTAGTGTCAGGGCCTAAGTTAGGGCCAGTGTCAGTGCCTGAGTCAGGAGTAGAGTCAGGGTCTAAGTTAGGGACAGTGTCATTGCTTGAGATAGGAGTAGTGTCAGGGCCTTAGTTAGGAGTAGCATCAGTGCCTTCGTTAGGTATTGTATCAGCGCCTCAGTTGGGAATAGTTTCAGGGCCTTATTTAGGACAGTGTTAGTGCCTGAGTTAGGAGTTGTGTCGGCCTTAGTTAGGGACCTTTTCAGGGCCTGAGTTAGGAGTAATGTCAGGGCCTTCCTTAAGTATTGTGTCGGCGCCTGAGTTAGGAATAGTGTCAGGGCCTTAGTTAGGGACATTGTCAGGGCATGATTTAGGAGTTGTGTTAGGGCGTGAGCTATGAATAGTGTCAGGGCCTTAGTTAGTGACAGTGTCAGTGCTGAGTTTGGAGTAGTATCAGGGCCTTAGTTAGAGACACTGTCAGGGCCTGAGTTAGGTGTATGTCAGGGCCTTAGTTAGGGACAGTGTCAGTGGCTGATTTAGGAGTAGTGTCAGAGGCTTTGTTGGGACAGTGTCAGGGCCTGAGTTAAGAGTAGTGTCACAGCTTTAGTTAGGACCAGTGTCAGGGCCTTAGTTAAGTCCAACATCAGCGCCTATGATAGGAATCAGATCAGGACCTGTGTTACAGGTAATGTCAGGGCCTTATTTAAGAACAGTGTCAGGGCCTGAGTCCTGACTTACTCCTTACTCTCCTCAATGAGGACTTTTGACACTACTGCTAATTCAGGCCCTGATAATGTCCCTAACTAAGGCCCTGACACTACACCTAAATTAGGCCCCGACATGATACTTAACAAAGGCTTTGTTGCTGGTCCAAACTAAAGCCCTAAAATTGGTCCTAAATAAGGCCTTGACACTAATCGCCTTGAAACTTTCCCTAACGTAGGCGCTGCTACCATCAATATCTAAAGTCCTGACATTATCCTGAGCTAATATCCTGACCCATGTCTTACCAAGGTCCTGAAACTCTCCCAAAGTTAGCCCTGACACTGTCCCTAAGTGAGGCCCTGAGGCTGTCCCTCACAGAGGTCCTGATAATGTCTTTAACTAAACTCTAATGCTGATCTTACAGAGACCCTTATGTTGATCCTATGTCATGCCCTGACGCTGTCCGTAGCTAAGGCCCTGACTCTAGGCATCACTCAGGCCCTGTCGCTCTCCCTAAGTCAGGCTAAGACTCTGTCCCTACCTGAAGCCCTGACGCTGGGCCTAAATTAGGCACTGATGCTCTAATTAGCTATGGTCTTGACAGTATCCCTAGGTCATTTCCTGACACTATCCCTAGATCTTAACCTAAACTTGTCTTTAGCTATTGTCGAGCCTCTTATGCTAACTAAATCCCTGATGCTGTCTCTAACTAAGAGCCTGAAATTAGGCCCGAGGCCGTCAACCTGTCCCTAACTGAGGTTGGAGGCTCATCCGAACTGAGGCGCTGACACTGTCCCTAACTAAAGCCCTGACACTACACCTAACTCAGTCCCTGACACTGTACTTTACAAGGGCTCTGATGCTAGTCCTAACTCAGGCCCTGACACTGTCTCTAAGTAAGGCTCAGAATTTGCCCCTAAGATAGGCCCTGCTGTCAGCAATAACTAAAAACTGGACACTAGCCTGAGTTAATATCCTGACATATTTCTAACCAAGGTCCTGACACTGTCCCTAAGAAAGCCCTGTCGCTGTCCCTATGTTAAGAACTGAGGCTGTCCCTAACTCAGGCCCTGAAGCTTTCCCTAACTGAGGCCTTGAAGCTGTGACTAAGTCAGGCCCTGATCATATCTGTAACAAAGACGCTAAGGCTGATCCAAAAGAGGCGCTGATTCTGTTCCTAAGTCATGCCCTGACAGTGTCCTCAGCTAAGGGCCTGACGCTAGGCCTCACTCAGGCCCTGTCGCTCTCCCTAAGTCAGGCTCTGATGCTGTCCCTACCTGAAGCCCTGACACTGGTTCTAAATAAGGATCTGATACTCTCAGTAACTAAGGTTTTGACACTATGCTTAGGTCCTTTCCTGACACTATCCCTAGACCATAACCTGACCCTGTCCCTAGCAAATGTCGTGCCTCTTATGCTAACTACAGCCCTGCTGCTGTCCTTAACTAAGGGCCTAAAATTACTCTCGAGGCTGTGACCCTGTCCGTACCTAAGGCCTCGATGTTCGTCCTAATTCAGGGCCTGACACTGTCCCTAACTAAGGCCCTGCTGCCGTCAATATCTAAAGTCCTGACACTATCCTGAGCTAATTTCCTGACCCATCTCTTACCAAGGTCCTGAAACTGTCCCTAAGGAAGCCCTGATGCTGTCTCTAAGTGAGGCCTTGAGGCTGTCCCTAACAGAGGCCCTGAGAATATCTTTAACATAGCCCCTGAGGCTGATCCTACCGTGGCTCTTATGCTGCTCCTAAGTCATGCCCTGACACTGTCTCTAGCTAAGGCCCTGACGCTAGGCCTCACTCAGGCCCTGTCCCACTCCCTAAGTCAGGCTCTGACGCTCTTCCTACCCGAAGCCCTGACACTCACTGCTCCTAAATTAGGTCCTGATGTGCTAAGTAACTAAGGTCTTGACACTATCCCTAGGTCATTTCCTGACACTGTCCCTAGACCTTAACCTAACCTTCTCTTTAGCTAATGTCGAGATTAGCTAAAGAGATTCTTTAGAACGAGATTCTTTCATCTTCTGAATATAGTTTTCTTCAAAACATAATTTTTAGAGTGTTACTAACTTTAAACAAAATGTACTCAACTGCTGTGGAATATTCCTTCATAGGAGCGTGCATGGTTCACTTCTGCATCTGCTTGTGGTGGTGTTCAGGTTGCTTTCAGCTGTAGATCCCCTTATGCTAGCTAAATCCCTGATTCTGTCCCTAAATGAGGCCCTGAATTTAGGTCTGAGGCCGTGAACCTGTCCCTCACTGAGGCCTGGAGGCTCGTCCTAATGCAGGCCCTGACACTGTCCCTAACTAAGGCTCTGACACTACACCTAGCTCAGTCACTGTCACTGTACCTAACAAAGGCTCTGATGCTAGTCCTAACTTAGGCCCTGACACTGCCTCTAACTAAGGCCCTGCTGCCGTCAATATCTGAACACCTGATATTCTCCTGAGCTAATAGCCTGACACATGTCTTCCCAAGGTCCTGAAACTTTCCCAAAGTAAGCCCTGACGCTGTCCCTAAGTGAGGCCTTGAGGCTATCCCTAACGGAGGCACTGATAATAGCTTTAATGAAGACCCTAATGCTGATCCTACAGAGGCCTTTATGCTGCTCCTAAGTCATGCCCTGATACTGTCCCTTACTCAGGCCCTAAAGATAGGCCTCACTTAGGCCCTGTTGCTGTACCTTAGTTAGGCTCTGATGCTGTCCATACATCAAGCCCTGGCGCTGGTCCTGATTAAGGCACTCACGCTGCTGCTAACTAAGGCCCTGATGCTCTCAATAACTAAGGTCTTCTCGTTATCCCTTGGTCATTTCCTTTCACTATCTCTGGCCTGGAACCTGACTCTGTCCCGAGATAATCTCCTGCATCTTATGCTAACTGAAACCCTAATGCTCTCCCTAACTGAGGCCCTGACTACTCCTAACTAAGGCCATGACACTGAACCTAACAAAGGCCCGGAATCTGTCCTTAATATAGGCCCTGCTGCCAGCAATAACTAAAATCCTGACACTCTCCTGAGCTAATATCCTGACTCATTTCTAACCAAGGTCCTGACCCTGTCCCTAAGAAAGCCCTGTCGCTGTCTTTAAGTGAAGCCCTGAGGCTGTCTGTAACTCAGACCCTGAAGCTTTCCCTAACTGAGGCCTTGACGCTGTGACTAACTAGGGCTCCGGTCATGTCTTTAACTAAGAACCTAAAGCTGATCCAACAAAGGCACTGATGCTGCTCCTAAGTCATTCCTTGACAGGGTCCCCAGCTAAGGGCCTGACATTAGGCCTCACTCAGGCCCTGTCACTCTCCTTAAGTCAGGCCCTGACGTTGTCCCTACCTGAAGCCCTAACACTGCTTCTGAATAAGTCCCTGAGAGTCTCAGTAACAAAGGTCTTCACACTATCCTTAGGTCATTTCCTGATACGATTCCAAGCCTTTACCCTAACCCTGTCCCGAGCTAATGTCCTACCTCTTATGCTAACTAAAGACCTTATGCTGTGCCTAATTCAGGCACTGAATTTAGTCCCAAGGCCGCTAGACTGTCCCTAACTCGGCTCGATGCCCTTATCGTCACAATGTTCCATGACCACTGTCATCACAATGCTCCACGCCCTTGTCATCACAATGCTCCATAACCCCTGTCATCACAATGCTCCATGACCTTTGTCATCGCAATGCTACATGCCATTGTCATCACAATGCTCCATGCCCTTATCATCACAATGATCCATGACCCCTTTCATCACAATGCTCCATGACCCTTGTCTAAAATGCTACATGCCTGTGAAATCACAAAGCTCCATGCCCCCTGTCATCACAAGTCCCCATGACTCTTGTCATCACAATGTTTCATGGCCCCTGTCATTCAAAATGCCATATGACCACTCTCATCAAAATGTTCCATGGCCCTTGTCATCACAATGCCCCGTGACCCCTGTCATCACAATGTTCCAGGCCCCCTGTCATCACAATGAGCCGTGACCCCTTTCATCACAATGCTCCAGGTCCGTTTTCATCACAATGCTCCATGGCCCCTGTCATCACAATGCTGCATGATCCTTGTAATCTCAATGCTCCATGGTCCTCGTCATCACAAATCTCCACGCATTGGTCATCACAATGTTCCATGACCCCTGTCATCCCAATGCTCCATAGCACTTTTCATCACAATGCTACATGACCACTTTTATCACAATGTTCCATGACCACTTTCATCACAATGCTCCATGACCACTTTCATCACAATGCCCCATGACCCCTGTCATCAAAATGCTCCATGGCCCTTGTCACCACAATGCTCCAGGACCCGTCATCACAATTCTCCATGGCCCTTGTCATCACAGTGCTCCATGGCGCTTGTCATCACAATGATCCAGAGCCTTAGTGCTTGAGTTGGGAGTAGTATCATTGCCTCAGTTAGGGACACTGTCATTGCCTGAATTGGGCAATGTGTCAGAGCCTTAGTTAGGGACAGCGCCAGGACGAGTTGGGAGTAGTGCCAGTGCCTTAGTTAGGGACAGCGCCAGTGCTTGCGTTGGGAGTAGTGTCAGGGCCATAGTTAGGGACAGTGTCAGTGGCTGAGATGGGAATAGTGTCAGGGCCTTAGTTACGGACATTGTCAGTGCCTAAGTTGGGATTTTTGTCAGGATCTTTATTATGGACAGTGTCAGGGCCTGAGTTAAGAGTAGTGTCAAGGCCTTAATTTGGAGGAGTGTCAGTGTCTCAGTTTGGAGTAGTGTCAAACCCTTAGTTAGGAACAGCGTCAGTGCCTGAGTTGGGAGTAGTGACATGGCCTAAGTTATGGACAGTGTCAGGGTCTGAGTTAGAAATAGTCTCAAGACCTTAGTTAGGGAGAGTGTCAGTGACTGTGTTAGGAATAGTGTCAGGGCCTAAGTTAGGAGGAGTCTGAGACCGGTAGTTAGGAACACTGTCAGGGCCTGAGTTGTGAGTAGTTTCAGGGCCTTAGTTAGAGAAAGTGTCAGTGCCGGAGTTGGGAGTTATGTCAGGGCCTTAGTTAGAGACAGTGTCAGTGCCTAGTTTGGGAGTAGTGTCAGGGCCTAGTTAGGGACAGTGTCAGGGCCTGAGTTGGAAGTAGTGTCAGGGCATTAGGGACAGTGTCAGTGGCTGAGATGGGAGTAGTGTCAGGGCCTTAGTTATGGACAGTGTCAGTGCCTGATTTGGGAGTAGTGTCAGGGCCTTAGTTAGGGACAGTGTCAGTGCCTAGTTTGGGAGTAGTGTCAGGGCCTAGTTAGGGACAGTGTCAGGGCCTGAGTTGGAAGTAGTGTCAGGGCATTAGGGACAGTGTCAGTGGCTGAGATGGGAGTAGTGTCAAGGCCTTAGTTAGGGACAGTGTCAGTGCCTGATTTGGGAGTAGTGTCAGGGCCTTAGTTAGGGACAGTGACAGTGCCTAAGTTGGGAGTAATGTCAGGGCCTTAGTTAGGGACAGTGTCAGTGGCTGAGATGGGAGTGGTGTCAGGGCCTTAGTTAGGGACAGTGTCAGGGCCTGAATTGGGAGTAGTCTCTGGGCCGTAGTTAGGAACAGCGTCAGTGACTGAGTTGGGAGTACTCTCAGGGTCTTAGTTAAGGACAGTGTCAGGGTATGAGTTAAGTATTGTGTCAAAGCCTTAGTTACGGAGAGTGTCAGTTTTTGAGTTAAGAGAAGTGTAACGGCCTTATTTAGTGACAGTGACAGTGCCTGAGTTAGGAGTGGAGTCAGGGCCTTATTTATGGTAGTGTCAGTGCCTGAGTTAGGAGTAGTGTCAGGGCCTTAGTTAGGGACAGTGTCAGTGCCTGTGTTGGGAGTAGTGTCAGGACCTTAATTAGGGAGAGTGTCAGTGCCTGAGTTGGGAGTAGTGCCAGTGCCTTAGTTAGAGACAGCGCCAGTGCCTGAGTTGGGAGTAGTATCAGGGCCATAGTTAGGGATGGTGTCAGTTGCTGAGATGGAAGTAGTGTCAGGCCCTTAGTTACGGACAGTGCCAGGGCCTGAGTTGGGATTAGTTTCAGGGTCTTTATTATGGACTGTGTCAGGGCCTGAGTTAAGAGTAGTGTCAAGGCCTTAATTTGGGAGAGTGTCACTGTCTGAGTTGGGAGTAGTGTCAGACCCTTAGTTAAGGGACAGCGTCAGTGTCTGAGTTAGGAATAGTGCCAGAGCCTAAGTTACGGACAGTGCCAGGGCCTGAGTTAGGAGTAGTCTGAGACTGGTAGTTAGTACCCGTGTAAGGGCCTGAGTTGTGAGTAGTTTCAGGGCCTTAGTTAGCGAAAGTGTCAATGCCGGAATTGGGAGTAATGTCAGGGCTTACTTAGGGAGAGTGTCAGTGCCTGAGGTGGAAGTAGTATCAGGGCCTTAGTTAAGGACAGTGTCAGTGCCTGAGTTCGGAGTACTGTCAGGGCATATTTCGGGACAGTCTCAGTGCCTATTTTGGGAGTAGTGTCACGGCCTTAGTTAGTGACATTGTCAGTGCTTGAGTAAGGAGTAGTGTCCGGGCCTTAGTTAGGGACAGTGTCAGTTGCTTAGTTAGGAGTAGTGTCAGGGCCTAAGTTAGGGCCAGTGTCAGTGCCTGAGTCAGGAGTAGAGTCAGGGTCTAAGTTAGGGACAGTGTCATTGCTTGAGATAGGAGTAGTGTCAGGGCCTTAGTTAGGAGTAGCATCAGTGCCTTCGTTAGGTATTGTATCAGCGCCTCAGTTGGGAATAGTTTCAGGGCCTTATTTAGGACAGTGTTAGTGCCTGAGTTAGGAGTTGTGTCGGCCTTAGTTAGGGACCTTTTCAGGGCCTGAGTTAGGAGTAATGTCAGGGCCTTCCTTAAGTATTGTGTCGGCGCCTGAGTTAGGAATAGTGTCAGGGCCTTAGTTAGGGACATTGTCAGGGCATGATTTAGGAGTTGTGTTAGGGCGTGAGCTATGAATAGTGTCAGGGCCTTAGTTAGTGACAGTGTCAGTGCTGAGTTTGGAGTAGTATCAGGGCCTTAGTTAGAGACACTGTCAGGGCCTGAGTTAGGTGTATGTCAGGGCCTTAGTTAGGGACAGTGTCAGTGGCTGATTTAGGAGTAGTGTCAGAGGCTTTGTTGGGACAGTGTCAGGGCCTGAGTTAAGAGTAGTGTCACAGCTTTAGTTAGGACCAGTGTCAGGGCCTTAGTTAAGTCCAACATCAGCGCCTATGATAGGAATCAGATCAGGACCTGTGTTACAGGTAATGTCAGGGCCTTATTTAAGAACAGTGTCAGGGCCTGAGTCCTGACTTACTCCTTACTCTCCTCAATGAGGACTTTTGACACTACTGCTAATTCAGGCCCTGATAATGTCCCTAACTAAGGCCCTGACACTACACCTAAATTAGGCCCCGACATGATACTTAACAAAGGCTTTGTTGCTGGTCCAAACTAAAGCCCTAAAATTGGTCCTAAATAAGGCCTTGACACTAATCGCCTTGAAACTTTCCCTAACGTAGGCGCTGCTACCATCAATATCTAAAGTCCTGACATTATCCTGAGCTAATATCCTGACCCATGTCTTACCAAGGTCCTGAAACTCTCCCAAAGTTAGCCCTGACACTGTCCCTAAGTGAGGCCCTGAGGCTGTCCCTCACAGAGGTCCTGATAATGTCTTTAACTAAACTCTAATGCTGATCTTACAGAGACCCTTATGTTGATCCTATGTCATGCCCTGACGCTGTCCGTAGCTAAGGCCCTGACTCTAGGCATCACTCAGGCCCTGTCGCTCTCCCTAAGTCAGGCTAAGACTCTGTCCCTACCTGAAGCCCTGACGCTGGGCCTAAATTAGGCACTGATGCTCTAATTAGCTATGGTCTTGACAGTATCCCTAGGTCATTTCCTGACACTATCCCTAGATCTTAACCTAAACTTGTCTTTAGCTATTGTCGAGCCTCTTATGCTAACTAAATCCCTGATGCTGTCTCTAACTAAGAGCCTGAAATTAGGCCCGAGGCCGTCAACCTGTCCCTAACTGAGGTTGGAGGCTCATCCGAACTGAGGCGCTGACACTGTCCCTAACTAAAGCCCTGACACTACACCTAACTCAGTCCCTGACACTGTACTTTACAAGGGCTCTGATGCTAGTCCTAACTCAGGCCCTGACACTGTCTCTAAGTAAGGCTCAGAATTTGCCCCTAAGATAGGCCCTGCTGTCAGCAATAACTAAAAACTGGACACTAGCCTGAGTTAATATCCTGACATATTTCTAACCAAGGTCCTGACACTGTCCCTAAGAAAGCCCTGTCGCTGTCCCTATGTTAAGAACTGAGGCTGTCCCTAACTCAGGCCCTGAAGCTTTCCCTAACTGAGGCCTTGAAGCTGTGACTAAGTCAGGCCCTGATCATATCTGTAACAAAGACGCTAAGGCTGATCCAAAAGAGGCGCTGATTCTGTTCCTAAGTCATGCCCTGACAGTGTCCTCAGCTAAGGGCCTGACGCTAGGCCTCACTCAGGCCCTGTCGCTCTCCCTAAGTCAGGCTCTGATGCTGTCCCTACCTGAAGCCCTGACACTGGTTCTAAATAAGGATCTGATACTCTCAGTAACTAAGGTTTTGACACTATGCTTAGGTCCTTTCCTGACACTATCCCTAGACCATAACCTGACCCTGTCCCTAGCAAATGTCGTGCCTCTTATGCTAACTACAGCCCTGCTGCTGTCCTTAACTAAGGGCCTAAAATTACTCTCGAGGCTGTGACCCTGTCCGTACCTAAGGCCTCGATGTTCGTCCTAATTCAGGGCCTGACACTGTCCCTAACTAAGGCCCTGCTGCCGTCAATATCTAAAGTCCTGACACTATCCTGAGCTAATTTCCTGACCCATCTCTTACCAAGGTCCTGAAACTGTCCCTAAGGAAGCCCTGATGCTGTCTCTAAGTGAGGCCTTGAGGCTGTCCCTAACAGAGGCCCTGAGAATATCTTTAACATAGCCCCTGAGGCTGATCCTACCGTGGCTCTTATGCTGCTCCTAAGTCATGCCCTGACACTGTCTCTAGCTAAGGCCCTGACGCTAGGCCTCACTCAGGCCCTGTCCCACTCCCTAAGTCAGGCTCTGACGCTCTTCCTACCCGAAGCCCTGACACTCACTGCTCCTAAATTAGGTCCTGATGTGCTAAGTAACTAAGGTCTTGACACTATCCCTA
The DNA here is from genome assembly GCF_965194825.1 of Balaenoptera physalus. Lineage (NCBI taxonomy): Eukaryota > Metazoa > Chordata > Mammalia > Artiodactyla > Balaenopteridae > Balaenoptera > Balaenoptera physalus. The sequence continues at coordinate 864,044 of NW_028126387.1, forward strand.
GGTCATTTCCTGACACTGTCCCTAGACCTTAACCTAACCTTCTCTTTAGCTAATGTCGAGATTAGCTAAAGAGATTCTTTAGAACGAGATTCTTTCATCTTCTGAATATAGTTTTCTTCAAAACATAATTTTTAGAGTGTTACTAACTTTAAACAAAATGTACTCAACTGCTGTGGAATATTCCTTCATAGGAGCGTGCATGGTTCACTTCTGCATCTGCTTGTGGTGGTGTTCAGGTTGCTTTCAGCTGTAGATCCCCTTATGCTAGCTAAATCCCTGATTCTGTCCCTAAATGAGGCCCTGAATTTAGGTCCGAGGCCGTGAACCTGTCCCTCACTGAGGCCTGGAGGCTCGTCCTAATGCAGGCCCTGACACTGTCCCTAACTAAGGCTCTGACACTACACCTAGCTCAGTCACTGTCACTGTACCTAACAAAGGCTCTGATGCTAGTCCTAACTTAGGCCCTGACACTGCCTCTAACTAAGGCCCTGCTGCCGTCAATATCTGAACACCTGATATTCTCCTGAGCTAATAGCCTGACCCATGTCTTCCCAAGGTCCTGAAACTTTCCCAAAGTAAGCCCTGACGCTGTCCCTAAGTGAGGCCTTGAGGCTATCCCTAACGGAGGCACTGATAATAGCTTTAATGAAGACCCTAATGCTGATCCTACAGAGGCCTTTATGCTGCTCCTAAGTCATGCCCTGATACTGTCCCTTACTCAGGCCCTAAAGATAGGCCTCACTTAGGCCCTGTTGCTGTACCTTAGTTAGGCTCTGATGCTGTCCATACATCAAGCCCTGGCGCTGGTCCTGATTAAGGCACTCACGCTGCTGCTAACTAAGGCCCTGATGCTCTCAATAACTAAGGTCTTCTCGTTATCCCTTGGTCATTTCCTTTCACTATCTCTGGCCTGGAACCTGACTCTGTCCCGAGATAATCTCCTGCATCTTATGCTAACTGAAACCCTAATGCTCTCCCTAACTGAGGCCCTGACTACTCCTAACTAAGGCCATGACACTGAACCTAACAAAGGCCCGGAATCTGTCCTTAATATAGGCCCTGCTGCCAGCAATAACTAAAATCCTGACACTCTCCTGAGCTAATATCCTGACTCATTTCTAACCAAGTTCCTGACCCTGTCCCTAAGAAAGCCCTGTCGCTGTCTTTAAGTGAAGCCCTGAGGCTGTCTGTAACTCAGACCCTGAAGCTTTCCCTAACTGAGGCCTTGACGCTGTGACTAACTAGGGCTCCGGTCATGTCTTTAACTAAGAACCTAAAGCTGATCCAACAAAGGCACTGATGCTGCTCCTAAGTCATTCCTTGACAGGGTCCCCAGCTAAGGGCCTGACATTAGGCCTCACTCAGGCCCTGTCACTCTCCTTAAGTCAGGCCCTGACGTTGTCCCTACCTGAAGCCCTAACACTGCTTCTGAATAAGTCCCTGAGAGTCTCAGTAACAAAGGTCTTCACACTATCCTTAGGTCATTTCCTGATACGATTCCAAGCCTTTACCCTAACCCTGTCCCGAGCTAATGTCCTACCTCTTATGCTAACTAAAGACCTTATGCTGTGCCTAATTCAGGCACTGAATTTAGTCCTAAGACCGCTAGACTGTCCCTAACTCGGCTCGATGCCCTTATCGTCACAATGTTCCATGACCACTGTCATCACATTGCTCCACGCCCTTGTCATCACAATGCTCCATAATCCCTGTCATCACAATGCTCCATGACCTTTGTCATCGCAATGCTACATGCCATTGTCATCACAATGCTCCATGCCCTTATCATCACAATGATCCATGACCCCTTTCATCACAATGCTCCATGACCCTTGTCTAAAATGCTACATGCCTGTGAAATCACAAAGCTCCATGCCCCCTGTCATCACAAGTCCCCATGACTCTTGTCATCACAATGTTTCATGGCCCCTGTCATTCAAAATGCCATATGACCACTCTCATCAAAATGTTCCATGGCCCTTGTCATCACAATGCCCCGTGACCCCTGTCATCACAATGTTCCAGGCCCCCTGTCATCACAATGAGCCGTGACCCCTTTCATCACAATGCTCCAGGTCCGTTTTCATCACAATGCTCCATGGCCCCTGTCATCACAATGCTGCATGATCCTTGTAATCTCAATGCTCCATGGTCCTCGTCATCACAAATCTCCACGCATTGGTCATCACAATGTTCCATGACCCCTGTCATCCCAATGCTCCATAGCACTTTTCATCACAATGCTACATGACCACTTTTATCACAATGTTCCATGACCACTTTCATCACAATGCTCCATGACCACTTTCATCACAATGCCCCATGACCCCTGTCATCAAAATGCTCCATGGCCCTTGTCACCACAATGCTCCAGGACCCGTCATCACAATTCTCCATGGCCCTTGTCATCACAGTGCTCCATGGCGCTTGTCATCACAATGATCCAGAGCCTTAGTGCTTGAGTTGGGAGTAGTATCATTGCCTCAGTTAGGGACACTGTCATTGCCTGAATTGGGCAATGTGTCAGAGCCTTAGTTAGGGACAGCGCCAGGACGAGTTGGGAGTAGTGCCAGTGCCTTAGTTAGGGACAGCGCCAGTGCTTGCGTTGGGAGTAGTGTCAGGGCCATAGTTAGGGACAGTGTCAGTGGCTGAGATGGGAATAGTGTCAGGGCCTTAGTTACGGACATTGTCAGTGCCTAAGTTGGGATTTTTGTCAGGGTCTTTATTATGGACAGTGTCAGGGCCTGAGTTAAGAGTAGTGTCAAGGCCTTAATTTGGAGGAGTGTCAGTGTCTCAGTTTGGAGTAGTGTCAGACCCTTAGTTAGGAACAGCGTCAGTGCCTGAGTTGGGAGTAGTGACATGGCCTAAGTTATGGACAGTGTCAGGGTCTGAGTTAGAAATAGTCTCAAGACCTTAGTTAGGGAGAGTGTCAGTGACTGTGTTAGGAATAGTGTCAGGGCCTAAGTTAGGAGGAGTCTGAGACCGGTAGTTAGGAACACTGTCAGGGCCTGAGTTGTGAGTAGTTTCAGGGCCTTAGTTAGAGAAAGTGTCAGTGCCAGAGTTGGGAGTTATGTCAGGGCCTTAGTTAGAGACAGTGTCAGTGCCTAGTTTGGGAGTAGTGTCAGGGCCTAGTTAGGGACAGTGTCAGGGCCTGAGTTGGAAGTAGTGTCAGGGCATTAGGGACAGTGTCAGTGGCTGAGATGGGAGTAGTGTCAGGGCCTTAGTTATGGACAGTGTCAGTGCCTGATTTGGGAGTAGTGTCAGGGCCTTAGTTAGGGACAGTGTCAGTGCCTAGTTTGGGAGTAGTGTCAGGGCCTAGTTAGGGACAGTGTCAGGGCCTGAGTTGGAAGTAGTGTCAGGGCATTAGGGACAGTGTCAGTGGCTGAGATGGGAGTAGTGTCAAGGCCTTAGTTAGGGACAGTGTCAGTGCCTGATTTGGGAGTAGTGTCAGGGCCTTAGTTAGGGACAGTGACAGTGCCTAAGTTGGGAGTAATGTCAGGGCCTTAGTTAGGGACAGTGTCAGTGGCTGAGATGGGAGTGGTGTCAGGGCCTTAGTTAGGGACAGTGTCAGGGCCTGAATTGGGAGTAGTCTCTGGGCCGTAGTTAGGAACAGCGTCAGTGACTGAGTTGGGAGTACTCTCAGGGTCTTAGTTAAGGACAGTGTCAGGGTATGAGTTAAGTATTGTGTCAAAGCCTTAGTTACGGAGAGTGTCAGTTTTTGAGTTAAGAGAAGTGTAACGGCCTTATTTAGTGACAGTGACAGTGCCTGAGTTAGGAGTGGAGTCAGGGCCTTATTTACTGTAGTGTCAGTGCCTGAGTTAGGAGTAGTGTCAGGGCCTTAGTTAGGGACAGTGTCAGTGCCTGTGTTGGGAGTAGTGTCAGGACCTTAATTAGGGAGAGTGTCAGTGCCTGAGTTGGGAGTAGTGCCAGTGCCTTAGTTAGAGACAGCGCCAGTGCCTGAGTTGGGAGTAGTATCAGGGCCATAGTTAGGGATGGTGTCAGTTGCTGAGATGGAAGTAGTGTCAGGCCCTTAGTTACGGACAGTGCCAGGGCCTGAGTTGGGATTAGTTTCAGGGTCTTTATTATGGACTGTGTCAGGGCCTGAGTTAAGAGTAGTGTCAAGGCCTTAATTTGGGAGAGTGTCACTGTCTGAGTTGGGAGTAGTGTCAGACCCTTAGTTAAGGGACAGCGTCAGTGTCTGAGTTAGGAATAGTGCCAGAGCCTAAGTTACGGACAGTGCCAGGGCCTGAGTTAGGAGTAGTCTGAGACTGGTAGTTAGTACCCGTGTAAGGGCCTGAGTTGTGAGTAGTTTCAGGGCCTTAGTTAGCGAAAGTGTCAATGCCGGAATTGGGAGTAATGTCAGGGCTTACTTAGGGAGAGTGTCAGTGCCTGAGGTGGAAGTAGTATCAGGGCCTTAGTTAAGGACAGTGTCAGTGCCTGAGTTCGGAGTACTGTCAGGGCATATTTCGGGACAGTCTCAGTGCCTATTTTGGGAGTAGTGTCACGGCCTTAGTTAGTGACATTGTCAGTGCCTGAGTAAGGAGTAGTGTCCGGGCCTTAGTTAGGGACAGTGTCAGTTGCTTAGTTAGGAGTAGTGTCAGGGCCTAAGTTAGGGCCAGTGTCAGTGCCTGAGTCAGGAGTAGAGTCAGGGTCTAAGTTAGGGACAGTGTCATTGCTTGAGATAGGAGTAGTGTCAGGGCCTTAGTTAGGAGTAGCATCAGTGCCTTCGTTAGGTATTGTATCAGCGCCTCAGTTGGGAATAGTTTCAGGGCCTTATTTAGGACAGTGTTAGTGCCTGAGTTAGGAGTTGTGTCGGCCTTAGTTAGGGACCTTTTCAGGGCCTGAGTTAGGAGTAATGTCAGGGCCTTCCTTAAGTATTGTGTCGGCGCCTGAGTTAGGAATAGTGTCAGGGCCTTAGTTAGGGACATTGTCAGGGCATGATTTAGGAGTTGTGTTAGGGCGTGAGCTATGAATAGTGTCAGGGCCTTAGTTAGTGACAGTGTCAGTGCTGAGTTTGGAGTAGTATCAGGGCCTTAGTTAGAGACACTGTCAGGGCCTGAGTTAGGTGTATGTCAGGGCCTTAGTTAGGGACAGTGTCAGTGGCTGATTTAGGAGTAGTGTCAGAGGCTTTGTTGGGACAGTGTCAGGGCCTGAGTTAAGAGTAGTGTCACAGCTTTAGTTAGGACCAGTGTCAGGGCCTTAGTTAAGTCCAACATCAGCGCCTATGATAGGAATCAGATCAGGACCTGTGTTACAGGTAATGTCAGGGCCTTATTTAAGAACAGTGTCAGGGCCTGAGTCCTGACTTACTCCTTACTCTCCTCAATGAGGACTTTTGACACTACTGCTAATTCAGGCCCTGATAATGTCCCTAACTAAGGCCCTGACACTACACCTAAATTAGGCCCCGACATGATACTTAACAAAGGCTTTGTTGCTGGTCCAAACTAAAGCCCTAAAATTGGTCCTAAATAAGGCCTTGACACTAATCGCCTTGAAACTTTCCCTAACGTAGGCGCTGCTACCATCAATATCTAAAGTCCTGACATTATCCTGAGCTAATATCCTGACCCATGTCTTACCAAGGTCCTGAAACTCTCCCAAAGTTAGCCCTGACACTGTCCCTAAGTGAGGCCCTGAGGCTGTCCCTCACAGAGGTCCTGATAATGTCTTTAACTAAACTCTAATGCTGATCTTACAGAGACCCTTATGTTGATCCTATGTCATGCCCTGACGCTGTCCGTAGCTAAGGCCCTGACTCTAGGCATCACTCAGGCCCTGTCGCTCTCCCTAAGTCAGGCTAAGACTCTGTCCCTACCTGAAGCCCTGACGCTGGGCCTAAATTAGGCACTGATGCTCTAATTAGCTATGGTCTTGACAGTATCCCTAGGTCATTTCCTGACACTATCCCTAGATCTTAACCTAAACTTGTCTTTAGCTATTGTCGAGCCTCTTATGCTAACTAAATCCCTGATGCTGTCTCTAACTAAGAGCCTGAAATTAGGCCCGAGGCCGTCAACCTGTCCCTAACTGAGGTTGGAGGCTCATCCTAACTGAGGCGCTGACACTGTCCCTAACTAAAGCCCTGACACTACACCTAACTCAGTCCCTGACACTGTACTTTACAAGGGCTCTGATGCTAGTCCTAACTCAGGCCCTGACACTGTCTCTAAGTAAGGCTCAGAATTTGCCCCTAAGATAGGCCCTGCTGTCAGCAATAACTAAAAACTGGACACTAGCCTGAGTTAATATCCTGACATATTTCTAACCAAGGTCCTGACACTGTCCCTAAGAAAGCCCTGTCGCTGTCCCTATGTTAAGAACTGAGGCTGTCCCTAACTCAGGCCCTGAAGCTTTCCCTAACTGAGGCCTTGAAGCTGTGACTAAGTCAGGCCCTGATCATATCTGTAACAAAGACGCTAAGGCTGATCCAAAAGAGGCGCTGATTCTGTTCCTAAGTCATGCCCTGACAGTGTCCTCAGCTAAGGGCCTGACGCTAGGCCTCACTCAGGCCCTGTCGCTCTCCCTAAGTCAGGCTCTGATGCTGTCCCTACCTGAAGCCCTGACACTGGTTCTAAATAAGGATCTGATACTCTCAGTAACTAAGGTTTTGACACTATGCTTAGGTCCTTTCCTGACACTATCCCTAGACCATAACCTGACCCTGTCCCTAGCAAATGTCGTGCCTCTTATGCTAACTACAGCCCTGCTGCTGTCCTTAACTAAGGGCCTAAAATTACTCTCGAGGCTGTGACCCTGTCCGTACCTAAGGCCTCGATGTTCGTCCTAATTCAGGGCCTGACACTGTCCCTAACTAAGGCCCTGCTGCCGTCAATATCTAAAGTCCTGACACTATCCTGAGCTAATTTCCTGACCCATCTCTTACCAAGGTCCTGAAACTGTCCCTAAGGAAGCCCTGATGCTGTCTCTAAGTGAGGTCTTGAGGCTGTCCCTAACAGAGGCCCTGAGAATATCTTTAACATAGCCCCTGAGGCTGATCCTACCGTGGCTCTTATGCTGCTCCTAAGTCATGCCCTGACACTGTCTCTAGCTAAGGCCCTGACGCTAGGCCTCACTCAGGCCCTGTCCCACTCCCTAAGTCAGGCTCTGACGCTCTTCCTACCCGAAGCCCTGACACTCACTGCTCCTAAATTAGGTCCTGATGTGCTAAGTAACTAAGGTCTTGACACTATCCCTAGGACATTTCCTGACACTGTCCCTAGACCTTAACGTAACCTTCTCTTTAGCTAATGTCGAGATTAGCTAAAGAGATTCTTTAGAACGAGATTCTTTCATCTTCTGAATATAGTTTTCTTCAAAACATAATTTTTAGAGTGTTACTAACTTTAAACAAAATGTACTCAACTGCTGTGGAATATTCCTTCATAGGAGCGTGCATGGTTCACTTCTGCATCTGCTTGTGGTGGTGTTCAGGTTGCTTTCAGCTGTAGATCCCCTTATGCTAGCTAAATCCCTGATTCTGTCCCTAAATGAGGCCCTGAATTTAGGTCCGAGGCCGTGAACCTGTCCCTCACTGAGGCCTGGAGGCTCGTCCTAATGCAGGCCCTGACACTGTCCCTAACTAAGGCTCTGACACTACACCTAGCTCAGTCACTGTCACTGTACCTAACAAAGGCTCTGATGCTAGTCCTAACTTAGGCCCTGACACTGCCTCTAACTAAGGCCCTGCTGCCGTCAATATCTGAACACCTGATATTCTCCTGAGCTAATAGCCTGACCCATGTCTTCCCAAGGTCCTGAAACTTTCCCAAAGTAAGCCCTGACGCTGTCCCTAAGTGAGGCCTTGAGGCTATCCCTAACGGAGGCCCTGATAATAGCTTTAATGAAGACCCTAATGCTGATCCTACAGAGGCCTTTATGCTGCTCCTAAGTCATGCCCTGATACTGTCCCTTACTCAGGCCCTAAAGATAGGCCTCACTTAGGCCCTGTTGCTGTACCTTAGTTAGGCTCTGATGCTGTCCATACATCAAGCCCTGGCGCTGGTCCTGATTAAGGCGCTCACACTGCTGCTAACTAAGGCCCTGATGCTCTCAATAACTAAGGTCTTCTCGTTATCCCTTGGTCATTTCCTTTCACTATCTCTGGCCTGGAACCTGACTCTGTCCCGAGATAATCTCCTGCATCTTATGCTAACTGAAACCCTAATGCTCTCCCTAACTGAGGCCCTGACTACTCCTAACTAAGGCCATGACACTGAACCTAACAAAGGCCCGGAATCTGTCCTTAATATAGGCCCTGCTGCCAGCAATAACTAAAATCCTGACACTCTCCTGAGTTAATATCCTGACTCATTTCTAACCAAGGTCCTGACCCTGTCCCTAAGAAAGCCCTGTCGCTGTCTTTAAGTGAAGCCCTGAGGCTGTCTGTAACTCAGACCCTGAAGCTTTCCCTAACTGAGGCCTTGACGCTGTGACTAACTAGGGCTCCGGTCATGTCTTTAACTAAGAACCTAAAGCTGATCCAACAAAGGCACTGATGCTGCTCCTAAGTCATTCCTTGACAGGGTCCCCAGCTAAGGGCCTGACATTAGGCCTCACTCAGGCCCTGTCGCTCTCCTTAAGTCAGGCCCTGACGTTGTCCCTACCTGAAGCCCTAACACTGCTTCTGAATAAGTCCCTGAGAGTCTCAGTAACAAAGGTCTTCACACTATCCTTAGGTCATTTCCTGATACGATTCCAAGCCTTTACCCTAACCCTGTCCCGAGCTAATGTCCTACCTCTTATGCTAACTAAAGACCTTATGCTGTGCCTAATTCAGGCACTGAATTTAGTCCCAAGGCCGCTAGACTGTCCCTAACTCGGCTCGATGCCCTTATCGTCACAATGTTCCATGACCACTGTCATCACAATGCTCCACGCCCTTGTCATCACAATGCTCCATAACCCCTGTCATCACAATGCTCCATGACCTTTGTCATCACAATGCTACATGCCATTGTCATCACAATGCTCCATGCCCTTATCATCACAATGATCCATGACCCCTTTCATCACAATGCTCCATGACCCTTGTCTAAAATGCTACATGCCTGTGAAATCACAAAGCTCCATGCCCCCTGTCATCACAAGTCCCCATGACTCTTGTCATCACAATGTTTCATGGCCCCTGTCATTCAAAATGCCATATGACCACTCTCATCAAAATGTTCCATGGCCCTTGTCATCACAATGCCCCATGACCCCTGTCATCACAATGTTCCAGGCCCCCTGTCATCACAATGAGCCGTGACCCCTTTCATCACACTGCTCCAGGTCCGTTTTCATCACAATGCTCCATGGCCCCTGTCATCACAATGCTGCATGATCCTTGTAATCTCAATGCTCCATGGTCCTCGTCATCACAAATCTCCACGCATTGGTCATCACAATGTTCCATGACCCCTGTCATCCCAATGCTCCATAGCACTTTTCATCACAATGCTACATGACCACTTTTATCACAATGTTCCATGACCACTTTCATCACAATGCTCCATGACCACTTTCATCACAATGCCCCATGACCCCTGTCATCAAAATGCTCCATGGCCCTTGTCACCACAATGCTCCAGGACCCGTCATCACAATTCTCCATGGCCCTTGTCATCACAGTGCTCCATGGCTCTTGTCATCACAATGATCCAGAGCCTTAGTGCTTGAGTTGGGAGTAGTATCATTGCCTCAGTTAGGGACACTGTCATTGCCTGAATTGGGCAATGTGTCAGAGCCTTAGTTAGGGACAGCGCCAGGACGAGTTGGGAGTAGTGCCAGTGCCTTAGTTAGGGACAGCGCCAGTGCTTGCGTTGGGAGTAGTGTCAGGGCCATAGTTAGGGACAGTGTCAGTGGCTGAGATGGGAATAGTGTCAGGGCCTTAGTTACGGACATTGTCAGTGCCTAAGTTGGGATTTTTGTCAGGATCTTTATTATGGACAGTGTCAGGGCCTGAGTTAAGAGTAGTGTCAAGGCCTTAATTTAGAGGAGTGTCAGTGTCTCAGTTTGGAGTAGTGTCAAACCCTTAGTTAGGAACAGCGTCAGTGCCTGAGTTGGGAGTAGTGACATGGCCTAAGTTATGGACAGTGTCAGGGTCTGAGTTAGAAATAGTCTCAAGACCTTAGTTAGGGAGAGTGTCAGTGACTGTGTTAGGAATAGTGTCAGGGCCTAAGTTAGGAGGAGTCTGAGACCGGTAGTTAGGAACACTGTCAGGGCCTGAGTTGTGAGTAGTTTCAGGGCCTTAGTTAGAGAAAATGTCAGTGCCGGAGTTGGGAGTTATGTCAGGGCCTTACTTAGAGACAGTGTCAGTGCCTAGTTTGGGAGTAGTGTCAGGGCCTTAGTTAGGGACAGTGTCAGTGCCTGATTTGGGAGTAGTGTCAGGGCCTTAGTTAGGGACACTGTCAGTGCCTAGTTTGGGAGTAGTGTCAGGGCCTAGTTAGGGACAGTGTCAGGGCCTGAGTTGGAAGTAGTGTCAGGGCATTAGGGACAGTGTCAGTGGCTGAGATGGGAGTAGTGTCAAGGCCTTAGTTAGGGACAGTGTCAGTGCCTGATTTGGGAGTAGTGTCAGGGCCTTAGGGACAGTGACAGTGCCTAAGTTGGGAGTAATGTCAGGGCCTTAGTTAGGGACAGTGTCAGTGGCTGAGATGGGAGTGGTGTCAGGCCCTTAGTTACGGACAGTGCCAGGGCCTGAGTTGGGATTAGTTTCAGGGTCTTTATTATGGACTGTGTCAGGGCCTGAGTTAAGAGTAGTGTCAAGGCCTTAATTTGGGAGAGTGTCACTGTCTGAGTTGGGAGTAGTGTCAGACCCTTAGTTAAGGGACAGCGTCAGTTTCTGAGTTAGGAATAGTGCCAGAGCCTAAGTTACAGACAGTGCCAGGGCCTGAGTTAGGAGTAGTCTGAGACTGGTAGTTAGTACCCGTGTAAGGGCCTGAGTTGTGAGTAGTTTCAGGGCCTTAGTTAGCGAAAGTGTCAATGCCGGAATTGGGAGTAATGTCAGGGCTTACTTAGGGAGAGTGTCAGTGCCTGAGGTGGAAGTAGTATCAGGGCCTTAGTTAAGGACAGTGTCAGTGCCTGAGTTCAGAGTACTGTCAGGGCATATTTCGGGACAGTCTCAGTGCCTATTTTGGGAGTAGTGTCACGGCCTTAGTTAGTGACATTGTCAGTGCCTGAGTAAGGAGTAGTGTCCGGGCCTTAGTTAGGGACAGTGTCAGTTGCTTAGTTAGGAGTAGTGTCAGGGCCTAAGTTAGGGCCAGTGTCAGTGCCTGAGTCAGGAGTAGAGTCAGGGTCTAAGTTAGGGACAGTGTCATTGCTTGAGATAGCAGTAGTGTCAGGGCCTTAGGTAGGAGTAGCATCAGTGCCTTCGTTAGGTATTGTATCAGCGCCTCAGTTGGGAATAGTTTCAGGGCCTTATTTAGGACAGTGTTAGTGCCTGAGTTAGGAGTTGTGTCGGCCTTAGTTAGGGACCTTTTCAGGGCCTGAGTTAGGAGTAATGTCAGGGCCTTCCTTAAGTATTGTGTCAGCGCCTGAGTTAGGAATAGTGTCAGGGCCTTAGTTAGGGACATTGTCAGGGCATGATTTAGGAGTTGTGTTAGGGGGTGAGCTATGAATAGTGTCAGGGCCTTAGTTAGTGACAGTGTCAGTGCTGAGTTTGGAGTAGTATCAGGGCCTTAGTTAGAGACAGTGTCAGGGCCTGAGTTAGGTGTATGTCAGGGCCTTAGTTAGGGACAGTGTCAGTGCCTGATTTAGGAGTAGTGTCAGAGGCTTTGTTAGGGACAGTGTCAGGGCCTGAGTTAAGAGTAGTGTCACAGCTTTAGTTAGGACCAGTGTCAGGGCCTTAGTTAAGTCCAACATCAGCGCCTATGATAGGAATCAGATCAGGACCTGTATTACAGGTAATGTCAGGGCCTTATTTAAGAACAGTGTCAGGGCCTGAGTCCTGACTTACTCCTTACTCTCCTCACTGAGGACTTTTGACACTACTGCTAATTCAGGCCCTGATAATGTCCCTAACTAAGGCCCTGACACTACACCTAAATTGGGCCCTGACATGATACTTAACAAAGGCTTTGTTGCTGGTCCAAACTAAAGCCCTAAAATTGGTCCTAAATAAGGCCTTGACACTAATCGCCTTGAAACTTTCCCTAACGTAGGCGCTGCTACCATCAATATCTAAAGTCCTGACATTATCCTGAGCTAATATCCTGACCCATGTCTTACCAAGGTCCTGAAACTCTCCCAAAGTTAGCCCTGACACTGTCCCTAAGTGAGGCCCTGAGGCTGTCCCTCACAAAGTTCCTGATAATGTCTTTAACTAAACTCTAATGCTGATCTTACAGAGACCCTTATGTTGATCCTATGTCATGCCCTGACGCTGTCTGTAGCTAAGGCCCTGACTCTAGGCATCACTCAGGCCCTGTCGCTCTCCCTAAGTCAGGCTAAGACTCTGTCCCTACCTGAAGCCCTGACGCTGGGCCTAAATTAGGCACTGATGCTCTAATTAGCTATGGTCTTGACAGTATCCCTAGGTCATTTCCTGACACTATGCCTAGATCTTAACCTAAACTTGTCTTTAGCTATTGTCGAGCCTCTTATGCTAACTAAATCCCTGATGCTGTCTCTAACTAAGAGCCTGAAATTAGGCCCGAGGCCGTCAACCTGTCCCTAACTGAGGTTGGAGGCTCATCCTAACTGAGGCGCTGACACTGTCCCTAACTAAAGCCCTGACACTACACCTAACTCAGTCCCTGACACTGTACTTTACAAGGGCTCTGATGCTAGTCCTAACTCAGGCCCTGACACTGTCTCTAAGTAAGGCTCAGAATTTGCCCCTATAATGCCCCTGGCACTACACCTAACTCAGTCCCTGACACTGTACTTTACAAGGGCTCTGATGCTAGTCCTAACTCAGGCCCTGACACTGTCTCTAAGTAAGGCTCAGAATTTGCCCCTAAGATAGGCCCTGCTGTCAGCAATAACTAAAAACTGGACACTAGCCTGAGTTAATATCCTGACATATTTCTAACCAAGGTCCTGACACTGTCCCTAAGAAAGCCCTGTCGCTGTCCCTATGTTAAGAACTGAGGCTGTCCCTAACTCAGGCCCTGAAGCTTTCCCTAACTGAGGCCTTGAAGCTGTGACTAAGTCAGGCCCTGATCATATCTGTAACAAAGACGCTAAGGCTGATCCAACAGAGGCGCTGATTCTGTTCCTAAGTCATGCCCTGACAGTGTCCTCAGCTAAGGGCCTGACGCTAGGCCTCACTCAGGCCCTGTCGCTCTCCCTAAGTCAGGCTCTGATGCTGTCCCTACCTGAAGCCCTGACACTGGTTCTAAATAAGGATCTGATACTCTCAGGAACTAAGGTTTTGACACTATGCTTAGGTCCTTTCCTGACACGCTGCCTAGACCATAACCTGACCCTGTCCCTAGCAAATGTCGTGCCTCTTATGCTAACTACAGCCCTGCTGCTGTCCTTAACTAAGGGCCTAAAATTACTCTCGAGGCTGTGACCCTGTCCGTACCTAAGGCCTCGATGTTCGTCCTAATTCAGGGCCTGACACTGTCCCTAACTAAGGCCCTGCTGCCGTCAATATCTAAAGTCCTGACACTATCCTGAGCTAATTTCCTGACCCATCTCTTACCAAGGTCCTGAAACTGTCCCTAAGGAAGCCCTGATGCTGTCTCTAAGTGAGGCCTTGAGGCTGTCCCTAACAGAGGCCCTGAGAATATCTTTAACATAGCCCCTGAGGCTGATCCTACCGTGGCTCTTATGCTGCTCCTAAGTCATGCCCTGACACTGTCTCTAGCTAAGGCCCTGACGCTAGGCCTCACTCAGGCCCTGTCCCACTCCCGAAGTCAGGCTCTGACGCTCTTCCTACCCGAAGCCCTGACACTCACTGCTCCTAAATTAGGTCCCGATGTGCTAAGTAACTAAGGTCTTGACACTATCCCTAGGTCATTTCCTGACACTGTCCCTAGACCTTAACGTAACCTTCTCTTTAGCTAATGTCGAGATTAGCTAAAGAGATTCTTTAGAACGAGATTCTTTCATCTTCTGAATATAGTTTTCTTCAAAACATAATTTTTAGAGTGTTACTAACTTTAAACAAAATGTACTCAACTGCTGTGGAATATTCCTTCATAGGAGCGTGCATGGTTCACTTCTCCATCTGCTTGTGGTGGTGTTCAGGTTGCTTTCAGCTGTAGATCCCCTTATGCTAGCTAAATCCCTGATTCTGTCCCTAAATGAGGCCCTGAATTTAGGTCCGAGGCCGTGAACCTGTCCCTCACTGAGGCCTGGAGGCTCGTCCTAATGCAGGCCCTGACACTGTCCCTAACTAAGGCTCTGACACTACACCTAGCTCAGTCACTGTCACTGTACCTAACAAAGGCTCTGATGCTAGTCCTAACTTAGGCCCTGACACTGCCTCTAACTAAGGCCCTGCTGCCGTCAATATCTGAACACCTGATATTCTCCTGAGCTAATAGCCTGACCCATGTCTTCCCAAGGTCCTGAAACTTTCCCAAAGTAAGCCCTGACGCTGTCCCTAAGTGAGGCCTTGAGGCTATCCCTAACGGAGGCCCTGATAATAGCTTTAACGAAGACCCTAATGCTGATCCTACAGAGGCCTTTATGCTGCTCCTAAGTCATGCCCTGATACTATCCCTTACTCAGGCCCTAAAGATAGGCCTCACTTAGGCCCTGTTGCTGTACCTTAGTTAGGCTCTGATGCTGTCCATACATCAAGCCCTGGCGCTGGTCCTGATTAAGGCGATCACGCTGCTGCTAACTAAGGCCCTGATGCTCTCAATAACTAAGGTCTTCTCGTTATCCCTTGGTCATTTCCTTTCACTATCTCTGGCCTGGATCCTGACTCTGTCCCGAGATAATCTCCTGCATCTTATGCTAACTGAAACCCTAATGCTCTCCCTAACTGAGGCCCTGACTACTCCTAACTAAGGCCATGACACTGAACCTAACAAAGGCCCGGAATCTGTCCTTAATATAGGCCCTGCTGCCAGCAATAACTAAAATCCTGACACTCTCCTGAGTTAATATCCTGACTCATTTCTAACCAAGGTCCTGACCCTGTCCCTAAGAAAGCCCTGTCGCTGTCTTTAAGTGAAGCCCTGAGGCTGTCTGTAACTCAGACCCTGAAGCTTTCCCTAACTGAGGCCTTGACGCTGTGACTAACTAGGGCTCCGGTCATGTCTTTAACTAAGAACCTAAAGCGGATCCAACAAAGGCACTGATGCTGCTCCTAAGTCATTCCTTGACAGGGTCCCCAGCTAAGGGCCTGACATTAGGCCTCACTCAGGCCCTGTCGCTCTCCCTAAGTCAGGCCCTGATGCTGTCCCTACCTGAAGCCCTAACACTGCTTCTGAATAAGTCCCTGAGGGTCTCAGTAACAAAGGTCTTCACACTATCCTTAGGTCATTTCCTGATACGATTCCAAGCCTTTACCCTAACCCTGTCCCGAGCTAATGTCCTACCTCTTATGCTAACTAAAGACCTTATGCTGTGCCTAATTCAGGCACTGAATTTAGTCCTAAGACCGCTAGACTGTCCCTAACTCGGCTCGATGCCCTTATCGTCACAATGTTCCATGACCACTGTCATCCCAATGCTCCATAGCACTTTTCATCACAATGCTACATGACCACTTTTATCACAATGTTCCATGACCACTTTCATCACAATGCTCCATGACCACTTTCATCACAATGCCCCATGACCCCTGTCATCAAAATGCTCCATGGCCCTTGTCACCACAATGCTCCAGGACCCGTCATCACAATTCTCCATGGCCCTTGTCATCACAGTGCTCCATGGCGCTTGTCATCACAATGATCCAGAGTCTTAGTGCTTGAGTTGGGAGTAGTATCATTGCCTCAGTTAGGGACACTGTCATTGCCTGAATTGGGCAATGTGTCAGAGCCTTAGTTAGGGACAGCACCAGGACGAGTTGGGAGTAGTGCCAGTGCCTTAGTTAGGGACAGCGCCAGTGCTTGCGTTGGGAGTAGTGTCAGGGCCATAGTTAGGGACAGTGTCAGTGGCTGAGATGGGAATAGTGTCAGGGCCTTAGTTACAGACATTGTCAGTGCCTAAGTTGGGATTTTTGTCAGGATCTTTATTATGGACAGTGTCAGGGCCTGAGTTAAGAGTAGTGTCAAGGCCTTAATTTGGAGGAGTGTCAGTGTCTCAGTTTGGAGTAGTGTCAAACCCTTAGTTAGAAACAGCGTCAGTGCCTGAGTTGGGAGTAGTGACATGGCCTAAGTTATGGACAGTGTCAGGGTCTGAGTTAGAAATAGTCTCAAGACCTTAGTTAGGGAGAGTGTCAGTGACTGTGTTAGGAATAGTGTCAGGGCCTAAGTTAGGAGGAGTCTGAGACCGGTAGTTAGGAACACTGTCAGGGCCTGAGTTGTGAGTAGTTTCAGGGCCTTAGTTAGAGAAAATGTCAGTGCCGGAGTTGGGAGTTATGTCAGGGCCTTACTTAGAGACAGTGTCAGTGCCTAGTTTGGGAGTAGTGTCAGGGCCTTAGTTAGCGACAGTGTCAGTGCCTGATTTGGGAGTAGTGTCAGGGCCTTAGTTAGGGACACTGTCAGTGCCTAGTTTGGGAGTAGTGTCAGGGCCTAGTTAGGGACAGTGTCAGGGCCTGAGTTGGAAGTAGTGTCAGGGCATTAGGGACAGTGTCAGTGGCTGAGATGGGAGTAGTGTCAAGGCCTTAGTTAGGGACAGTGTCAGTGCCTGATTTGGGAGTAGTGTCAGGGCCTTAGGGACAGTGACAGTGCCTAAGTTGGGAGTAATGTCAGGGCCTTAGTTAGGGACAGTGTCAGTGGCTGAGATGGGAGTGGTGTCAGGCCCTTAGTTACGGACAGTGCCAGGGCCAGAGTTGGGATTAGTTTCAGGGTCTTTATTATGGACTGTGTCAGGGCCTGAGTTAAGAGTAGTGTCAAGGCCTTAATTTGGGAGAGTGTCACTGTCTGAGTTGGGAGTAGTGTCAGACCCTTAGTTAAGGGACAGCGTCAGTTTCTGAGTTAGGAATAGTGCCAGAGCCTAAGTTACGGACAGTGCCAGGGCCTGAGTTAGGAGTAGTCTGAGACTGGTAGTTAGTACCCGTGTAAGGGCCTGAGTTGTGAGTAGTTTCAGGGCCTTAGTTAGCGAAAGTGTCAATGCCGGAATTGGGAGTAATGTCAGGGCTTACTTAGGGAGAGTGTCAGTGCCTGAGGTGGAAGTAGTATCAGGGCCTTAGTTAAGGACAGTGTCAGTGCCTGAGTTCGGAGTGCTGTCAGGGCATATTTCGGGACAGTCTCAGTGCCTATTTTGGGAGTAGTGTCACGGCCTTAGTTAGTGACATTGTCAGTGCCTGAGTAAGGAGTAGTGTCCGGGCCTTAGTTAGGGACAGTGTCAGTTGCTTAGTTAGGAGTAGTGTCAGGGCCTAAGTTAGGGCCAGTGTCAGTGCCTGAGTCAGGAGTAGAGTCAGGGTCTAAGTTAGGGACAGTGTCATTGCTTGAGATAGGAGTAGTGTCAGGGCCTTAGGTAGGAGTAGCATCAGTGCCTTCGTTAGGTATTGTATCAGCGCCTCAGTTGGGAATAGTTTCAGGGCCTTATTTAGGACAGTGTTAGTGCCTGAGTTAGGAGTTGTGTCGGCCTTAGTTAGGGACCTTTTCAGGGCCTGAGTTAGGAGTAATGTCAGGGCCTTCCTTAAGTATTGTGTCAGCGCCTGAGTTAGGAATAGTGTCAGGGCCTTAGTTAGGGACATTGTCAGGGCATGATTTAGGAGTTGTGTTAGGGGGTGAGCTATGAATAGTGTCAGGGCCTTAGTTAGTGACAGTGTCAGTGCTGAGTTTGGAGTAGTATCAGAGCCTTAGTTAGAGACAGTGTCAGGGCCTGAGTTAGGTGTATGTCAGGGCCTTAGTTAGGGACAGTGTCAGTGCCTGATTTAGGAGTAGTGTCAGAGGCTTTGTTAGGGACAGTGTCAGGGCCTGAGTTAAGAGTAGTGTCACAGCTTTAGTTAGGACCAGTGTCAGGGCCTTAGTTAAGTCCAACATCAGCGCCTATGATAGGAATCAGATCAGGACCTGTGTTACAGGTAATGTCAGGGCCTTATTTAAGAACAGTGTCAGGGCCTGAGTCCTGACTTACTCCTTACTCTCCTCACTGAGGACTTTTGACACTACTGCTAATTCAGGCCCTGATAATGTCCCTAACTAAGGCCCTGACACTACACCTAAATTGGGCCCTGACATGATACTTAACAAAGGCTTTGTTGCTGGTCCAAACTAAAGCCCTAAAATTGGTCCTAAATAAGGCCTTGACACTAATCGCCTTGAAACTTTCCCTAACGTAGGCGCTGCTACCATCAATATCTAAAGTCCTGACATTATCCTGAGCTAATATCCTGACCCATGTCTTACCAAGGTCCTGAAACTCTCCCAAAGTTAGCCCTGACACTGTCCCTAAGTGAGGCCCTGAGGCTGTCCCTCACAAAGGTCCTGATAATGTCTTTAACTAAACTCTAATGCTGATCTTACAGAGACCCTTATGTTGATCCTATGTCATGCCCTGACGCTGTCTGTAGCTAAGGCCCTGACTCTAGGCATCACTCAGGCCCTGTCGCTCTCCCTAAGTCAGTCTAAGACTCTGTCCCTACCTGAAGCCCTGACGCTGGGCCTAAATTAGGCACTGATGCTCTAATTAGCTATGGTCTTGACAGTATCCCTAGGTCATTTCCTGACACTATCCCTAGATCTTAACCTAAACTTGTCTTTAGCTATTGTCGAGCCTCTTATGCTAACTAAATCCCTGATGCTGTCTCTAACTAAGAGCCTGAAATTAGGCCCGAGGCCGTCAACCTGTCCCTAACTGAGGTTGGAAGCTCATCCGAACTGAGGCGCTGACACTGTCCCTAACTAAAGCCCTGACACTACACCTAACTCAGTCCCTGACACTGTACTTTACAAGGGCTCTGATGCTAGTCCTAACTCAGGCCCTGACACTGTCTCTAAGTAAGGCTCAGAATTTGCCCCTAAGATAGGCCCTGCTGTCAGCAATAACTAAAAACTGGACACTAGCCTGAGTTAATATCCTGACATATTTCTAACCAAGGTCCTGACACTGTCCCTAAGAAAGCCCTGTCGCTGTCCCTATGTTAAGAACTGCGGCTGTCCCTAACTCAGGCCCTGAAGCTTTCCCTAACTGAGGCCTTGAAGCTGTGACTAAGTCAGGCCCTGATCATATCTGTAACAAAGACGCTAAGGCTGATCCAACAGAGGCGCTGATTCTGTTCCTAAGTCATGCCCTGACAGTGTCCTCAGCTAAGGGCCTGACGCTAGGCCTCACTCAGGCCCTGTCGCTCTCCCTAAGTCAGGCTCTGATGCTGTCCCTACCTGAAGCCCTGACACTGGTTCTAAATAAGGATCTGATACTCTCAGTAACTAAGGTTTTGACACTATGCTTAGGTCCTTTCCTGACACTATCCCTAGACCATAACCTGACCCTGTCCCTAGCAAATGCCTTGCCTCTTATGCTAACTACAGCCCTGCTGCTGTCCTTAACTAAGGGCCTAAAATTACTCTCGAGGCTGTGACCCTGTCCGTACCTAAGGCCTCGATGTTCGTCCTAATTCAGGGCCTGACACTGTCCCTAACTAAGGCCCTGCTGCCGTCAATATCTAAAGTCCTGACACTATCCTGAGCTAATTTCCTGACCCATCTCTTACCAAGGTCCTGAAACTGTCCCTAAGGAAGTCCTGATGCTGTCTCTAAGTGAGGCCTTGAGGCTGTCCCTAACAGAGGCCCTGAGAATATCTTTAACATAGCCCCTGAGGCTGATCCTACCGTGGCTCTTATGCTGCTCCTAAGTCATGCCCTGACACTGTCTCTAGCTAAGGCCCTGACGCTAGGCCTCACTCAGGCCCTGTCCCACTCCCTAAGTCAGGCTCTGACGCTCTTCCTACCCGAAGCCCTGACACTCACTGCTCCTAAATTAGGTCCTGATGTGCTAAGTAACTAAGGTCTTGACACTATCCCTAGGTCATTTCCTGACACTGTCCCTAGACCTTAACCTAACCTTCTCTTTAGCTAATGTCGAGATTAGCTAAAGAGATTCTTTAGAACGAGATTCTTTCATCTTCTGAATATAGTTTTCTTCAAAACATAATTTTTAGAGTGTTACTAACTTTAAACAAAATGTACTCAACTGCTGTGGAATATTCCTTCATAGGAGCGTGCATGGTTCACTTCTGCATCTGCTTGTGGTGGTGTTCAGGTTGCTTTCAGCTGTAGATCCCCTTATGCTAGCTAAATCCCTGATTCTGTCCCTAAATGAGGCCCTGAATTTAGGTCCGAGGCCGTGAACCTGTCCCTCACTGAGGCCTGGAGGCTCGTCCTAATGCAGGCCCTGACACTGTCCCTAACTAAGGCTCTGACACTACACCTAGCTCAGTCACTGTCACTGTACCTAACAAAGGCTCTGATGCTAGTCCTAACTTAGGCCCTGACACTGCCTCTAACTAAGGCCCTGCTGCCGTCAATATCTGAACACCTGATATTCTCCTGAGCTAATAGCCTGACCCATGTCTTCCCAAGGTCCTGAAACTTTCCCAAAGTAAGCCCTGACGCTGTCCCTAAGTGAGGCCTTGAGGCTATCCCTAACGGAGGCCCTGATAATAGCTTTAACGAAGACCCTAATGCTGATCCTACAGAGGCCTTTATGCTGCTCCTAAGTCATGCCCTGATACTGTCCCTTACTCAGGCCCTAAAGATAGGCCTCACTTAGGCCCTGTTGCTGTACCTTAGTTAGGCTCTGATGCTGTCCATACATCAAGCCCTGGCGCTGGTCCTGATTAAGGCGCTCACGCTGCTGCTAACTAAGGCCCTGATGCTCTCAATAACTAAGGTCTTCTCGTTATCCCTTGGTCATTTCCTTTCACTATCTCTGGCCTGGAACCTGACTCTGTCCCGAGATAATCTCCTGCATCTTATGCTAACTGAAACCCTAATGCTCTCCCTAACTGAGGCCCTGACTACTCCTAACTAAGGCCATGACACTGAACCTAACAAAGGCCCGGAATCTGTCCTTAATATAGGCCCTGCTGCCAGCAATAACTAAAATCCTGACACTCTCCTGAGCTAATATCCTGACTCATTTCTAACCAAGGTCCTGACACTGTCCCTAAGAAAGCCCTGTCGCTGTCTTTAAGTGAAGCCCTGAGGCTGTCTGTAACTCAGACCCTGAAGCTTTCCCTAACTGAGGCCTTGACGCTGTGACTAACTAGGGCTCCGGTCATGTCTTTAACTAAGAACCTAAAGCTGATCCAACAAAGGCACTGATGCTGCTCCTAAGTCATTCCCTGACAGTGTCCCCAGCTAAGGGCCTGACATTAGGCCTCACTCTGGCCCTGTCGCTCTCCCTAAGTCAGGCCCTGATGCTGTCCCTACCTGAAGCCCTAACACTGCTTCTGAATAAGTCCCTGAGGGTCTCAGTAACAAAGGTCTTCACACTATCCTTAGGTCATTTCCTGACACGATTCCAAGCCTTTACCCTAACCCTGTCCCGAGCTAATGTCCTACCTCTTATGCTAACTAAAGACCTTATGCTGTGCCTAATTCAGGCACTGAATTTAGTCCCAAGGCCGCTAGACTGTCCCTAACTCGGCTCGATGCCCTTATCGTCACAATGTTCCATGACCACTGTCATCACAATGCTCAACGCCCTTTTCATCAGAATGCTCCACGCCCTTGTCATCACAATGCTCCATAACCCCTGTCATCACAATGCTCCATGACCTTTGTCATCGCAATGCTACATGCCATTGTCATCACAATGCTCCATGCCCTTATCATCACAATGCTCCATGACCCCTTTCATCACAATGCTCCATGACCCTTGTCTAAAATGCTACATGCCTGTGAAATCACAAAGCTCCATGCCCCCTGTCATCACAAGTCTCCATGACTCTTGTCATCACAATGCTTCATGGCCCCTGTCATTCAAAATGCCATATGACCACTGTCATCAAAATGTTCCATGGCCCTTGTCATCACAATTCCCCGCGACCCATGTCATCACAATGTTCCAGGCCCCCTGTCATCACAATGAGCCATGACCCCTTTCATCACAATGCTCCAGGTCAGTTTTCATCACAATGCTCCATGACCCCTGTCATCACAATGTTCCCTGGCCTTTGTCATCACAATTCTCCATGGCCCCTGTAATCACAGTGCTCCATGACAACATTCATCACATTGCTCCAGGACCACTGTCATCATAATGCCACATGAGCCCTGTCATCACAATGCTCCATGGCCCTTGTCATCACAATGCTCCATGATCCTTGTAATCAAAATGCTCCTTGACCCTTTCATCACAATGTTACAGTACCCCTTTCTTCACAATGCTCCATGCCGCTGGTCACCACAATGCTCCATGACCTCTGTCATCACAATGCTCCATGTCCCTTGTCATTAAAATGCTCCATGGCCCCTGTCATCACAATGCTGCATGATCCTTATAATCTCAATGCTCCATGGTCCTCGTTATCACAAATCTCCACGCATTTGTCATCACAATGCTCCATGACCCCTGTCATCCCAATGCTCCATAGCACTTTTCATCACAATGCTACATGACCACTTTTATCACAATGTTCCATGACCACTTTCATCACAATGCTCCATGACCAATTTCATCACAATGCCCCATGACCCCTGTCATCAAAATGCTCCATGGCCCTTGTCACCACAATGCTCCAGGACCCGTCATCACAATTCTCCATGGCCCTTGTCATCACAGTGCTCCATGGTGCATGTCATCACAATGATCCAGAGCCTTAGTGCTTGAGTTGGGATTAGTATCATTGCCTCAGTTAGGGACACTGTCATTGCCTGAATTGGGAGTAGTGTCAGAACCTTAGCTAGGGACAGTGCCAGGGCAAGTTGGGAGTAGTGCCTGTGCCTTAGTTAGGGACAGCGCCAGTGCTTGCGTTGGGAGTAGTGTCAGGGCCATAGTTAGGGACAGTGTCAGTGGCTGAGATGGGAATAGTGTTAGGGCCTTAGTTACGGACATTGTCAGTGTCTAAGTTGGGATTTTTGTCAGGGTCTTTATTATGGACAGTGTCAGGGCCTGAGTTAAGAGTAGTGTCAAGGCCTTAATTTGGAAGAGTGTCAGTGTCTCAGTTTGGAGTAGTGTCAGACCCTTACTTAGGAACAGCGTCAGTGCCTGAGTTGGGAGTAGTGACATGGCCTAAGTTATGGACAGTGTCAGGGACTGAGTTAGGAATAGTCTCAGGACCTTAGTTAGGGACAGTGTCAGTGACTTTGTTAGGAATAGTGTCAGGGTCTAAGTTAGGAGTAGTCTGAGACCGGTAGTTAGGAACAGTGTCAGGGCCTGAGTTGTGAGTAGTTTCAGGGCCTTAGTTAGAGAAAGTGTCAGTGCCGGAGGTGGGAGTTATGTCAGGGCCTTAGTTAGGGACAGTGTCACTGCCTGAGTTGGAAGTAGTGTCAGGGCATTAGGGACAGTGTCAGTGGCTGTGATGGGAGTAGTGTCAGGGTCTTAGTTAGGGAGAGTGTCAGTGCCTGAGTTGGGAATAGTCTCAGGGTCTTTTTTGGGGACAGCATCAGGGCATGAGTTAAAAGTAGAGTCAAGGCCTTAGTTAGGGAGAGTGTCAGTGCCTGTGTTGGGAGAAGTATCAGGCCCTTCGTTAGGGACAGTGTCAGGGTCTCAGGTAGAAGTAGTCTCAGGGCCTTAGTTAGGTAGCGTGTCAGTGCCTAAGTAAGTAGTAGTGGGAGGGCCTTCGTTAGGGACAGTGTCAATGCCTGTGTTGGGAGTAGTGTCAGAGCCTTAGTTAGGGACAGCGTCAGTGCCTGTGTTGGGAGTAGTGTCAGGGCCTTACTTAGGGACAGCGTCAGTGCCTGAGATAGGAGTAGTGTGATGGCCGTAGTTAGGGACACTCTCAGTGCCAGAGTTGGGGGTAGTGGCAGGCCTCTGTTAGGGACTGTGCCAGGGCCTGAGTTAAGAATAGTGTCAAGTCCTTAGTTAGGGACAGTGTTAGTGCCTGAGTTGAGAGTAATGTCAGGGCCTTAGTTAGGGACAATGTCAGTGCCTGAGTTGGGAGTAGTGTCAGGACCTTAATTAGGGAGAGTGTCAGTGCCTGAGTTGGGAGTAGTGCCAGTGCCTTAGTTAGAGACAGCGCCAGTGCCTGAGTTGGGAGTAGTGTCAGGGCCATAGTTAGGGATGGTGTCAGTTGCTGAGATGGAAGTAGTGTCAGGCCCTTAGTTACGGACAGTGCCAGGGCCTGAGTTGGGATTAGTTTCAGGGTCTTTATTATGGACTGTGTCAGGGCCTGAGTTAAGAGTAGTGTCAAGGCCTTAATTTGGGAGAGTGTCACTGTCTGAGTTGGGAGTAGTGTCAGACCCTTAGTTAAGGGACAGCGTCAGTGTCTGAGTTAGGAATAGTGCCAGAGCCTAAGTTACGGACAGTGCCAGGGCCTGAGTTAGGAGTAGTCTGAGACTGGTAGTTAGTACCCGTGTAAGGGCCTGAGTTGTGAGTAGTTTCAGGGCCTTAGTTAGCGAAAGTGTCAATGCCGGAATTGGGAGTAATGTCAGGGCTTACTTAGGGAGAGTGTCAGTGCCTGAGGTGGAAGTAGTATCAGGGCCTTAGTTAAGGACAGTGTCAGTGCCTGAGTTCTGAGTACTGTCAGGGCATATTTCGGGACAGTCTCAGTGCCTATTTTGGGAGTACTGTCACGGCCTTAGTTAGTGACATTGTCAGTGCCTGAGTAAGGAGTAGTGTCCAGGCCTTAGTTAGGGACAGTGTCAGTTGCTTAGTTAGGAGTAGTGTCAGGGCCTAAGTTAGGGCCAGTGTCAGTGCCTGAGTCAGGAGTAGAGTCAGGGCCTAAGTTAGGGACAGTGTCATTGCTTGAGATACGAGTAGTGTCAGGGCCTTAGTTAGGAGTAGCATCAGTGCCTTCGTTAGGTATTGTATCAGCGCCTCAGTTGGGAATAGTTTCAGGGCCTTATTTAGGACAGTGTTAGTGCCTGAGTTAGGAGTTGTGTCGGCCTTAGTTAGGGACCTTTTCAGGGCCTGAGTTAGGAGTAACGTCAGGGCCTTCCTTAAGTAATTTGTCGGCGCCTGAGTTAGGAATAGTGTCAGGGCCTTAGTTAGGGACACTGTCAGGGCAAGATTTAGGAGTTGTGTTAGGGCGTGAGCTATGAATAGTGTCAGGGCCTTAGTTAGTGACAGTGTCAGTGCTGAGTTTGGTGTAGTATCAGGGCCTTAGTTAGAGACAGTGTCAGGGCCTGAGTTAGGTGTATGTCAGGGCCTTAGTTAGGGACAGTGTCAGTGGCTGATTTAGGAGTAGTGTCAGAGGCTTTGTTAGGGACAGTGTCAGGGCCTGAGTTAAGAGTAGTGTCACAGCTTTAGTTAGGACCAGTGTCAGGGCCTTAGTTAAGTCCAACATCAGCGCCTATGATAGGAATCAGATCAGGACCTGTGTTACAGGTAATGTCAGGGCCTTATTTAAGAACAGTGTCAGGGCCTGAGTCCTGACTTACTCCTTACTCTCCTCACTGAGGACTTTTGACACTACTGCTAATTCAGGCCCTGATAATGTCCCTAACTAAGGCCCTGACACTTTCCCTGGCTAAGGCCCTGAACTTCTCCTAAGTCAGGCCCTGATACTGTCCCTAACAATGGCCCTGACACTACACCTAACGTAGGCCCCGACATGATACTTAACAAAGGCTTTGTTGCTAGTCCAAACTAAAGCCTTGAAATTGGTCCTAAATAAGTCCTTGACACTAATCGCCTTGAAACTTTCCCTAACGTAGGCGCTGCTACCATCAATATCTAAAGTCCTGACATTATCCTGAGCTAATATCCTGACCCATGTCTTACCAAGGTTCTGAAACTCTCCCAAAGTTAGCCCTGACACTGTCCCTAAGTGAGGCCCTGAGGCTGTCCCTCACAGAGGTCCTGATAATGTCTTTAACTAAACTCTAATGCTGATCTTACAGAGACCCTTATGTTGATCCTATGTCATGCCCTGACGCTGTCCGTAGCTAAGGCCCTGACTCTAGGCATCACTCAGGCCCTGTCGCTCTCCCTAAGTCAGGCTAAGACTCTGTCCCTACCTGAAGCCCTGACGCTGGGCCTAAATTAGGCACTGATGCTCTAATTAGCTATGGTCTTGACAGTATCCTTAGGTCATTTCCTGACACTATCCCTAGATCTTAACCTAAACTTGTCTTTAGCTACTGTCGAGCCTCTTATGCTAACTAAATCCCTGATGCTGTCTCTAACTAAGAGCCTGAAATTAGGCCCGAGGCCGTCAACCTGTCCCTAACTGAGGTTGGAGGCTCATCCTAACTGAGGCGCTGACACTGTCCCTAACTAAAGCCCTGACACTACACCTAACTCAGTCCCTGACACTGTACTTTACAAGGGCTCTGATGCTAGTCCTAACTCAGGCCCTGACACTGTCTCTAAGTAAGGCTCAGAACTTGCCCCTAAATAGGCCCTGCTGTCAGCAATAACTAAAAACTGGACACTAGCCTGAGTTAATATCCTGACATATTTCTAACCAAGGTCCTGACACTGTCCCTAAGAAAGCCCTGTCGCTGTCCCTATGTTAAGAACTGAGGTTGTCCCTAACTCAGGCCCTGAAGCTTTCCCTAACTGAGGCCTTGAAGCTGTGACTAAGTCAGGCCCTGATCATATCTGTAACCAAGACGCTAAGGCTGATCCAACAGAGGCGCTGATTCTGTTCCTAAGTCATGCCCTGACAGTGTCCTCAGCTAAGGGCCTGACGCTAGGCCTCACTCAGGCCCTGTCGCTCTCCCTAAGTCAGGCTCTGATGCTGTCCCTACCTGAAGCCCTGACACTGGTTCTAAATCAGGATCTGATACTCTCAGGAACTAAGGTTTTGACACTATGCTTAGGTCCTTTCCTGACACGCTGCCTAGACCATGACCTGACCCTGTCCCTAGCAAATGTCGTGCCTCTTATGCTAACTACAGCCCTGCTGCTGTCCTTAACTAAGGGCCTAAAATTACTCTCGAGGCTGTGACCCTGTCCGTACCTAAGGCCTCGATGTTCGTCCTAATTCAGGGCCTGACACTGTCCCTAACTAAGGCCCTGCTGCCGTCAATATCTAAAGTCCTGACACTATCCTGAGCTAATTTCCTGACCCATCTCTTACCAAGGTCCTGAAACTGTCCCTAAGGAAGCCCTGATGCTGTCTCTAAGTGAGGCCTTGAGGCTGTCCCTAACAGAGGCCCTGAGAATATCTTTAACGTAGCCCCTGAGGCTGATCCTACCGTGGCTCTTATGCTGCTCCTAAGTCATGCCCTGACACTGTCTCTAGCTAAGGCCCTGACGCTAGGCCTCACTCAGGCCCTGTCCCACTCCCGAAGTCAGGCTCTGACGCTCTTCCTACCCGAAGCCCTGACACTCACTGCTCCTAAATTAGGTCCTGATGTGCTAAGTAACTAAGGTCTTGACACTATCCCTAGGTCATTTCCTGACACTGTCCCTAGACCTTAACCTAACCTTCTCTTTAGCTAATGTCCAGATTAGCTGAAGAGATTCTTTAGAACGAGATTCTTTCATCTTCTGAATATAGTTTTCTTCAAAACCTAATTTTTAGAGTGTTACTAACTTTAAACAAAATGTACTCAACTGCTGTGGAATATTCCTTCATAGGAGCGTGCATGGTTCACTTCTGCATCTGCTTGTGGTGGTGTTCAGGTTGCTTTCAGCTGTAGATCCCCTTATGCTAGCTAAATCCCTGATTCTGTCCCTAAATGAGGCCCTGAATTTAGGTCCGAGGCCGTGAACCTGTCCCTAACTGAGGCCTGGAGGCTCGTCCTAATGCAGGCCCTGACACTGTCCCTAACTAAGGCTCTGACACTACACCTAGCTCAGTCACTGTCACTGTACCTAACAAAGGCTCTGATGCTAGTCCTAACTTAGGCCCTGACACTGCCTCTAACTAAGGCCCTGCTGCCGTCAATATCTGAACACCTGATATTCTCCTGAGCTAATAGCCTGACCCATGTCTTCCCAAGGTCCTGAAACTTTCCCAAAGTAAGCCCTGACGCTGTCCCTGAGTGAGGCCTTGAGGCTATCCCTAACGGAGGCCCTGATAATAGCTTTAACGAAGACCCTAATGCTGATCCTACAGAGGCCTTTATGCTGCTCCTAAGTCATGCCCTGATACTGTCCCTTACTCAGGCCCTAAAGATAGGCCTCACTTAGGCCCTGTTGCTGTACCTTAGTTAGGCTCTGATGCTGTCCATACATCAAGCCCTGGCACTGGTCCTGATTAAGGCGCTCACGCTGCTGCTAACTAAGGCCCTGATGCTCTCAATAACTAAGGTCTTCTCGTTATCCCTTGGTCATTTCCTTTCCCTATCTCTGGCCTGGAACCTGACCCTGTCCCGAGATAGTCTCCTGCATCTTATGCTAAATGAAACCCTAATGCTCTCCCTAACTGAGGCCCTGACTACTCCTAACTAAGGCCATGACACTGAATCTAACAAAGGCCCGGAATCTGTCCTTAATATAGGCCCTGCTGCCAGCAATAACTAAAATCCTGACACTCTCCTGAGCTAATATCCTGACTCATTTCTAACCAAGGTCCTGACACTGTCCCTAAGAAAGCCCTGTCGCTGTCTTTAAGTGAAGCCCTGAGGCTGTCTGTAACTCAGACCCTGAAGCTTTCCCTAACTGAGGCCTTGACGCTGTGACTAACTAGGGCTCCGGTCATGTCTTTAACTAAGAACCTAAAGCTGATCCAACAAAGGCACTGATGCTGCTCCTAAGTCATTCCCTGACAGTGTCCCCAGCTAAGGGCCTGACATTAGGCCTCACTCAGGCCCTGTCACTCTCCCTAAGTCAGGCCCTGATGCTGTCCCTACCTGAAGCCCTAACACTGCTTCTGAATAAGTCCCTGAGGGTCTCAGTAACAAAGGTCTTCACACTATCCTTAGGTCATTTCCTGACACGATTCCAAGCCTTTACCCTAACCCTGTCCCGAGCTAATGTCCTACCTCTTATGCTAACTAAAGACCTTATGCTGTGCCTAATTCAGGCACTGAATTTAGTCCCAAGGCCGCTAGACTGTCCCTAACTCGGCTCGATGCCCTTATCGTCACAATGTTCCATGACCACTGTCATCACAATGCTCAACGCCCTTTTCATCAGAATGCTCCACGCCCTTGTCATCACAATGCTCCATAACCCCTGTCATCACAATGCTCCATGACCTTTGTCATCGCAATGCTACATGCCATTGTCATCACAATGCTCCATGCCCTTATCATCACAATGCTCCATGACCCCTTTCATCACAATGCTCCATGACCCTTGTCTAAAATGCTACATGCCTGTGAAATCACAAAGCTCCATGCCCCCTGTCATCACAAGTCTCCATGACTCTTGTCATCACAATGCTTCATGGCCCCTGTCATTCAAAATGCCATATGACCACTGTCATCAAAATGTTCCATGGCCCTTGTCATCACAATGCCCCGTGACCCCTGTCATCACAATGTTCCAGGCCCCCTGTCATCACAATGAGCCATGACCCCTTTCATCACAATGCTCCAGGTCAGTTTTCATCACAATGCTCCATGACCCCTGTCATCACAATGTTCCCTGGCCTTTGTCATCACAATTCTCCATGGCCCCTGTAATCACAGTGCTCCATGACAACGTTCATCACATTGCTCCAGGACCACTGTCATCATAATGCCACATGAGCCCTGTCATCACAATGCTCCATGGCCCTTGTCATCACAATGCTCCATGATCCTTGTAATCAAAATGCTCCTTGACCCTTTCATCACAATGTTACAGTACCCCTTTCTTCACAATGCTCCATGCCGCTGGTCACCACAATGCTCCATGACCTCTGTCATCACAATGCTCCATGTCCCTTGTCATTAAAATGCTCCATGGCCCCTGTCATCACAATGCTGCATGATCCTTATAATCTCAATGCTCCATGGTCCTCGTCATCACAAATCTCCACGCATTTGTCATCACAATGCTCCATGACCCCTGTCATCCCAATGCTCCATAGCACTTTTCATCACAATGCTACATGACCACTTTTATCACAATGTTCCATGACCACTTTCATCACAATGCTCCATGACCACTTTCATCACAATGCCCCATGACCCCTGTCATCAAAATGTTCCATGGCCCTTGTCACCACAATGCTCCAGGACCCGTCATCACAATTCTCCATGGCCCTTGTCATCACAGTGCTCCATGGCGCTTGTCATCACAATGATCCAGAGCCTTAGTGCTTGAGTTGGGATTAGTATCATTGCCTCAGTTAGGGACACTGTCATTGCCTGAATTGGGAGTAGTGTCAGAACCTTAGCTAGGGACAGTGCCAGGGCAAGTTGGGAGAAGTGCCTGTGCCTTAGTTAGGGACAGTGCCAGTGCTTGCGTTGGGAGTAGTGTCAGGGCCATAGTTAGGGACAGTGTCAGTGGCTGAGATGGGAATAGTGTCAGGGCCTTAGTTACGGACAGTGTCAGTGCCTAAGTTGGGATTTTTGTCAGGGTCTTTATTATGGACAGTGTCAGGGCCTGAGTTAAGAGTAGTGTCAAGGCCTTAATTTGGAAGAGTGTCAGTGTCTCAGTTTGGAGTAGTGTCAGACCCTTACTTAGGAACAGCGTCAGTGCCTGGGTTGGGAGTAGTGACATGGCCTAAGTTATGGACAGTGTCAGGGACTGAGTTAGGAATAGTCTCAGGACCTTAGTTAGGGACAGTGTCAGTGACTTTGTTAGGAATAGTGTCAGGGTCTAAGTTAGGAGTAGTCTGAGACCGGTAGTTAGGAACAGTGTCAGGGCCTGAGTTGTGAGTAGTTTCAGGGCCTTAGTTAGAGAAAGTGTCAGTGCCGGAGGTGGGAGTTATGTCAGGGCCTTAGTTAGGGACAGTGTCAGTGCCTGAGTTGGGAGTAGTGTCAGGGCCTAGTTAGGGACAGTGTCAGTGCCTGAGTTGGAAGTAGTGTCAGGGCATTAGGGACAGTGTCAGTGGCTGAGATGGGAGTAGTGTCAGGGTCTTAGTTAGGGAGAGTGTCAGTGCCTGAGTTGGGAATAGTCTCAGGGTCTTTTTTGGGGACAGCATCAGGGCATGAGTTAAAAGTAGAGTCAAAGCCTTAGTTAGGGAGAGTGTCAGTGCCTGTGTTGGGAGAAGTATCAGGCCCTTCGTTAGGGACAGTGTCAGGGTCTCAGGTAGAAGTAGTCTCAGGGCCTTAGTTAGGTAGCGTGTCAGTGCCTAAGTAAGTAGTAGTGGGAGGGCCTTCGTTAGGGACACTGTCAATGCCTGTGTTGGGAGTAGTGTCAGAGCCTTAGTTAGGGACAGCGTCAGTGCCTGTGTTGGGAGTAGTGTCAGGGCCTTACTTAGGGACAGCGTCAGTGCCTGAGATAGGAGTAGTGTGTTGGCTGTAGTTAGGGACACTCTCAGTGCCAGAGTTGGGGGTAGTGGCAGGCCTCTGTTAAGGACTGTGCCAGGGCCTGAGTTAAGAGTAGTGTCAAGTCCTTAGTTAGGGACAGTGTTAGTGCCTGAGTTGAGAGTAATGTCAGGGCCTTAGTTAGGGACAATGTCAGTGCCTGAGTTGGGAGTAGTGTCAGGACCTTAATTAGGGAGAGTGTCAGTGCCTGAGTTGGGAGTAGTGCCAGTGCCTTAGTTAGAGACAGCGCCAGTGCCTGAGTTGGGAGTAGTGTCAGGGCCATAGTTAGGGATGGTGTCAGTTGCTGAGATGGAAGTAGTGTCAGGCCCTTAGTTACGGACAGTGCCAGGGCCTGAGTTGGGATTAGTTTCAGGGTCTTTATTATGGACTGTGTCAGGGCCTGAGTTAAGAGTAGTGTCAAGGCCTTAATTTGGGAGAGTGTCACTGTCTGAGTTGGGAGTAGTGTCAGACCCTTAGTTAAGGGACAGCGTCAGTGTCTGAGTTAGGAATAGTGCCAGAGCCTAAGTTACGGACAGTGCCAGGGCCTGAGTTAGGAGTAGTCTGAGACTGGTAGTTAGTACCCGTGTAAGGGCCTGAGTTGTGAGTAGTTTCAGGGCCTTAGTTAGCGAAAGTGTCAATGCCGGAATTGGGAGTAATGTCAGGGCTTACTTAGGGAGAGTGTCAGTGCCTGAGGTGGAAGTAGTATCAGGGTCTTAGTTAAGGACAGTGTCAGTGCCTGAGTAAGGAGTAGTGTCCGGGCCTTAGTTAGGGACAGTGTTAGTTGCTTAGTTAGGAGTAGTGTCAGGGCCTAAGTTAGGGCCAGTGTCAGTGCCTGAGTCAGGAGTAGAGTCAGGGCCTAAGTTAGGGACAGTGTCATTGCTTGAGATAGGAGTAGTGTCAGGGCCTTAGTTAGGAGTAGCATCAGTGCCTTCGTTAGGTATTGTATCAGCGCCTCAGTTGGGAATAGTTTCAGGGCCTTATTTAGGACAGTGTTAGTGCCTGAGTTAGGAGTTGTGTCGGCCTTAGTTAGGGACATTTTCAGGGCCTGAGTTAGGAGTAACGTCAGGGCCTTCCTTAAGTAATTTGTCGGCGCCTGAGTTAGGAATAGTGTCAGGGCCTTAGTTAGGGACACTGTCAGGGCATGATTTAGGAGTTGTGTTAGGGCGTGAGCTATGAATAGTGTCAGGGCCTTAGTTAGTGACAGTGTCAGTGCTGAGTTTGGAGTAGTATCAGGGCCTTAGTTAGAGACAGTGTCAGGGCCTGAGTTAGGTGTATGTCAGGGCCTTAGTTAGGGACAGTGTCAGTGCCTGATTTAGGAGTAGTGTCAGAGGCTTTGTTAGGGACAGTGTCAGGGCCTGAGTTAAGAGTAGTGTCACAGCTTTAGTTAGGACCAGTGTCAGGGCCTTAGTTAAGTCCAACATCAGCGCCTATGATAGGAATCAGATCAGGACCTGTGTTACAGGTAATGTCAGGGACTTATTTAAGAACAGTGTCAGGGACTGAGTCCTGACTTACTCCTTACTCTCCTCACTGAGGACTTTTGACACTACTGCTAATTCAGGCCCTGATAATGTCCCTAACTAAGGCCCTGACACTTTCCCTGGCTAAGGCCCTGAACTTCTCCTAAGTCAGGCCCTGATACTGGCCCTAACAATGGCCCTGACACTACACCTAACGTAGGCCCCGACATGATACTTAACAAAGGCTTTGTTGCTAGTCCAAACTAAAGCCCTGAAATTGGTCCTAAATAAGTCCTTGACACTAATCGCCTTGAAACTTTCCCTAACGTAGGCGCTGCTACCATCAATATCTAAAGTCCTGACATTATCCTGAGCTAATATCCTGACCCATGTCTTACCAAGGTTCTGAAACTCTCCCAAAGTTAGCCCTGACACTGTCCCTAAGTGAGGCCCTGAGGCTGTCCCTCACAGAGGTCCTGATAATGTCTTTAACTAAACTCTAATGCTGATCTTACAGAGACCCTTATGTTGATCCTATGTCATGCCCTGACGCTGTCCGTAGCTAAGGCCCTGACTCTAGGCATCACTCAGGCCCTGTCGCTCTCCCTAAGTCAGGCTAAGACTCTGTCCCTACCTGAAGCCCTGACGCTGGGCCTAAATTAGGCACTGATGCTCTAATTAGCTATGGTCTTGACAGTATCCTTAGGTCATTTCCTGACACTATCCCTAGATCTTAACCTAAACTTGTCTTTAGCTACTGTCGAGCCTCTTATGCTAACTAAATCCCTGATGCTGTCTCTAACTAAGAGCCTGAAATTAG
Source organism: Balaenoptera physalus (assembly GCF_965194825.1). Taxonomy (NCBI): domain Eukaryota; kingdom Metazoa; phylum Chordata; class Mammalia; order Artiodactyla; family Balaenopteridae; genus Balaenoptera; species Balaenoptera physalus. Next base: position 897,784 of record NW_028126387.1, read on the forward strand.
GCCCGAGGCCGTCAACCTGTCCCTAACTGAGGTTGGAGGCTCATCCTAACTGAGGCGCTGACACTGTCCCTAACTAAAGCCCTGACACTACACCTAACTCAGTCCCTGACACTGTACTTTACAAGGGCTCTGATGCTAGTCCTAACTCAGGCCCTGACACTGTCTCTAAGTAAGGCTCAGAACTTGCCCCTAAATAGTCCCTGCTGTCAGCAATAACTAAAAACTGGACACTAGCCTGAGTTAATATCCTGACATATTTCTAACCAAGGTCCTGACACTGTCCCTAACAAAGCCCTGTCGCTGTCCCTATGTTAAGAACTGAGGCTGTCCCTAACTCAGGCCCTGAAGCTTTCCCTAACTGAGGCCTTGAAGCTGTGACTAAGTCAGGCCCTGATCATATCTGTAACAAAGACGCTAAGGCTGATCCAACAGAGGCGCTGATTCTGTTCCTAAGTCATGCCCTGACAGTGTCCTCAGCTAAGGGCCTGACGCTAGGCCTCACTCAGGCCCTGTCGCTCTCCCTAAGTCAGGCTCTGATGCTGTCCCTACCTGAAGCCCTGACACTGGTTCTAAATAAGGATCTGATACTCTCAGTAACTAAGGTTTTGACACTATGCTTAGGTCCTTTCCTGACACGCTGCCTAGACCATGACCTGACCCTGTCCCTAGCAAATGTCGTGCCTCTTATGCTAACTACAGCCCTGCTGCTGTCCTTAACTAAGGGCCTAAAATTACTCTCGAGGCTGTGACCCTGTCCGTACCTAAGGCCTCGATGTTCGTCCTAATTCAGGGCCTGACACTGTCCCTAACTAAGGCCCTGCTGCCGTCAATATCTAAAGTCCTGACACTATCCTGAGCTAATTTCCTGACCCATCTCTTACCAAGGTCCTGAAACTGTCCCTAAGGAAGCCCTGATGCTGTCTCTAAGTGAGGCCTTGAGGCTGTCCCTAACAGAGGCCCTGAGAATATCTTTAACGTAGCCCCTGAGGCTGATCCTACCGTGGCTCTTATGCTGCTCCTAAGTCATGCCCTGACACTGTCTCTAGCTAAGGCCCTGACGCTAGGCCTCACTCAGGCCCTGTCCCACTCCCGAAGTCAGGCTCTGACGCTCTTCCTACCCGAAGCCCTGACACTCACTGCTCCTAAATTAGGTCCTGATGTGCTAAGTAACTAAGGTCTTGACACTATCCCTAGGTCATTTCCTGACACTGTCCCTAGACCTTAACCTAACCTTCTCTTTAGCTAATGTCGAGATTAGCTAAAGAGATTCTTTAGAACGAGATTCTTTCATCTTCTGAATATAGTTTTCTTCAAAACCTAATTTTTAGAGTGTTACTAACTTTAAACAAAATGTACTCAACTGCTGTGGAATATTCCTTCATAGGAGCGTGCATGGTTCACTTCTGCATCTGCTTGTGGTGGTGTTCAGGTTGCTTTCAGCTGTAGATCCCCTTATGCTAGCTAAATCCCTGATTCTGTCCTTAAATGAGGCCCTGAATTTAGGTCCGAGGCCGTGAACCTGTCCCTAACTGAGGCCTGGAGGCTCGTCCTAATGCAGGCCCTGACACTGTTCCTAACTAAGGCTCTGACACTACACCTAGCTCAGTCACTGTCACTGTACCTAACAAAGGCTCTGATGCTAGTCCTAACTTAGGCCCTGACACTGCCTCTAACTAAGGCCCTGCTGCCGTCAATATCTGAACACCTGATATTCTCCTGAGCTAATAGCCTGACCCATGTCTTCCCAAGGTCCTGAAACTTTCCCAAAGTAAGCCCTGACGCTGTCCCTGAGTGAGGCCTTGAGGCTATCCCTAACGGAGGCCCTGATAATAGCTTTAACGAAGACCCTAATGCTGATCTTACAGAGGCCTTTATGCTGCTCCTAAGTCATGCCCTGATACTGTCCCTTACTCAGGCCCTAAAGATAGGCCTCACTTAGGCCCTGTTGCTGTACCTTAGTTAGGCTCTGATGCTGTCCATACATCAAGCCCTGGCACTGGTCCTGATTAAGGCGCTCACGCTGCTGCTAACTAAGGCCCTGATGCTCTCAATAACTAAGGTCTTCTCGTTATCCCTTGGTCATTTCCTTTCCCTATCTCTGGCCTGGAACCTGACCCTGTCCCGAGATAGTCTCCTGCATCTTATGCTAAATGAAACCCTAATGCTCTCCCTAACTGAGGCCCTGACTACTCCTAACTAAGGCCATGACACTGAATCTAACAAAGGCCCGGAATCTGTCCTTAATATAGGCCCTGCTGCCAGCAATAACTAAAATCCTGACACTCTCCTGAGCTAATATCCTGACTCATTTCTAACCAAGGTCCTGACACTGTCCCTAAGAAAGCCCTGTCGCTGTCTTTAAGTGAAGCCCTGAGGCTGTCTGTAACTCAGACCCTGAAGCTTTCCCTAACTGAGGCCTTGACGCTGTGACTAACTAGGGCTCCGGTCATGTCTTTAACTAAGAACCTAAAGCTGATCCAACAAAGGCACTGATGCTGCTCCTAAGTCATTCCCTGACAGTGTCCCCAGCTAAGGGCCTGACATTAGGCCTCACTCAGGCCCTGTCGCTCTCCCTAAGTCAGGCCCTGATGCTGTCCCTACCTGAAGCCCTAACACTGCTTCTGAATAAGTCCCTGAGGGTCTCAGTAACAAAGGTCTTCACACTATCCTTAGGTCATTTCCTGACACGATTCCAAGCCTTTACCCTAACCCTGTCCCGAGCTAATGTCCTACCTCTTATGCTAACTAAAGACCTTATGCTGTGCCTAATTCAGGCACTGAATTTAGTCCCAAGGCCGCTAGACTGTCCCTAACTCGGCTCGATGCCCTTATCGTCACAATGTTCCATGACCACTGTCATCACAATGCTCAACGCCCTTTTCATCAGAATGCTCCACGCCCTTGTCATCACAATGCTCCATAACCCCTGTCATCACAATGCTCCATGACCTTTGTCATCGCAATGCTACATGCCATTGTCATCACAATGCTCCATGCCCTTATCATCACAATGCTCCATGACCCCTTTCATCACAATGCTCCATGACCCTTGTCTAAAATGCTACATGCCTGTGAAATCACAAAGCTCCATGCCCCCTGTCATCACAAGTCTCCATGACTCTTGTCATCACAATGCTTCATGGCCCCTGTCATTCAAAATGCCATATGACCACTGTCATCAAAATGTTCCATGGCCCTTGTCATCACAATGCCCCGTGACCCCTGTCATCACAATGTTCCAGGCCCCCTGTCATCACAATGAGCCATGACCCCTTTCATCACAATGCTCCAGGTCAGTTTTCATCACAATGCTCCATGACCCCTGTCATCACAATGTTCCCTGGCCTTTGTCATCACAATTCTCCATGGCCCCTGTAATCACAGTGCTCCATGACAACGTTCATCACATTGCTCCAGGACCACTGTCATCATAATGCCACATGAGCCCTGTCATCACAATGCTCCATGGCCCTTGTCATCACAATGCTCCATGATCCTTGTAATCAAAACGCTCCTTGACCCTTTCATCACAATGTTACAGTACCCCTTTCTTCACAATGCTCCATGCCGCTGGTCACCACAATGCTCCATGACCTCTGTCATCACAATGCTCCATGTCCCTTGTCATTAAAATGCTCCATGGCCCCTGTCATCACAATGCTGCATGATCCTTATAATCTCAATGCTCCATGGTCCTCGTCATCACAAATCTCCACGCATTTTCATCACAATGCACCATGACCCCTGTCATCCCAATGCTCCATAGCACTTTTCATCACAATGCTACATGACCACTTTTATCACAATGTTCCATGACCACTTTCATCACAATGCTCCATGACCACTTTCATCACAATGCCCCATGACCCCTGTCATCAAAATGCTCCATGGCCCTTGTCACCACAATGCTCCAGGACCCGTCATCACAATTCTCCATGGCCCTTGTCATCACAGTGCTCCATGGCGCTTGTCATCACAATGATCCAGAGCCTTAGTGCTTGAGTTGGGATTAGTATCATTGCCTCAGTTAGGGACACTGTCATTGCCTGAATTGGGAGTAGTGTCAGAACCTTAGCTAGGGACAGTGCCAGGGCAAGTTGGGAGTAGTGCCTGTGCCTTAGTTAGGGACAGCGCCAGTGCTTGCATTGGGAGTAGTGTCAGGGCCATAGTTAGGGACAGTGTCAGTGGCTGAGCTGGGAATAGTGTCAGGGCCTTAGTTACGGACATTGTCAGTGCCTAAGTTGGGATTTTTGTCAGGGTCTTTATTATGGACAGTGTCAGGGCCTGAGTTAAGAGTAGTGTCAAGGCCTTAATTTGGAAGAGTGTCAGTGTCTCAGTTTGGAGTAGTGTCAGACCCTTACTTAGGAACAGCGTCAGTGCCTGAGTTGGGAGTAGTGACATGGCCTAAGTTATGGACAGTGTCAGGGACTGAGTTAGGAATAGTCTCAGGACCTTAGTTAGGGACAGTGTCAGTGACTTTATTAGGAATAGTGTCAGGGTCTAAGTTAGGAGTAGTCTGAGACCGGTAGTTAGGAACAGTGTCAGGGCCTGAGTTGTGAGTAGTTTCAGGGCCTTAGTTAGAGAAAGTGTCAGTGCCGGAGGTGGGAGTTATGTCAGGGCCTTAGTTAGGGACAGTGTCAGTGCCTGAGTTGGAAGTAGTGTCAGGGCATTAGGGACAGTGTCAGTGGCTGAGATGGGAGTAGTGTCAGGGTCTTAGTTAGGGAGAGTGTCAGTGCCTGAGTTGGGAATAGTCTCAGGGTCTTTTTTGGGGACAGCATCAGGGCATGAGTTAAAAGTAGAGTCAAGGCCTTAGTTAGGGAGAGTGTCAGTGCCTGTGTTGGGAGAAGTATCAGGCCCTTCGTTAGGGACAGTGTCAGGGTCTCAGGTAGAAGTAGTCTCAGGGCCTTAGTTAGGTAGCGTGTCAGTGCCTAAGTAAGTAGTAGTGGGAGGGCCTTCGTTAGGGACAGTGTCAATGCCTGTGTTGGGAGTAGTGTCAGAGCCTTAGTTAGGGACAGCGTCAGTGCCTGTGTTGGGAGTAGTGTCAGGGCCTTACTTAGGGACAGCGTCAGTGCCTGAGATAGGAGTAGTGTGATGGCCGTAGTTAGGGACACTCTCAGTGCCAGAGTTGGGGGTAGTGGCAGGCCTCTGTTAGGGACTGTGCCAGGGCCTGAGTTAAGAATAGTGTCAAGTCCTTAGTTAGGGACAGTGTTAGTGCCTGAGTTGAGAGTAATGTCAGGGCCTTAGTTAGGGACAATGTCAGTGCCTGAGTTGGGAGTAGTGTCAGGACCTTAATTAGGGAGAGTGTCAGTGCCTGAGTTGGGAGTAGTGCCAGTGCCTTAGTTAGAGACAGCGCCAGTGCCTGAGTTGGGAGTAGTGTCAGGGCCATAGTTAGGGATGGTGTCAGTTGCTGAGATGGAAGTAGTGTAAGCCCTTAGTTACGGACAGTGCCAGGGCCTGAGTTGGGATTAGTTTCAGGGTCTTTATTATGGACTGTGTCAGGGCCTGAGTTAAGAGTAGTGTCAAGGCCTTAATTTGGGAGAGTGTCACTGTCTGAGTTGGGAGTAGTGTCAGACCCTTAGTTAAGGGACAGCGTCAGTGTCTGAGTTAGGAATAGTGCCAGAGCCTAAGTTACGGACAGTGCCAGGGCCTGAGTTAGGAGTAGTCTGAGACTGGTAGTTAGTACCCGTGTAAGGGCCTGAGTTGTGAGTAGTTTCAGGGCCTTAGTTAGCGAAAGTGTCAATGCCGGAATTGGGAGTAATGTCAGGGCTTACTTAGGGAGAGTGTCAGTGCCTGAGGTGGAAGTAGTATCAGGGCCTTAGTTAAGGACAGTGTCAGTGCCTGAGTTCGGAGTACTGTCAGGGCATATTTCGGGACAGTCTCAGTGCCTATTTGGGAGTAGTGTCACGGCCTTAGTTAGTGACATTGTCAGTGCCTGAGTAAGGAGTAGTGTCCGGGCCTTAGTTAGGGGCAGTGTCAGTTGCTTAGTTAGGAGTAGTGTCAGGGCCTAAGTTAGGGCCAGTGTCAGTGCCTGAGTCAGGAGTAGAGTCAGGGCCTAAGTTAGGGACAGTGTCATTGCTTGAGATAGGAATAGTGTCAGGGCCTTAGTTAGGAGTAGCATCAGTGCCTTCGTTAGGTATTGTATCAGCGCCTCAGTTGGGAATAGTTTCAGGGCCTTATTAAGGACAGTGTTAGTGCCTGAGTTAGGAGTTGTGTCAGCCTTAGTTAGGGACCTTTTCAGGCCTGAGTTAGGAGTAACGTCAGGGCCTTCCTTAAGTATTGTGTCAGCGCCTGAGTTAGGAATAGTGTCAGGGCCTTAGTTAGGGACACTGTCAGGGCATGTTTTAGGAGTTGTGTTAGGGGGTGAGCTATGAATAGTGTCAGGGCCTTAGTTAGGGACAGTGTCAGTGCCTGATTTAGGAGTAGTGTCAGAGGCTTTGTTAGGGACAGTGTCAGGGCCTGAGTTAAGAGTAGTGTCACAGCTTTAGTTAGGACCAGTGTCAGGGCCTTAGTTAAGTCCAACATCAGCGCCTATGATAGGAATCAGATCAGGACCTGTGTTACAGGTAATGTCAGGGCCTTATTTAAGAACAGTGTCAGGGCCTGAGTCCTGACTTACTCCTTACTCTCCTCACTGAGGACTTTTGACACTACTGCTAATTCAGGCCCTGATAATGTCCCTAACTAAGGCCCTGACACTTTCCCTGGCTAAGGCCCTGAACTTCTCCTAAGTCAGGCCCTGATACTGTCCCTAACAATGGCCCTGACACTACACCTAACGTAGGCCCCGACACGATACCTAACAAAGGCTTTGTTGCTAGTCCAAACTAAAGCCCTAAAATTGGTCCTAAATAAGTCCTTGACACTAATCGCCTTGAAACTTTCCCTAACGTAGGCGCTGCTACCATCAATATCTAAAGTCCTGACATTATCCTGAGCTAATATCCTGACCCATGTCTTACCAAGGTCCTGAAACTCTCCCAAAGTTAGCCCTGACACTGTCCCTAAGTGAGGCCCTGAGGCTGTCCCTCACAGAGGTCCTGATAATGTGTTTAACTAAACTCTAATGCTGATCTTACAGAGACCCTTATGTTGATCCTATGTCATGCCCTGACGCTGTCCGTAGCTAAGGCCCTGACTCTAGGCATCACTCAGGCCCTGTCGCTCTCCCTAAGTCAGGCTAAGACTCTGTCCCTACCTGAAGCCCTGACGCTGGGCCTAAATTAGGCACTGATGCTCTAATTAGCTATGGTCTTGACAGTATCCCTAGGTCATTTCCTGACACTATCCCTAGATCTTAACCTAAACTTGTCTTTAGCTACTGTCGAGCCTCTTATGCTAACTAAATCCCTGATGCTGTCTCTAACTAAGAGCCTGAAATTAGGCCCGAGGCCGTCAACCTGTCCCTAACTGAGGTTGGAGGCTCATCCTAACTGAGGCGCTGACACTGTCCCTAACTAAAGCCCTGACACTACACCTAACTCAGTCCCTGACACTGTACTTTACAAGGGCTCTGATGCTAGTCCTAACTCAGGCCCTGACACTGTCTCTAAGTAAGGCTCAGAACTTGCCCCTAAATAGGCCCTGCTGTCAGCAATAACTAAAAACTGGACACTAGCCTGAGTTAATATCCTGACATATTTCTAACCAAGGTCCTGACACTGTCCCTAAGAAAGCCCTGTCGCTGTCCCTATGTTAAGAACTGAGGCTGTCCCTAACTCAGGCCCTGAAGCTTTCGCTAACTGAGGCCTTGAAGCTGTGACTAAGTCAGGCCCTGATCATATCTGTAACAAAGACGCTAAGGCTGATCCAACAGAGGCGCTGATTCTGTTCCTAAGTCATGCCCTGACAGTGTCCTCAGCTAAGGGCCTGAAGCTAGGCCTCACTCAGGCCCTGTCGCTCTCCCTAAGTCAGGCTCTGATGCTGTCCCTACCTGAAGCCCTGACACTGGTTCTAAATAAGGATCTGATACTCTCAGGAACTAAGGTTTTGACACTATGCTTAGGTCCTTTCCTGACACGCTGCCTAGACCATAACCTGACCCTGTCCCTAGCAAATGTCGTGCCTCTTATGCTAACTACAGCCCTGCTGCTGTCCTTAACTAAGGGCCTAAAATTACTCTCGAGGCTGTGACCCTGTCCGTACCTAAGGCCTCGATGTTCGTCCTAATTCAGGGCCTGCCACTGTCCCTAACTAAGGCCCTGCTGCCGTCAATATCTAAAGTCCTGACACTATCCTGAGCTAATTTCCTGACCCATCTCTTACCAAGGTCCTGAAACTGTCCCTAAGGAAGCCCTGATGCTGTCTCTAAGTGAGGCCTTGAGGCTGTCCCTAACAGAGGCCCTGAGAATATCTTTAACGTAGCCCCTGAGGCTGATCCTACCGTGGCTCTTATGCTGCTCCTAAGTCATGCCCTGACACTGTCTCTAGCTAAGGCCCTGACGCTAGGCCTCACTCAGGCCCTGTCCCACTCCCGAAGTCAGGCTCTGACGCTCTTCCTACCCGAAGCCCTGACACTCACTGCTCCTAAATTAGGTCCTGATGTGCTAAGTAACGAAGGTCTTGACACTATCCCTAGGTCATTTCCTGACACTCTCCCTAGACCTTAACCTAACCTTCTCTTTAGCTAATGTCGAGATTAGCTAAAGAGATTCTTTAGAACGAGATTCTTTCATCTTCTGAATATAGTTTTCTTCAAAACCTAATTTTTAGAGTGTTACTAACTTTAAACAAAATGTACTCAACTGCTGTGGAATATTCCTTCATAGGAGCGTGCATGGTTCACTTCTGCATCTGCTTCTGGTGGTGTTCAGGTTGCTTTCAGCTGTAGATCGCCTTATGCTAGCTAAATCCCTGATTCTGTCCCTAAATGAGGCCCTGAATTTAGGTCCGAGGCCGTGAACCTGTCCCTAACTGAGGCCTGGAGGCTCGTCCTAATGCAGGCCCTGACACTGTCCCTAACTAAGGCTCTGACACTACACCTAGCTCAGTCACTGTCACTGTACCTAACAAAGGCTCTGATGCTAGTCCTAACTTAGGCCCTGACACTGCCTCTAACTAAGGCCCTGCTGCCGTCAATATCTGAACACCTGATATTCTCCTGAGCTAATAGCCTGACCCATGTCTTCCCAAGGTCCTGAAACTTTCCCAAAGTAAGCCCTGACGCTGTCCCTGAGTGAGGCCTTGAGGCTATCCCTAACGGAGGCCCTGATAATAGCTTTAACGAAGACCCTAATGCTGATCCTACAGAGGCCTTTATGCTGCTCCTAAGTCATGCCCTGATACTGTCCCTTACTCAGGCCCTAAAGATAGGCCTCACTTAGGCCCTGTTGCTGTACCTTAGTTAGGCTCTGATGCTGTCCATACATCAAGCCCTGGCACTGGTCCTGATTAAGGCGCTCACGCTGCTGCTAACTAAGGCCCTGATGCTCTCAATAACTAAGGTCTTCTCGTTATCCCTTGGTCATTTCCTTTCACTATCTCTGGCCTGGAACCTGACCCTGTCCCGAGATAGTCTCCTGCATCTTATGCTAAATGAAACCCTAATGCTCTCCCTAACTGAGGCCCTGACTACTCCTAACTAAGGCCATGACACTGAATCTAACAAAGGCCCGGAATCTGTCCTTAATATAGGCCCTGCTGCCAGCAATAACTAAAATCCTGACACTCTCCTGAGCTAATATCCTGACTCATTTCTAACCAAGGTCCTGACACTGTCCCTAAGAAAGCCCTGTCGCTGTCTTTAAGTGAAGCCCTGAGGCTGTCTGTAACTCAGACCCTGAAGCTTTCCCTAACTGAGGCCTTGACGCTGTGACTAACTAGGGCTCCGGTCATGTCTTTAACTAAGAACCTAAAGCTGATCCAACAAAGGCACTGATGCTGCTCCTAAGTCATTCCCTGACAGTGTCCCCAGCTAAGGGCCTGACATTAGGCCTCACTCAGGCCCTGTCGCTCTCCCTAAGTCAGGCCCTGATGCTGTCCCTACCTGAAGCCCTAACACTGCTTCTGAATAAGTCCCTGAGGGTCTCAGTAACAAAGGTCTTCACACTATCCTTAGGTCATTTCCTGACACGATTCCAAGCCTTTACCCTAACCCTGTCCCGAGCTAATGTCCTACCTCTTATGCTAACTAAAGACCTTATGCTGTGCCTAATTCAGGCACTGAATTTAGTCCCAAGGCCGCTAGACTGTCCCTAACTCGGCTCGATGCCCTTATCGTCACAATGTTCCATGACCACTGTCATCACAATGCTCAACGCCCTTTTCATCAGAATGCTCCACGCCCTTGTCATCACAATGCTCCATAACCCCTGTCATCACAATGCTCCATGACCTTTGTCATCGCAATGCTACATGCCATTGTCATCACAATGCTCCATGCCCTTATCATCACAATGCTCCATGACCCCTTTCATCACAATGCTCCATGACCCTTGTCTAAAATGCTACATGCCTGTGAAATCACAAAGCTCCATGCCCCCTGTCATCACAAGTCTCCATGACTCTTGTCATCACAATGCTTCATGGCCCCTGTCATTCAAAATGCCATATGACCACTGTCATCAAAATGTTCCATGGCCCTTGTCATCACAATGCCCCGTGACCCCTGTCATCACAATGTTCCAGGCCCCCTGTCATCACAATGAGCCATGACCCCTTTCATCACAATGCTCCAGGTCAGTTTTCATCACAATGCTCCATGACCCCTGTCATCACAATGTTCCCTGGCCTTTGTCATCACAATTCTCCATGGCCCCTGTAATCACAGTGCTCCATGACAACGTTCATCACATTGCTCCAGGACCACTGTCATCATAATGCCACATGAGCCCTGTCATCACAATGCTCCATGGCCCTTGTCATCACAATGCTCCATGATCCTTGTAATCAAAATGCTCCTTGACCCTTTCATCACAATGTTACAGTACCCCTTTCTTCACAATGCTCCATGCCGCTGGTCACCACAATGCTCCATGACCTCTGTCATCACAATGCTCCATGTCCCTTGTCATTAAAATGCTCCATGGCCCCTGTCATCACAATGCTGCATGATCCTTATAATCTCAATGCTCCATGGTCCTCGTCATCACAAATCTCCACGCATTTGTCATCACAATGCTCCATGACCCCTGTCATCCCAATGCTCCATAGCACTTTTCATCACAATGCTACATGACCACTTTTATCACAATGTTCCATGACCACTTTCATCACAATGCTCCATGACCACTTTCATCACAATGCCCCATGACCCCTGTCATCAAAATGCTCCATGGCCCTTGTCACCACAATGCTCCAGGACCCGTCATCACAATTCTCCATGGCCCTTGTCATCACAGTGCTCCATGGCGCTTGTCATCACAATGATCCAGAGCCTTAGTGCTTGAGTTGGGATTAGTATCATTGCCTCAGTTAGGGACACTGTCATTGCCTGAATTGGGAGTAGTGTCAGAACCTTAGCTAGGGACAGTGCCAGGGCAAGTTGGGAGTAGTGCCTGTGCCTTAGTTAGGGACAGCGCCAGTGCTTGCGTTGGGAGTAGTGTCAGGGCCATAGTTAGGGACAGTGTCAGTGGCTGAGCTGGGAATAGTGTCAGGGCCTTAGTTACGGACATTGTCAGTGCCTAAGTTGGGATTTTTGTCAGGGTCTTTATTATGGACAGTGTCAGGGCCTGAATTAAGAGTAGTGTCAAGGCCTTAATTTGGAAGAGTGTCAGTGTCTCAGTTTGGAGTAGTGTCAGACCCTTACTTAGGAACAGCGTCAGTGCCTGAGTTGGGAGTAGTGACATGGCCTAAGTTATGGACAGTGTCAGGGACTGAGTTAGGAATAGTCTCAGGACCTTAGTTAGGGACAGTGTCAGTGACTTTGTTAGGAATAGTGTCAGGGTCTAAGTTAGGAGTAGTCTGAGACCGGTAGTTAGGAACAGTGTCAGGGCCTGAGTTGTGAGTAGTTTCAGGGCCTTAGTTAGAGAAAGTGTCAGTGCCGGAGGTGGGAGTTATGTCAGGGCCTTAGTTAGGGACAGTGTCAGTGCCTGAGTTGGGAGTAGTGTCAGGGCCTAGTTAGGGACAGTGTCAGTGCCTGAGTTGGAAGTAGTGTCAGGGCATTAGGGACAGTGTCAGTGGCTGAGATGGGAGTAGTGTCAGGGTCTTAGTTAGGGAGAGTGTCAGTGCCTGAGTTGGGAATAGTCTCAGGGTCTTTTTTGGGGACAGCATCAGGGCATGAGTTAAAAGTAGAGTCAAGGCCTTAGTTAGGGAGAGTGTCAGTGCCTGTGTTGGGAGAAGTATCAGGCCCTTCGTTAGGGACAGTGTCAGGGTCTCAGGTAGAAGTAGTCTCAGGGCCTTAGTTAGGTAGCGTGTCAGTGCCTAAGTAAGTAGTAGTGGGAGGGCCTTCGTTAGGGACAGTGTCAATGCCTGTGTTGGGAGTAGTGTCAGAGCCTTAGTTAGGGACAGCGTCAGTGCCTGTGTTGGGAGTAGTGTCAGGGCCTTACTTAGGGACAGCGTCAGTGCCTGAGATAGGAGTAGTGTGATGGCCGTAGTTAGGGACACTCTCAGTGCCAGAGTTGGGGGTAGTGGCAGGCCTCTGTTAGGGACTGTGCCAGGGCCTGAGTTAAGAATAGTGTCAAGTCCTTAGTTAGGGACAGTGTTAGTGCCTGAGTTGAGAGTAATGTCAGGGCCTTAGTTAGGGACAATGTCAGTGCCTGAGTTGGGAGTAGTGTCAGGACCTTAATTAGGGAGAGTGTCAGTGCCTGAGTTGGGAGTAGTGCCAGTGCCTTAGTTAGAGACAGCGCCAGTGCCTGAGTTGGGAGTAGTGTCAGGGCCATAGTTAGGGATGGTGTCAGTTGCTGAGATGGAAGTAGTGTCAGGCCCTTAGTTACGGACAGTGCCAGGGCCTGAGTTGGGATTAGTTTCAGGGTCTTTATTATGGACTGTGTCAGGGCCTGAGTTAAGAGTAGTGTCAAGGCCTTAATTTGGGAGAGTGTCACTGTCTGAGTTGGGAGTAGTGTCAGACCCTTAGTTAAGGGACAGCGTCAGTGTCTGAGTTAGGAATAGTGCCAGAGCCTAAGTTACGGACAGTGCCAGGGCCTGAGTTAGGAGTAGTCTGAGACTGGTAGTTAGTACCCGTGTAAGGGCCTGAGTTGTGAGTAGTTTCAGGGCCTTAGTTAGCGAAAGTGTCAATGCCGGAATTGGGAGTAATGTCAGGGCTTACTTAGGGAGAGTGTCAGTGCCTGAGGTGGAAGTAGTATCAGGGCCTTAGTTAAGGTCAGTGTCAGTGCCTGAGTTCGGAGTACTGTCAGGGCATATTTCGGGACAGTCTCAGTGCCTATTTTGGGAGTAGTGTCACGGCCTTAGTTAGTGACATTGTCAGTGCCTGAGTAAGGAGTAGTGTCCGGGCCTTAGTTAGGGACAGTGTCAGTTGCTTAGTTAGGAGTAGTGTCAGGGCCTAAGTTAGGGCCAGTGTCAGTGCCTGAGTCAGGAGTAGAGTCAGGGTCTAAGTTAGGGACAGTGTCATTGCTTGAGATAGGAGTAGTGTCAGGGCCTTAGTTAGGAGTAGCATCAGTGCCTTCGTTAGGTATTGTATCAGCGCCTCAGTTGGGAATAGTTTCAGGGCCTTATTTAGGACAGTGTTAGTGCCTGAGTTAGGAGTTGTGTCGGCCTTAGTTAGGGACCTTTTCAGGGCCTGAGTTAGGAGTAATGTCAGGGCCTTCCTTAAGTATTGTGTCGGCGCCTGAGTTAGGAATAGTGTCAGGGCCTTAGTTAGGGACATTGTCAGGGCATGATTTAGGAGTTGTGTTAGGGCGTGAGCTATGAATAGTGTCAGGGCCTTAGTTAGTGACAGTGTCAGTGCTGAGTTTGGAGTAGTATCAGGACCTTAGTTAGAGACAGTGTCAGGGCCTGAGTTAGGTGTATGTCAGGGCCTTAGTTAGGGACAGTGTCAGTGCCTGATTTAGGAGTAGTGTCAGAGGCTTTGTTGGGACAGTGTCAGGGCCTGAGTTAAGAGTAGTGTCACAGCTTTAGTTAGGACCAGTGTCAGGGCCTTAGTTAAGTCCAACATCAGCGCCTATGATAGGAATCAGATCAGGACCTGTGTTACAGGTAATGTCAGGGTCTTATTTAAGAACAGTGTCAGGGCCTGAGTCCTGACTTACTCCTTACTCTCCTCACTGAGGACTTTTGACAATACTGCTAATTCAGGCCCTGATAATGTCCCTAACTAAGGCCCTGACACTTTCCCTGGCTAAGGCCCTGAACTTCTCCTAAGTCAGGCCCTGATACTGTCCCTAACAATGGCCCTGACACTACACCTAACGTAGGCCCCGACATGATACTTAACAAAGGCTTTGTTGCTAGTCCAAACTAAAGCCCTAAAATTGGTCCTAAATAAGTCCTTGACACTAATCGCCTTGAAACTTTCCCTAACGTAGGCGCTGCTACCATCAATATCTAAAGTCCTGACATTATCCTGAGCTAATATCCTGACCCATGTCTTACCAAGGTTCTGAAACTCTCCCAAAGTTAGCCCTGACACTGTCCCTAAGTGAGGCCCTGAGGCTGTCCCTCACAGAGGTCCTGATAATGTCTTTAACTAAACTCTAATGCTGATCTTACAGAGACCCTTATGTTGATCCTATGTCATGCCCTGACGCTGTCCGTAGCTAAGGCCCTGACTCTAGGCATCACTCAGGCCCTGTCGCTCTCCCTAAGTCAGGCTAAGACTCTGTCCCTACCTGAAGCCCTGACGCTGGGCCTAAATTAGGCACTGATGCTCTAATTAGCTATGGTCTTGACAGTATCCTTAGGTCATTTCCTGACGCTATCCCTAGATCTTAACCTAAACTTGTCTTTAGCTACTGTCGAGCCTCTTATGCTAACTAAATCCCTGATGCTGTCTCTAACTAAGAGCCTGAAATTAGGCCCGAGGCCGTCAACCTGTCCCTAACTGAGGTTGGAGGCTCATCCTAACTGAGGCGCTGACACTGTCCCTAACTAAAGCCCTGACACTACACCTAACTCAGTCCCTGACACTGTACTTTACAAGGGCTCTGATGCTAGTCCTAACTCAGGCCCTGACACTGTCTCTAAGTAAGGCTCAGAACTTGCCCCTAAATAGGCCCTGCTGTCAGCAATAACTAAAAACTGGACACTAGCCTGAGTTAATATCCTGACATATTTCTAACCAAGGTCCTGACACTGTCCCTAAGAAAGCCCTGTCGCTGTCCCTATGTTAAGAACTGAGGTTGTCCCTAACTCAGGCCCTGAAGCTTTCCCTAACTGAGGCCTTGAAGCTGTGACTAAGTCAGGCCCTGATCATATCTGTAACCAAGACGCTAAGGCTGATCCAACAGAGGCGCTGATTCTGTTCCTAAGTCATGCCCTGACAGTGTCCTCAGCTAAGGGCCTGACGCTAGGCCTCACTCAGGCCCTGTCGCTCTCCCTAAGTCAGGCTCTGATGCTGTCCCTACCTGAATCCCTGACACTGGTTCTAAATCAGGATCTGATACTCTCAGGAACTAAGGTTTTGACACTATGCTTAGGTCCTTTCCTGACACGCTGCCTAGACCATGACCTGACCCTGTCCCTAGCAAATGTCGTGCCTCTTATGCTAACTACAGCCCTGCTGCTGTCCTTAACTAAGGGCCTAAAATTACTCTCGAGGCTGTGACCCTGTCCGTACCTAAGGCCTCGATGTTCGTCCTAATTCAGGGCCTGACACTGTCCCTAACTAAGGCCCTGCTGCCGTCAATATCTAAAGTCCTGACACTATCCTGAGCTAATTTCCTGACCCATCTCTTACCAAGGTCCTGAAACTGTCCCTAAGGAAGCCCTGATGCTGTCTCTAAGTGAGGCCTTGAGGCTGTCCCTAACAGAGGCCCTGAGAATATCTTTAACGTAGCCCCTGAGGCTGATCCTACCGTGGCTCTTATGCTGCTCCTAAGTCATGCCCTGACACTGTCTCTAGCTAAGGCCCTGACGCTAGGCCTCACTCAGGCCCTGTCCCACTCCCGAAGTCAGGCTCTGACGCTCTTCCTACCCGAAGCCCTGACACTCACTGCTCCTAAATTAGGTCCTGATGTGCTAAGTAACTAAGGTCTTGACACTATCCCTAGGTCATTTCCTGACACTCTCCCTAGACCTTAACCTAACCTTCTCTTTAGCTAATGTCCAGATTAGCTGAAGAGATTCTTTAGAACGAGATTCTTTCATCTTCTGAATATAGTTTTCTTCAAAACCTAATTTTTAGAGTGTTACTAACTTTAAACAAAATGTACTCAACTGCTGTGGAATATTCCTTCATAGGAGCGTGCATGGTTCACTTCTGCATCTGCTTGTGGTGGTGTTCAGGTTGCTTTCAGCTGTAGATCCCCTTATGCTAGCTAAATCCCTGATTCTGTCCCTAAATGAGGCCCTGAATTTAGGTCCGAGGCCGTGAACCTGTCCCTAACTGAGGCCTGGAGGCTCGTCCTAATGCAGGCCCTGACACTGTCCCTAACTAAGGCTCTGACACTACACCTAGCTCAGTCACTGTCACTGTACCTAACAAAGGCTCTGATGCTAGTCCTAACTTAGGCCCTGACACTGCCTCTAACTAAGGCCCTGCTGCCGTCAATATCTGAACACCTGATATTCTCCTGAGCTAATAGCCTGACCCATGTCTTCCCAAGGTCCTGAAACTTTCCCAAAGTAAGCCCTGACGCTGTCCCTGAGTGAGGCCTTGAGGCTATCCCTAACGGAGGCCCTGATAATAGCTTTAACGAAGACCCTAATGCTGATCCTACAGAGGCCTTTATGCTGCTCCTAAGTCATGCCCTGATACTGTCCCTTACTCAGGCCCTAAAGATAGGCCTCACTTAGGCCCTGTTGCTGTACCTTAGTTAGGCTCTGATGCTGTCCATACATCAAGCCCTGGCACTGGTCCTGATTAAGGCGCTCACGCTGCTGCTAACTAAGGCCCTGATGCTCTCAATAACTAAGGTCTTCTCGTTATCCCTTGGTCATTTCCTTTCCCTATCTCTGGCCTGGAACCTGACCCTGTCCCGAGATAGTCTCCTGCATCTTATGCTAAATGAAACCCTAATGCTCTCCCTAACTGAGGCCCTGACTACTCCTAACTAAGGCCATGACACTGAATCTAACAAAGGCCCGGAATCTGTCCTTAATATAGGCCCTGCTGCCAGCAATAACTAAAATCCTGACACTCTCCTGAGCTAATATCCTGACTCATTTCTAACCAAGGTCCTGACACTGTCCCTAAGAAAGCCCTGTCGCTGTCTTTAAGTGAAGCCCTGAGGCTGTCTGTAACTCAGACCCTGAAGCTTTCCCTAACTGAGGCCTTGACGCTGTGACTAACTAGGGCTCCGGTCATGTCTTTAACTAAGAACCTAAAGCTGATCCAACAAAGGCACTGATGCTGCTCCTAAGTCATTCCCTGACAGTGTCCCCAGCTAAGGGCCTGACATTAGGCCTCACTCAGGCCCTGTCACTCTCCCTAAGTCAGGCCCTGATGCTGTCCCTACCTGAAGCCCTAACACTGCTTCTGAATAAGTCCCTGAGGGTCTCAGTAACAAAGGTCTTCACACTATCCTTAGGTCATTTCCTGACACGATTCCAAGCCTTTACCCTAACCCTGTCCCGAGCTAATGTCCTACCTCTTATGCTAACTAAAGACCTTATGCTGTGCCTAATTCAGGCACTGAATTTAGTCCCAAGGCCGCTAGACTGTCCCTAACTCGGCTCGATGCCCTTATCGTCACAATGTTCCATGACCACTGTCATCACAATGCTCAACGCCCTTTTCATCAGAATGCTCCACGCCCTTGTCATCACAATGCTCCATAACCCCTGTCATCACAATGCTCCATGACCTTTGTCATCGCAATGCTACATGCCATTGTCATCACAATGCTCCATGCCCTTATCATCACAATGCTCCATGACCCCTTTCATCACAATGCTCCATGACCCTTGTCTAAAATGCTACATGCCTGTGAAATCACAAAGCTCCATGCCCCCTGTCATCACAAGTCTCCATGACTCTTGTCATCACAATGCTTCATGGCCCCTGTCATTCAAAATGCCATATGACCACTGTCATCAAAATGTTCCATGGCCCTTGTCATCACAATGCCCCGTGACCCCTGTCATCACAATGTTCCAGGCCCCCTGTCATCACAATGAGCCATGACCCCTTTCATCACAATGCTCCAGGTCAGTTTTCATCACAATGCTCCATGACCCCTGTCATCACAATGTTCCCTGGCCTTTGTCATCACAATTCTCCATGGCCCCTGTAATCACAGTGCTCCATGACAACGTTCATCACATTGCTCCAGGACCACTGTCATCATAATGCCACATGAGCCCTGTCATCACAATGCTCCATGGCCCTTGTCATCACAATGCTCCATGATCCTTGTAATCAAAACGCTCCTTGACCCTTTCATCACAATGTTACAGTACCCCTTTCTTCACAATGTTCCATGCCGCTGGTCACCACAATGCTCCATGACCTCTGTCATCACAATGCTCCATGTCCCTTGTCATTAAAATGCTCCATGGCCCCTGTCATCACAATGCTGCATGATCCTTATAATCTCAATGCTCCATGGTCCTCGTCATCACAAATCTCCACGCATTTGTCATCACAATGCACCATGACCCCTGTCATCCCAATGCTCCATAGCACTTTTCATCACAATGCTACATGACCACTTTTATCACAATGTTCCATGACCACTTTCATCACAATGCTCCATGACCACTTTCATCACAATGCCCCATGACCCCTGTCATCAAAATGCTCCATGGCCCTTGTCACCACAATGCTCCAGGACCCGTCATCACAATTCTCCATGGCCCTTGTCATCACAGTGCTCCATGGCGCTTGTCATCACAATGATCCAGAGCCTTAGTGCTTGAGTTGGGATTAGTATCATTGCCTCAGTTAGGGACACTGTCATTGCCTGAATTGGGAGTAGTGTCAGAACCTTAGCTAGGGACAGTGCCAGGGCAAGTTGGGAGTAGTGCCTGTGCCTTAGTTAGGGACAGCGCCAGTGCTTGCATTGGGAGTAGTGTCAGGGCCATAGTTAGGGACAGTGTCAGTGGCTGAGCTGGGAATAGTGTCAGGGCCTTAGTTACGGACATTGTCAGTGCCTAAGTTGGGATTTTTGTCAGGGTCTTTATTATGGACAGTGTCAGGGCCTGAGTTAAGAGTAGTGTCAAGGCCTTAATTTGGAAGAGTGTCAGTGTCTCAGTTTGGAGTAGTGTCAGACCCTTACTTAGGAACAGCGTCAGTGACTGAGTTGGGAGTAGTGACATGGCCTAAGTTATGGACAGTGTCAGGGACTGAGTTAGGAATAGTCTCAGGACCTTAGTTAGGGACAGTGTCAGTGACTTTATTAGGAATAGTGTCAGGGTCTAAGTTAGGAGTAGTCTGAGACCGGTAGTTAGGAACAGTGTCAGGGCCTGAGTTGTGAGTAGTTTCAGGGCCTTAGTTAGAGAAAGTGTCAGTGCCGGAGGTGGGAGTTATGTCAGGGCCTTAGTTAGGGACAGTGTCAGTGCCTGAGTTGGAAGTAGTGTCAGGGCATTAGGGACAGTGTCAGTGGCTGAGATGGGAGTAGTGTCAGGGTCTTAGTTAGGGAGAGTGTCAGTGCCTGAGTTGGGAATAGTCTCAGGGTCTTTTTTGGGGACAGCATCAGGGCATGAGTTAAAAGTAGAGTCAAGGCCTTAGTTAGGGAGAGTGTCAGTGCCTGTGTTGGAAGAAGTATCAGGCCCTTCGTTAGGGACAGTGTCAGGGTCTCAGGTAGAAGTAGTCTCAGGGCCTTAGTTAGGTAGCGTGTCAGTGCCTAAGTAAGTAGTAGTGGGAGGGCCTTCGTTAGGGACAGTGTCAATGCCTGTGTTGGGAGTAGTGTCAGAGCCTTAGTTAGGGACAGCGTCAGTGCCTGTGTTGGGAGTAGTGTCCGGGCCTTACTTAGGGACAGCGTCAGTGCCTGAGATAGGAGTAGTGTGATGGCCGTAGTTAGGGACACTCTCAGTGCCAGAGTTGGGGGTAGTGGCAGGCCTCTGTTAGGGACTGTGCCAGGGCCTGAGTTAAGAATAGTGTCAAGTCCTTAGTTAGGGACAGTGTTAGTGCCTGAGTTGAGAGTAATGTCAGGGCCTTAGTTAGGGACAATGTCAGTGCCTGAGTTGGGAGTAGTGTCAGGACCTTAATTAGGGAGAGTGTCAGTGCCTGAGTTGGGAGTAGTGCCAGTGCCTTAGTTAGAGACAGCGCCAGTGCCTGAGTTGGGAGTAGTGTCAGGGCCATAGTTAGGGATGGTGTCAGTTGCTGAGATGGAAGTAGTGTCAGGCCCTTAGTTACGGACAGTGCCAGGGCCTGAGTTGGGATTAGTTTCAGGGTCTTTATTATGGACTGTGTCAGGGCCTGAGTTAAGAGTAGTGTCAAGGCCTTAATTTGGGAGAGTGTCACTGTCTGAGTTGGGAGTAGTTTCAGACCCTTGGTTAAGGGACAGCGTCAGTGTCTGAGTTAGGAATAGTGCCAGAGCCTAAGTTACGGACAGTGCCAGGGCCTGAGTTAGGAGTAGTCTGAGACTGGTAGTTAGTACCCGTGTAAGGTCCTGAGTTGTGAGTAGTTTCAGGGCCTTAGTTAGCGAAAGTGTCAATGCCGGAATTGGGAGTAATGTCAGGGCTTACTTAGGGAGAGTGTCAGTGCCTGAGGTGGAAGTAGTATCAGGGCCTTAGTTAAGGACAGTGTCAGTGCCTGAGTTCGGAGGACTGTCAGGGCATATTTCGGGACAGTCTCAGTGCCTATTTGGGAGTAGTGTCACGGCCTTAGTTAGTGACATTGTCAGTGCCTGAGTAAGGAGTAGTGTCCGGGCCTTAGTTAGGGACAGTGTCAGTTGCTTAGTTAGGAGTAGTGTCAGGGCCTAAGTTAGGGCCAGTGTCAGTGCCTGAGTCAGGAGTAGAGTCAAGGCCTAAGTTAGGGACAGTGTCATTGCTTGAGATAGGAATAGTGTCAGGGCCTTAGTTAGGAGTAGCATCAGTGCCTTCGTTAGGTATTGTATCAGCGCCTCAGTTGGGAATAGTTTCAGGGCCTTATTAAGGACAGTGTTAGTGCCTTAGTTAGGAGTTGTGTCAGCCTTAGTTAGGGACCTTTTCAGGGCCTGAGTTAGGAGTAACGTCAGGGCCTTCCTTAAGTATTGTGTCAGCGCCTGAGTTAGGAAGAGTGTCAGGGCCTTAGTTAGGGACACTGTCAGGGCATGTTTTAGGAGTTGTGTTAGGGCGTGAGCTATGAATAGTGTCAGGGCCTTAGTTAGTGACAGTGTCAGTGCTGAGTTTGGAGTAGTATCAGGGCCTTAGTTAGAGACAGTGTCAGGGCCTGAGTTAGGTGTATGTCAGGGCCTTAGTTAGGGACAGTGTCAGTGCCTGATTTAGGAGTAGTGTCAGAGGCTTTGTTAGGGACAGTGTCAGGGCCTGAGTTAAGAGTAGTGTCACAGCTTTAGTTAGGACCAGTGTCAGGGCCTTAGTTAAGTCCAACATCAGCGCCTATGATAGGAATCAGATCAGGACCTGTGTTACAGGTAATGTCAGGGCCTTATTTAAGAACAGTGTCAGGGCCTGAGTCCTGACTTACTCCTTACTCTCCTCACTGAGGACTTTTGACACTACTGCTAATTCAGGCCCTGATAATGTCCCTAACTAAGGCCCTGACACTTTCCCTGGCTAAGGCCCTGAACTTCTCCTAAGTCAGGCCCTGATACTGTCCCTAACAATGGCCCTGACACTACACCTAACGTAGGCCCCGACACGATACCTAACAAAGGCTTTGTTGCTAGTCCAAACTAAAGCCCTAAAATTGGTCCTAAATAAGTCCTTGACACTAATCGCCTTGAAACTTTCCCTAACGTAGGCGCTGCTACCATCAATATCTAAAGTCCTGACATTATCCTGAGCTAATATCCTGACCCATGTCTTACCAAGGTCCTGAAACTCTCCCAAAGTTAGCCCTGACACTGTCCCTAAGTGAGGCCCTGAGGCTGTCCCTCACAGAGGTCCTGATAATGTCTTTAACTAAACTCTAATGCTGATCTTACAGAGACCCTTATGTTGATCCTATGTCATGCCCTGACGCTGTCCGTAGCTAAGGCCCTGACTCTAGGCATCACTCAGGCCCTGTCGCTCTCCCTAAGTCAGGCTAAGACTCTGTCCCTACCTGAAGCCCTGACGCTGGGCCTAAATTAGGCACTGATGCTCTAATTAGCTATGGTCTTGACAGTATCCCTAGGTCATTTCCTGACACTATCCCTAGATCTTAACCTAAACTTGTCTTTAGCTACTGTCGAGCCTCTTATGCTAACTAAATCCCTGATGCTGTCTCTAACTAAGAGCCTGAAATTAGGCCCGAGGCCGTCAACCTGTCCCTAACTGAGGTTGGAGGCTCATCCTAACTGAGGCGCTGACACTGTCCCTAACTAAAGCCCTGACACTACACCTAACTCAGTCCCTGACACTGTACTTTACAAGGGCTCTGATGCTAGTCCTAACTCAGGCCCTGACACTGTCTCTAAGTAAGGCTCAGAACTTGCCCCTAAATAGGCCCTGCTGTCAGCAATAACTAAAAACTGGACACTAGCCTGAGTTAATATCCTGACATATTTCTAACCAAGGTCCTGACACTGTCCCTAAGAAAGCCCTGTCGCTGTCCCTATGTTAAGAACTGAGGCTGTCCCTAACTCAGGCCCTGAAGCTTTCCCTAACTGAGGCCTTGAAGCTGTGACTAAGTCAGGCCCTGATCATATCTGTAACAAAGACGCTAAGGCTGATCCAACAGAGGCGCTGATTCTGTTCCTAAGTCATGCCCTGACAGTGTCCTCAGCTAAGGGCCTGACGCTAGGCCTCACTCAGGCCCTGTCACTCTCCCTAAGTCAGGCTCTGATGCTGTCCCTACCTGAAGCCCTGACACTGGTTCTAAATAAGGATCTGATACTCTCAGGAACTAAGGTTTTGACACTATGCTTAGGTCCTTTCCTGACACGCTGCCTAGACCATGACCTGACCCTGTCCCTAGCAAATGTCGTGCCTCTTATGCTAACTACAGCCCTGCTGCTGTCCTTAACTAAGGGCCTAAAATTACTCTCGAGGCTGTGACCCTGTCCGTACCTAAGGCCTCGATGTTCGTCCTAATTCAGGGCCTGACACTGTCCCTAACTAAGGCCCTGCTGCCGTCAATATCTAAAGTCCTGACACTATCCTGAGCTAATTTCCTGACCCATCTCTTACCAAGGTCCTGAAACTGTCCCTAAGGAAGCCCTGATGCTGTCTCTAAGTGAGGCCTTGAGGCTGTCCCTAACAGAGGCCCTGAGAATATCTTTAACGTAGCCCCTGAGGCTGATCCTACCGTGGCTCTTATGCTGCTCCTAAGTCATGCCCTGACACTGTCTCTAGCTAAGGCCCTGACGCTAGGCCTCACTCAGGCCCTGTCCCACTCCCGAAGTCAGGCTCTGACGCTCTTCCTACCCGAAGCCCTGACACTCACTGCTCCTAAATTAGGTCCTGATGTGCTAAGTAACGAAGGTCTTGACACTATCCCTAGGTCATTTCCTGACACTCTCCCTAGACCTTAACCTAACCTTCTCTTTAGCTAATGTCGAGATTAGCTAAAGAGATTCTTTAGAACGAGATTCTTTCATCTTCTGAATATAGTTTTCTTCAAAACCTAATTTTTAGAGTGTTACTAACTTTAAACAAAATGTACTCAACTGCTGTGGAATATTCCTTCATAGGAGCGTGCATGGTTCACTTCTGCATCTGCTTGTGGTGGTGTTCAGGTTGCTTTCAGCTGTAGATCCCCTTATGCTAGCTAAATCCCTGATTCTGTCCCTAAATGAGGCCCTGAATTTAGGTCCGAGGCCGTGAACCTGTCCCTAAATGAGGCCTGGAGGCTCGTCCTAATGCAGGCCCTGACACTGTCCCTAACTAAGGCTCTGACACTACACCTAGCTCAGTCACTGTCACTGTACCTAACAAAGGCTCTGATGCTAGTCCTAACTTAGGCCCTGACACTGCCTCTAACTAAGGCCCTGCTGCCGTCAATATCTGAACACCTGATATTCTCCTGAGCTAATAGCCTGACCCATGTCTTCCCAAGGTCCTGAAACTTTCCCAAAGTAAGCCCTGACGCTGTCCCTGAGTGAGGCCTTGAGGCTATCCCTAACGGAGGCCCTGATAATAGCTTTAACGAAGACCCTAATGCTGATCCTACAGAGGCCTTTATGCTGCTCCTAAGTCATGCCCTGATACTGTCCCTTACTCAGGCCCTAAAGATAGGCCTCACTTAGGCCCTGTTGCTGTACCTTAGTTAGGCTCTGATGCTGTCCATACATCAAGCCCTGGCACTGGTCCTGATTAAGGCGCTCACGCTGCTGCTAACTAAGGCCCTGATGCTCTCAATAACTAAGGTCTTCTCGTTATCCCTTGGTCATTTCCTTTCCCTATCTCTGGCCTGGAACCTGACCCTGTCCCGAGATAGTCTCCTGCATCTTATGCTAAATGAAACCCTAATGCTCTCCCTAACTGAGGCCCTGACTACTCCTAACTAAGGCCATGACACTGAATCTAACAAAGGCCCGGAATCTGTCCTTAATATAGGCCCTGCTGCCAGCAATAACTAAAATCCTGACACTCTCCTGAGCTAATATCCTGACTCATTTCTAACCAAGGTCCTGACACTGTCCCTAAGAAAGCCCTGTCGCTGTCTTTAAGTGAAGCCCTGAGGCTGTCTGTAACTCAGACCCTGAAGCTTTCCCTAACTGAGGCCTTGACGCTGTGACTAACTAGGGCTCCGGTCATGTCTTTAACTAAGAACCTAAAGCTGATCCAACAAAGGCACTGATGCTGCTCCTAAGTCATTCCCTGACAGTGTCCCCAGCTAAGGGCCTGACATTAGGCCTCACTCAGGCCCTGTCACTCTCCCTAAGTCAGGCCCTGATGCTGTCCCTACCTGAAGCCCTAACACTGCTTCTGAATAAGTCCCTGAGGGTCTCAGTAACAAAGGTCTTCACACTATCCTTAGGTCATTTCCTGACACGATTCCAAGCCTTTACCCTAACCCTGTCCCGAGCTAATGTCCTACCTCTTATGCTAACTAAAGACCTTATGCTGTGCCTAATTCAGGCACTGAATTTAGTCCCAAGGCCGCTAGACTGTCCCTAACTCGGCTCGATGCCCTTATCGTCACAATGTTCCATGACCACTGTCATCACAATGCTCAACGCCCTTTTCATCAGAATGCTCCACGCCCTTGTCATCACAATGCTCCATAACCCCTGTCATCACAATGCTCCATGACCTTTGTCATCGCAATGCTACATGCCATTGTCATCACAATGCTCCATGCCCTTATCATCACAATGCTCCATGACCCCTTTCATCACAATGCTCCATGACCCTTGTCTAAAATGCTACATGCCTGTGAAATCACAAAGCTCCATGCCCCCTGTCATCACAAGTCTCCATGACTCTTGTCATCACAATGCTTCATGGCCCCTGTCATTCAAAATGCCATATGACCACTGTCATCAAAATGTTCCATGGCCCTTGTCATCACAATGCCCCGTGACCCCTGTCATCACAATGTTCCAGGCCCCCTGTCATCACAATGAGCCATGACCCCTTTCATCACAATGCTCCAGGTCAGTTTTCATCACAATGCTCCATGACCCCTGTCATCACAATGTTCCCTGGCCTTTGTCATCACAATTCTCCATGGCCCCTGTAATCACAGTGCTCCATGACAACGTTCATCACATTGCTCCAGGACCACTGTCATCATAATGCCACATGAGCCCTGTCATCACAATGCTCCATGGCCCTTGTCATCACAATGCTCCATGATCCTTGTAATCAAAATGCTCCTTGACCCTTTCATCACAATGTTACAGTACCCCTTTCTTCACAATGCTCCATGCCGCTGGTCACCACAATGCTCCATGACCTCTGTCATGACAATGCTCCATGTCCCTTGTCATTAAAATGCTCCATGGCCCCTGTCATCACAATGCTGCATGATCCTTATAATCTCAGTGCTCCATGGTCCTCGTCATCACAAATCTCCACGCATTTGTCATCACAATGCTCCATGACCCCTGTCATCCCAATGCTCCATAGCACTTTTCATCACAATGCTACATGACCACTTTTATCACAATGTTCCATGACCACTTTCATCACAATGCTCCATGACCACTTTCATCACAATGCCCCATGACCCCTGTCATCAAAATGCTCCATGGCCCTTGTCACCACAATGCTCCAGGACCCGTCATCACAATTCTCCATGGCCCTTGTCATCACAGTGCTCCATGGCGCTTGTCATCACAATGATCCAGAGCCTTAGTGCTTGAGTTGGGATTAGTATCATTGCCTCAGTTAGGGACACTGTCATTGCCTGAATTGGGAGTAGTGTCAGAACCTTAGCTAGGGACAGTGCCAGGGCAAGTTGGGAGTAGTGCCTGTGCCTTAGTTAGGGACAGCGCCAGTGCTTGCATTGGGAGTAGTGTCAGGGCCATAGTTAGGGACAGTGTCAGTGGCTGAGCTGGGAATAGTGTCAGGGCCTTAGTTACGGACATTGTCAGTGCCTAAGTTGGGATTTTTGTCAGGGTCTTTATTATGGACAGTGTCAGGGCCTGAGTTAAGAGTAGTGTCAAGGCCTTAATTTGGAAGAGTGTCAGTGTCTCAGTTTGGAGTAGTGTCAGACCCTTACTTAGGAACAGCGTCAGTGACTGAGTTGGGAGTAGTGACATGGCCTAAGTTATGGACAGTGTCAGGGACTGAGTTAGGAATAGTCTCAGGACCTTAGTTAGGGACAGTGTCAGTGACTTTATTAGGAATAGTGTCAGGGTCTAAGTTAGGAGTAGTCTGAGACCGGTAGTTAGGAACAGTGTCAGGGCCTGAGTTGTGAGTAGTTTCAGGGCCTTAGTTAGAGAAAGTGTCAGTGCCGGAGGTGGGAGTTATGTCAGGGCCTTAGTTAGGGACAGTGTCAGTGCCTGAGTTGGAAGTAGTGTCAGGGCATTAGGGACAGTGTCAGTGGCTGAGATGGGAGTAGTGTCAGGGTCTTAGTTAGGGAGAGTGTCAGTGCCTGAGTTGGGAATAGTCTCAGGGTCTTTTTTGGGGACAGCATCAGGGCATGAGTTAAAAGTAGAGTCAAGGCCTTAGTTAGGGAGAGTGTCAGTGCCTGTGTTGGAAGAAGTATCAGGCCCTTCGTTAGGGACAGTGTCAGGGTCTCAGGTAGAAGTAGTCTCAGGGCCTTAGTTAGGTAGCGTGTCAGTGCCTAAGTAAGTAGTAGTGGGAGGGCCTTCGTTAGGGACAGTGTCAATGCCTGTGTTGGGAGTAGTGTCAGAGCCTTAGTTAGGGACAGCGTCAGTGCCTGTGTTGGGAGTAGTGTCCGGGCCTTACTTAGGGACAGCGTCAGTGCCTGAGATAGGAGTAGTGTGATGGCCGTAGTTAGGGACACTCTCAGTGCCAGAGTTGGGGGTAGTGGCAGGCCTCTGTTAGGGACTGTGCCAGGGCCTGAGTTAAGAATAGTGTCAAGTCCTTAGTTAGGGACAGTGTTAGTGCCTGAGTTGAGAGTAATGTCAGGGCCTTAGTTAGGGACAATGTCAGTGCCTGAGTTGGGAGTAGTGTCAGGACCTTAATTAGGGAGAGTGTCAGTGCCTGAGTTGGGAGTAGTGCCAGTGCCTTAGTTAGAGACAGCGCCAGTGCCTGAGTTGGGAGTAGTGTCAGGGCCATAGTTAGGGATGGTGTCAGTTGCTGAGATGGAAGTAGTGTCAGGCCCTTAGTTACGGACAGTGCCAGGGCCTGAGTTGGGATTAGTTTCAGGGTCTTTATTATGGACTGTGTCAGGGCCTGAGTTAAGAGTAGTGTCAAGGCCTTAATTTGGGAGAGTGTCACTGTCTGAGTTGGGAGTAGTTTCAGACCCTTGGTTAAGGGACAGCGTCAGTGTCTGAGTTAGGAATAGTGCCAGAGCCTAAGTTACGGACAGTGCCAGGGCCTGAGTTAGGAGTAGTCTGAGACTGGTAGTTAGTACCCGTGTAAGGTCCTGAGTTGTGAGTAGTTTCAGGGCCTTAGTTAGCGAAAGTGTCAATGCCGGAATTGGGAGTAATGTCAGGGCTTACTTAGGGAGAGTGTCAGTGCCTGAGGTGGAAGTAGTATCAGGGCCTTAGTTAAGGACAGTGTCAGTGCCTGAGTTCGGAGGACTGTCAGGGCATATTTCGGGACAGTCTCAGTGCCTATTTGGGAGTAGTGTCACGGCCTTAGTTAGTGACATTGTCAGTGCCTGAGTAAGGAGTAGTGTCCGGGCCTTAGTTAGGGACAGTGTCAGTTGCTTAGTTAGGAGTAGTGTCAGGGCCTAAGTTAGGGCCAGTGTCAGTGCCTGAGTCAGGAGTAGAGTCAAGGCCTAAGTTAGGGACAGTGTCATTGCTTGAGATAGGAATAGTGTCAGGGCCTTAGTTAGGAGTAGCATCAGTGCCTTCGTTAGGTATTGTATCAGCGCCTCAGTTGGGAATAGTTTCAGGGCCTTATTAAGGACAGTGTTAGTGCCTGAGTTAGGAGTTGTGTCAGCCTTAGTTAGGGACCTTTTCAGGGCCTGAGTTAGGAGTAACGTCAGGGCCTTCCTTAAGTATTGTGTCAGCGCCTGAGTTAGGAAGAGTGTCAGGGCCTTAGTTAGGGACACTGTCAGGGCATGTTTTAGGAGTTGTGTTAGGGCGTGAGCTATGAATAGTGTCAGGGCCTTAGTTAGTGACAGTGTCAGTGCTGAGTTTGGAGTAGTATCAGGGCCTTAGTTAGAGACAGTGTCAGGGCCTGAGTTAGGTGTATGTCAGGGCCTTAGTTAGGGACAGTGTCAGTGCCTGATTTAGGAGTAGTGTCAGAGGCTTTGTTAGGGACAGTGTCAGGGCCTGAGTTAAGAGTAGTGTCACAGCTTTAGTTAGGACCAGTGTCAGGGCCTTAGTTAAGTCCAACATCAGCGCCTATGATAGGAATCAGATCAGGACCTGTGTTACAGGTAATGTCAGGGCCTTATTTAAGAACAGTGTCAGGGCCTGAGTCCTGACTTACTCCTTACTCTCCTCACTGAGGACTTTTGACACTACTGCTAATTCAGGCCCTGATAATGTCCCTAACTAAGGCCCTGACACTTTCCCTGGCTAAGGCCCTGAACTTCTCCTAAGTCAGGCCCTGATACTGTCCCTAACAATGGCCCTGACACTACACCTAACGTAGGCCCCGACACGATACCTAACAAAGGCTTTGTTGCTAGTCCAAACTAAAGCCCTAAAATTGGTCCTAAATAAGTCCTTGACACTAATCGCCTTGAAACTTTCCCTAACGTAGGCGCTGCTACCATCAATATCTAAAGTCCTGACATTATCCTGAGCTAATATCCTGACCCATGTCTTACCAAGGTCCTGAAACTCTCCCAAAGTTAGCCCTGACACTGTCCCTAAGTGAGGCCCTGAGGCTGTCCCTCACAGAGGTCCTGATAATGTCTTTAACTAAACTCTAATGCTGATCTTACAGAGACCCTTATGTTGATCCTATGTCATGCCCTGACGCTGTCCGTAGCTAAGGCCCTGACTCTAGGCATCACTCAGGCCCTGTCGCTCTCCCTAAGTCAGGCTAAGACTCTGTCCCTACCTGAAGCCCTGACGCTGGGCCTAAATTAGGCACTGATGCTCTAATTAGCTATGGTCTTGACAGTATCCCTAGGTCATTTCCTGACACTATCCCTAGATCTTAACCTAAACTTGTCTTTAGCTACTGTCGAGCCTCTTATGCTAACTAAATCCCTGATGCTGTCTCTAACTAAGAGCCTGAAATTAGGCCCGAGGCCGTCAACCTGTCCCTAACTGAGGTTGGAGGCTCATCCTAACTGAGGCGCTGACACTGTCCCTAACTAAAGCCCTGACACTACACCTAACTCAGTCCCTGACACTGTACTTTACAAGGGCTCTGATGCTAGTCCTAACTCAGGCCCTGACACTGTCTCTAAGTAAGGCTCAGAACTTGCCCCTAAATAGGCCCTGCTGTCAGCAATAACTAAAAACTGGACACTAGCCTGAGTTAATATCCTGACATATTTCTAACCAAGGTCCTGACACTGTCCCTAAGAAAGCCCTGTCGCTGTCCCTATGTTAAGAACTGAGGCTGTCCCTAACTCAGGCCCTGAAGCTTTCCCTAACTGAGGCCTTGAAGCTGTGACTAAGTCAGGCCCTGATCATATCTGTAACAAAGACGCTAAGGCTGATCCAACAGAGGCGCTGATTCTGTTCCTAAGTCATGCCCTGACAGTGTCCTCAGCTAAGGGCCTGAAGCTAGGCCTCACTCAGGCCCTGTCACTCTCCCTAAGTCAGGCTCTGATGCTGTCCCTACCTGAAGCCCTGACACTGGTTCTAAATAAGGATCTGATACTCTCAGGAACTAAGGTTTTGACACTATGCTTAGGTCCTTTCCTGACACGCTGCCTAGACCATGACCTGACCCTGTCCCTAGCAAATGTCGTGCCTCTTATGCTAACTACAGCCCTGCTGCTGTCCTTAACTAAGGGCCTAAAATTACTCTCGAGGCTGTGACCCTGTCCGTACCTAAGGCCTCGATGTTCGTCCTAATTCAGGGCCTGACACTGTCCCTAACTAAGGCCCTGCTGCCGTCAATATCTAAAGTCCTGACACTATCCTGAGCTAATTTCCTGACCCATCTCTTACCAAGGTCCTGAAACTGTCCCTAAGGAAGCCCTGATGCTGTCTCTAAGTGAGGCCTTGAGGCTGTCCCTAACAGAGGCCCTGAGAATATCTTTAACGTAGCCCCTGAGGCTGATCCTACCGTGGCTCTTATGCTGCTCCTAAGTCATGCCCTGACACTGTCTCTAGCTAAGGCCCTGACGCTAGGCCTCACTCAGGCCCTGTCCCACTCCCGAAGTCAGGCTCTGACGCTCTTCCTACCCGAAGCCCTGACACTCACTGCTCCTAAATTAGGTCCTGATGTGCTAAGTAACGAAGGTCTTGACACTATCCCTAGGTCATTTCCTGACACTCTCCCTAGACCTTAACCTAACCTTCTCTTTAGCTAATGTCGAGATTAGCTAAAGAGATTCTTTAGAACGAGATTCTTTCATCTTCTGAATATAGTTTTCTTCAAAACCTAATTTTTAGAGTGTTACTAACTTTAAACAAAATGTACTCAACTGCTGTGGAATATTCCTTCATAGGAGCGTGCATGGTTCACTTCTGCATCTGCTTGTGGTGGTGTTCAGGTTGCTTTCAGCTGTAGATCCCCTTATGCTAGCTAAATCCCTGATTCTGTCCCTAAATGAGGCCCTGAATTTAGGTCCGAGGCCGTGAACCTGTCCCTAAATGAGGCCTGGAGGCTCGTCCTAATGCAGGCCCTGACACTGTCCCTAACTAAGGCTCTGACACTACACCTAGCTCAGTCACTGTCACTGTACCTAACAAAGGCTCTGATGCTAGTCCTAACTTAGGCCCTGACACTGCCTCTAACTAAGGCCCTGCTGCCGTCAATATCTGAACACCTGATATTCTCCTGAGCTAATAGCCTGACCCATGTCTTCCCAAGGTCCTGAAACTTTCCCAAAGTAAGCCCTGACGCTGTCCCTAAGTGAGGCCTTGAGGCTATCCCTAACGGAGGCCCTGATAATAGCTTTAACGAAGACCCTAATGCTGATCCTACAGAGGCCTTTATGCTGCTCCTAAGTCATGCCCTGATACTGTCCCTTACTCAGGCCCTAAAGATAGGCCTCACTTAGGCCCTGTTGCTGTACCTTAGTTAGGCTCTGATGCTGTCCATACATCAAGCCCTGGCACTGGTCCTGATTAAGGTGCTCACGCTGCTGCTAACTAAGGCCCTGATGCTCTCAATAACTAAGGTCTTCTCGTTATCCCTTGGTCATTTCCTTTCCCTATCTCTGGCCTGGAACCTGACCCTGTCCCGAGATAGTCTCCTGCATCTTATGCTAAATGAAACCCTAATGCTCTCCCTAACTGAGGCCCTGACTACTCCTAACTAAGGCCATGACACTGAATCTAACAAAGGCCCGGAATCTGTCCTTAATATAGGCCCTGCTGCCAGCAATAACTAAAATCCTGACACTCTCCTGAGCTAATATCCTGACTCATTTCTAACCAAGGTCCTGACACTGTCCCTAAGAAAGCCCTGTCGCTGTCTTTAAGTGAAGCCCTGAGGCTGTCTGTAACTCAGACCCTGAAGCTTTCCCTAACTGAGGCCTTGACGCTGTGACTAACTAGGGCTCCGGTCATGTCTTTAACTAAGAACCTAAAGCTGATCCAACAAAGGCACTGATGCTGCTCCTAAGTCATTCCCTGACAGTGTCCCCAGCTAAGGGCCTGACATTAGGCCTCACTCAGGCCCTGTCGCTCTCCCTAAGTCAGGCCCTGATGCTGTCCCTACCTGAAGCCCTAACACTGCTTCTGAATAAGTCCCTGAGGGTCTCAGTAACAAAGGTCTTCACACTATCCTTAGGTCATTTCCTGACACGATTCCAAGCCTTTACCCTAACCCTGTCCCGAGCTAATGTCCTACCTCTTATGCTAACTAAAGACCTTATGCTGTGCCTAATTCAGGCACTGAATTTAGTCCCAAGGCCGCTAGACTGTCCCTAACTCGGCTCGATGCCCTTATCGTCACAATGTTCCATGACCACTGTCATCACAATGCTCAACGCCCTTTTCATCAGAATGCTCCACGCCCTTGTCATCACAATGCTCCATAACCCCTGTCATCACAATGCTCCATGACCTTTGTCATCGCAATGCTACATGCCATTGTCATCACAATGCTCCATGCCCTTATCATCACAATGCTCCATGACCCCTTTCATCACAATGCTCCATGACCCTTGTCTAAAATGCTACATGCCTGTGAAATCACAAAGCTCCATGCCCCCTGTCATCACAAGTCTCCATGACTCTTGTCATCACAATGCTTCATGGCCCCTGTCATTCAAAATGCCATATGACCACTGTCATCAAAATGTTCCATGGCCCTTGTCATCACAATGCCCCGTGACCCCTGTCATCACAATGTTCCAGGCCCCCTGTCATCACAATGAGCCATGACCCCTTTCATCACAATGCTCCAGGTCAGTTTTCATCACAATGCTCCATGACCCCTGTCATCACAATGTTCCCTGGCCTTTGTCATCACAATTCTCCATGGCCCCTGTAATCACAGTGCTCCATGACAACGTTCATCACATTGCTCCAGGACCACTGTCATCATAATGCCACATGAGCCCTGTCATCACAATGCTCCATGGCCCTTGTCATCACAATGCTCCATGATCCTTGTAATCAAAATGCTCCTTGACCCTTTCATCACAATGTTACAGTACCCCTTTCTTCACAATGCTCCATGCCGCTGGTCACCACAATGCTCCATGACCTCTGTCATGACAATGCTCCATGTCCCTTGTCATTAAAATGCTCCATGGCCCCTGTCATCACAATGCTGCATGATCCTTATAATCTCAATGCTCCATGGTCCTCGTCATCACAAATCTCCACGCATTTGTCATCACAATGCTCCATGACCCCTGTCATCCCAATGCTCCATAGCACTTTTCATCACAATGCTCCATGACCACTTTCATCACAATGCCCCATGACCCCTGTCATCAAAATGCTCCATGGCCCTTGTCACCACAATGCTCCAGGACCCGTCATCACAATTCTCCATGGCCCTTGTCATCACAGTGCTCCATGGCGCTTGTCATCACAATGATCCAGAGCCTTAGTGCTTGAGTTGGGATTAGTATCATTGCCTCAGTTAGGGACACTGTCATTGCCTGAATTGGGAGTAGTGTCAGAACCTTAGCTAGGGACAGTGCCAGGGCAAGTTGGGAGTAGTGCCTGTGCCTTAGTTAGGGACAGCGCCAGTGCTTGCGTTGGGAGTAGTGTCAGGGCCATAGTTAGGGACAGTGTCAGTGGCTGAGCTGGGAATAGTGTCAGGGCCTTAGTTACGGACATTGTCAGTGCCTAAGTTGGGATTTTTGTCAGGGTCTTTATTATGGACAGTGTCAGGGCCTGAGTTAAGAGTAGTGTCAAGGCCTTAATTTGGAAGAGTGTCAGTGTCTCAGTTTGGAGTAGTGTCAGACCCTTACTTAGGAACAGCGTCAGTGCCTGAGTTGGGAGTAGTGACATGGCCTAAGTTATGGACAGTGTCAGGGACTGAGTTAGGAATAGTCTCAGGACCTTAGTTAGGGACAGTGTCAGTGACTTTGTTAGGAATAGTGTCAGGGTCTAAGTTAGGAGTAGTCTGAGACCGGTAGTTAGGAACAGTGTCAGGGCCTGAGTTGTGAGTAGTTTCAGGGCCTTAGTTAGAGAAAGTGTCAGTGCCGGAGGTGGGAGTTATGTCAGGGCCTTAGTTAGGGACAGTGTCAGTGCCTGAGTTGGGAGTAGTGTCAGGGCCTAGTTAGGGACAGTGTCAGTGCCTGAGTTGGAAGTAGTGTCAGGGCATTAGGGACAGTGTCAGTGGCTGAGATGGGAGTAGTGTCAGGGTCTTAGTTAGGGAGAGTGTCAGTGCCTGAGTTGGGAATAGTCTCAGGGTCTTTTTTGGGGACAGCATCAGGGCATGAGTTAAAAGTAGAGTCAAGGCCTTAGTTAGGGAGAGTGTCAGTGCCTGTGTTGGGAGAAGTATCAGGCCCTTCGTTAGGGACAGTGTCAGGGTCTCAGGTAGAAGTAGTCTCAGGGCCTTAGTTAGGTAGCGTGTCAGTGCCTAAGTAAGTAGTAGTGGGAGAGCCTTCGTTAGGGACAGCGTCAGTGCCTGTGTTGGGAGTAGTGTCAGGGCCTTACTTAGGGACAGCGTCAGTGCCTGAGATAGGAGTAGTGTGATGGCCGTAGTTAGGGACACTCTCAGTGCCAGAGTTGGGGGTAGTGGCAGGCCTCTGTTAGGGACTGTGCCAGGGCCTGAGTTAAGAATAGTGTCAAGTCCTTAGTTAGGGACAGTGTTAGTGCCTGAGTTGAGAGTAATGTCAGGGCCTTAGTTAGGGACAATGTCAGTGCCTGAGTTGGGAGTAGTGTCAGGACCTTAATTAGGGAGAGTGTCAGTGCCTGAGTTGGGAGTAGTGCCAGTGCCTTAGTTAGAGACAGCGCCAGTGCCTGAGTTGGGAGTAGTGTCAGGGCCATAGCTAGGGATGGTGTCAGTTGCTGAGATGGAAGTAGTGTCAGGCCCTTAGTTACGGACAGTGCCAGGGCCTGAGTTGGGATTAGTTTCAGGGTCTTTATTATGGACTGTGTCAGGGCCTGAGTTAAGAGTAGTGTCAAGGCCTTAATTTGGGAGAGTGTCACTGTCTGAGTTGGGAGTAGTGTCAGACCCTTAGTTAAGGGACAGCGTCAGTGTCTGAGTTAGGAATAGTGCCAGAGCCTAAGTTACGGACAGTGCCAGGGCCTGAGTTAGGAGTAGTCTGAGACTGGTAGTTAGTACCCGTGTAAGGGCCTGAGTTGTGAGTAGTTTCAGGGCCTTAGTTAGCGAAAGTGTCAATGCCGGAATTGGGAGTAATGTCAGGGCTTACTTAGGGAGAGTGTCAGTGCCTGAGGTGGAAGTAGTATCAGGGCCTCAGTTAAGGACAGTGTCAGTGCCTGAGTTCGGAGTACTGTCAGGGCATATTTCGGGACAGTCTCAGTGCCTATTTTGGGAGTAGTGTCACGGCCTTAGTTAGTGACATTGTCAGTGCCTGAGTAAGGAGTAGTGTCCGGGCCTTAGTTAGGGACAGTGTCAGTTGCTTAGTTAGGAGTAGTGTCAGGGCCTAAGTTAGGGCCAGTGTCAGTGCCTGAGTCAGGAGTAGAGTCAGGGCCTAAGTTAGGGACAGTGTCATTGCTTGAGATAGGAGTAGTGTCAGGGCCTTAGTTAGGAGTAGCATCAGTGCCTTCGTTAGGTATTGTATCAGCGCCTCAGTTGGGAATAGTTTCAGGGCCTTATTTAGGACAGTGTTAGTGCCTGAGTTAGGAGTTGTGTCGGCCTTAGTTAGGGACCTTTTCAGGGCCTGAGTTAGGAGTAACGTCAGGGCCTTCCTTAAGTATTGTGTCGGCGCCTGAGTTAGGAATAGTGTCAGGGCCTTAGTTAGGGACACTGTCAGGGCATGATTTAGGAGTTGTGTTAGGGCGTGAGCTATGAATAGTGTCAGGGCCTTAGTTAGTGACAGTGTCAGTGCTGAGTTTGGTGTAGTATCAGGGCCTTAGTTAGAGACAGTGTCTCGGCCTGAGTTAGGTGTATGTCAGGGCCTTAGTTAGGGACAGTGTCAGTGGCTGATTTAGGAGTAGTGTCAGAGGCTTTGTTAGGGACAGTGTCAGGGCCTGAGTTAAGAGTAGTGTCACAGCTTTAGTTAGGACCAGTGTCAGGGCCTTAGTTAAGTCCAACATCAGCGCCTATGATAGGAATCAGATCAGGACCTGTGTTACAGGTAATGTCAGGGCCTTATTTAAGAACAGTGTCAGGGCCTGAGTCCTGACTTACTCCTTACTCTCCTCACTAAGGACTTTTGACACTACTGCTAATTCTGGCCCTGATAATGTCCCTAACTAAGGCCCTGACACTTTCCCTGGCTAAGGCCCTGAACTTCTCCTAAGTCAGGCCCTGATACTGTCCCTAACAATGGCCCTGACACTACACCTAACGTAGGCCCCGACATGATACTTAACAAAGGCTTTGTTGCTAGTCCAAACTAAAGCCCTAAAATTGGTCCTAAATAAGTCCTTGACACTAATCGCCTTGAAACTTTCCCTAACGTAGGCGCTGCTACCATCAATATCTAAAGTCCTGACATTATCCTGAGCTAATATCCTGACCCATGTCTTACCAAGGTCCTGAAACTCTCCCAAAGTTAGCCCTGACACTGTCCCTAAGTGAGGCCCTGAGGCTGTCCCTCACAGAGGTCCTGATAATGTCTTTAACTAAACTCTAATGCTGATCTTACAGAGACCCTTATGTTGATCCTATGTCATGCCCTGACGCTGTCTGTAGCTAAGGCCCTGACTCTAGGCATCACTCAGGCCCTGTCGCTCTCCCTAAGTCAGGCTAAGACTCTGTCCCTACCTGAAGCCCTGACGCTGGGCCTAAATTAGGCACTGATGCTCTAATTAGCTATGGTCTTGACAGTATCCCTAGGTCATTTCCTGACACTATCCCTAGATCTTAACCTAAACTTGTCTTTAGCTACTGTCGAGCCTCTTATGCTAACTAAATCCCTGATGCTGTCTCTAACTAAGAGCCTGAAATTAGGCCCGAGGCCGTCAACCTGTCCCTAACTGAGGTTGGAGGCTCATCCTAACTGAGGCGCTGACACTGTCCCTAACTAAAGCCCTGACACTACACCTAACTCAGTCCCTGACACTGTACTTTACAAGGGCTCTGATGCTAGTCCTAACTCAGGCCCTGACACTGTCTCTAAGTAAGGCTCAGAACTTGCCCCTAAATAGGCCCTGCTGTCAGCAATAACTAAAAACTGGACACTAGCCTGAGTTAATATCCTCACATATTTCTAACCAAGGTCCTGACACTGTCCCTAAGAAAGCCCTGTCGCTGTCCCTATGTTAAGAACTGAGGCTGTCCCTAACTCAGGCCCTGAAGCTTTCCCTAACTGAGGCCTTGAAGCTGTGACTAAGTCAGGCCCTGATCATATCTGTAACAAAGACGCTAAGGCTGATCCAACAGAGGCGCTGATTCTGTTCCTAAGTCATGCCCTGACAGTGTCCTCAGCTAAGGGCCTGACGCTAGGCCTCACTCAGGCCCTGTCGCTCTCCCTAAGTCAGGCTCTGATGCTGTCCCTACCTGAAGCCCTGACACTGGTTCTAAATAAGGATCTGATACTCTCAGGAACTAAGGTTTTGACACTATGCTTAGGTCCTTTCCTGACACGCTGCCTAGACCATAACCTGACCCTGTCCCTAGCAAATGTCGTGCCTCTTATGCTAACTACAGCCCTGCTGCTGTCCTTAACTAAGGGCCTAAAATTACTCTCGAGGCTGTGACCCTGTCCGTACCTAAGGCCTCGATGTTCGTCCTAATTCAGGGCCTGCCACTGTCCCTAACTAAGGCCCTGCTGCCGTCAATATCTAAAGTCCTGACACTATCCTGAGCTAATTTCCTGACCCATCTCTTACCAAGGTCCTGAAACTGTCCCTAAGGAAGCCCTGATGCTGTCTCTAAGTGAGGCCTTGAGGCTGTCCCTAACAGAGGCCCTGAGAATATCTTTAACGTAGCCCCTGAGGCTGATCCTACCGTGGCTCTTATGCTGCTCCTAAGTCATGCCCTGACACTGTCTCTAGCTAAGGCCCTGACGCTAGGCCTCACTCAGGCCCTGTCCCACTCCCGAAGTCAGGCTCTGACGCTCTTCCTACCCGAAGCCCTGACACTCACTGCTCCTAAATTAGGTCCTGATGTGCTAAGTAACGAAGGTCTTGACACTATCCCTAGGTCATTTCCTGACACTCTCCCTAGACCTTAACCTAACCTTCTCTTTAGCTAATGTCGAGATTAGCTAAAGAGATTCTTTAGAACGAGATTCTTTCATCTTCTGAATATAGTTTTCTTCAAAACCTAATTTTTAGAGTGTTACTAACTTTAAACAAAATGTACTCAACTGCTGTGGAATATTCCTTCATAGGAGCGTGCATGGTTCACTTCTGCATCTGCTTGTGGTGGTGTTCAGGTTGCTTTCAGCTGTAGATCCCCTTATGCTAGCTAAATCCCTGATTCTGTCCCTAAATGAGGCCCTGAATTTAGGTCCGAGGCCGTGAACCTGTCCCTAACTGAGGCCTGGAGGCTCGTCCTAATGCAGGCCCTGACACTGTCCCTAACTAAGGCTCTGACACTACACCTAGCTCAGTCACTGTCACTGTACCTAACAAAGGCTCTGATGCTAGTCCTAACTTAGGCCCTGACACTGCCTCTAACTAAGGCCCTGCTGCCGTCAATATCTGAACACCTGATATTATCCTGAGCTAATAGCCTTACCCAAGTCTTACCAAGGTCCTGAAATTTCCCAAAGTAAGCCCTGACGCTGTCCCTAAGTGAGGCCTTGAGGCTATCCCTAACGGAGGCCCTGATAATCGCTTTAACGAAGACCCTAATGCTGATCCTACAGAGGCCTTTATGCTGCTCCTAAGTCATGCCCTGATACTGTCCCTTACTCAGGCCCTAAAGATAGGCCTCACTTAGGCCCTGTTGCTGTACCTTAGTTAGGCTCTGATGCTGTCCATACATCAAGCCCTGGCACTGGTCCTGATTAAGGCGCTCACGCTGCTGCTAACTAAGGCCCTGATGCTCTCAATAACTAAGGTCTTCTCGTTATCCCTTGGTCATTTCCTTTCCCTATCTCTGGCCTGGAACCTGACCCTGTCCCGAGATAGTCTCCTGCATCTTATGCTAAATGAAACCCTAATGCTCTCCCTAACTGAGGCCCTGACTACTCCTAACTAAGGCCATGACACTGAATCTAACAAAGGCCCGGAATCTGTCCTTAATATAGGCCCTGCTGCCAGCAATAACTAAAATCCTGACACTCTCCTGAGCTAATATCCTGACTCATTTCTAACCAAGGTCCTGACACTGTCCCTAAGAAAGCCCTGTCGCTGTCTTTAAGTGAAGCCCTGAGGCTGTCTGTAACTCAGACCCTGAAGCTTTCCCTAACTGAGGCCTTGACGCTGTGACTAACTAGGGCTCCGGTCATGTCTTTAACTAAGAACCTAAAGCTGATCCAACAAAGGCACTGATGCTGCTCCTAAGTCATTCCCTGACAGTGTCCCCAGCTAAGGGCCTGACATTAGGCCTCACTCAGGCCCTGTCGCTCTCCCTAAGTCAGGCCCTGATGCTGTCCCTACCTGAAGCCCTAACACTGCTTCTGAATAAGTCCCTGAGGGTCTCAGTAACAAAGGTCTTCACACTATCCTTAGGTCATTTCCTGACACGATTCCAAGCCTTTACCCTAACCCTGTCCCGAGCTAATGTCCTACCTCTTATGCTAACTAAAGACCTTATGCTGTGCCTAATTCAGGCACTGAATTTAGTCCCAAGGCCGCTAGACTCTCCCTAACTCGGCTCGATGCCCTTATCGTCACAATGTTCCATGACCACTGTCATCACAATGCTCAACGCCCTTTTCATCAGAATGCTCCACGCCCTTGTCATCACAATGCTCCATAACCCCTGTCATCACAATGCTCCATGACCTTTGTCATCGCAATGCTACATGCCATTGTCATCACAATGCTCCATGCCCTTATCATCACAATGCTCCATGACCCTTGTCTAAAATGCTACATGCCTGTGAAATCACAAAGCTCCATGCCCCCTGTCATCACAAGTCTCCATGACTCTTGTCATCACAATGCTTCATGGCCCCTGTCATTCAAAATGCCATATGACCACTGTCATCAAAATGTTCCATGGCCCTTGTCATCACAATGCCCCGTGACCCCTGTCATCACAATGTTCCAGGCCCCCTGTCATCACAATGAGCCATGACCCCTTTCATCACAATGCTCCAGGTCAGTTTTCATCACAATGCTCCATGACCCCTGTCATCACAATGTTCCCTGGCCTTTGTCATCACAATTCTCCATGGCCCCTGTAATCACAGTGCTCCATGACAACGTTCATCACATTGCTCCAGGACCACTGTCATCATAATGCCACATGAGCCCTGTCATCACAATGCTCCATGGCCCTTGTCATCACAATGCTCCATGATCCTTGTAATCAAAATGCTCCTTGACCCTTTCATCACAATGTTACAGTACCCCTTTCTTCACAATGCTCCATGCCGCTGGTCACCACAATGCTCCATGACCTCTGTCATGACAATGCTCCATGTCCCTTGTCATTAAAATGCTCCATGGCCCCTGTCATCACAATGCTGCATGATCCTTATAATCTCAGTGCTCCATGGTCCTCGTCATCACAAATCTCCACGCATTTGTCATCACAATGCTCCATGACCCCTGTCATCCCAATGCTCCATAGCACTTTTCATCACAATGCTACATGACCACTTTTATCACAATGTTCCATGACCACTTTCATCACAATGCTCCATGACCACTTTCATCACAATGCCCCATGACCCCTGTCATCAAAATGCTCCATGGCCCTTGTCACCACAATGCTCCAGGACCCGTCATCACAATTCTCCATGGCCCTTGTCATCACAGTGCTCCATGGCGCTTGTCATCACAATGATCCAGAGCCTTAGTGCTTGAGTTGGGATTAGTATCATTGCCTCAGTTAGGGACACTGTCATTGCCTGAATTGGGAGTAGTGTCAGAACCTTAGCTAGGGACAGTGCCAGGGCAAGTTGGGAGTAGTGCCTGTGCCTTAGTTAGGGACAGCGCCAGTGCTTGCGTTGGGAGTAGTGTCAGGGCCATAGTTAGGGACAGTGTCAGTGGCTGAGCTGGGAATAGTGTCAGGGCCTTAGTTACGGACATTGTCAGTGCCTAAGTTGGGATTTTTGTCAGGGTCTTTATTATGGACAGTGTCAGGGCCTGAGTTAAGAGTAGTGTCAAGGCCTTAATTTGGAAGAGTGTCAGTGTCTCAGTTTGGAGTAGTGTCAGACCCTTACTTAGGAACAGCGTCAGTGCCTGAGTTGGGAGTAGTGACATGGCCTAAGTTATGGACAGTGTCAGGGACTGAGTTAGGAATAGTCTCAGGACCTTAGTTAGGGACAGTGTCAGTGACTTTGTTAGGAATAGTGTCAGGGTCTAAGTTAGGAGTAGTCTGAGACCGGTAGTTAGGAACAGTGTCAGGGCCTGAGTTGTGAGTAGTTTCAGGGCCTTAGTTAGAGAAAGTGTCAGTGCCGGAGGTGGGAGTTATGTCAGGGCCTTAGTTAGGGACAGTGTCAGTGCCTGAGTTGGGAGTAGTGTCAGGGCCTAGTTAGGGACAGTGTCAGTGCCTGAGTTGGAAGTAGTGTCAGGGCATTAGGGACAGTGTCAGTGGCTGAGATGGGAGTAGTGTCAGGGTCTTAGTTAGGGAGAGTGTCAGTGCCTGAGTTGGGAATAGTCTCAGGGTCTTTTTTGGGGACAGCATCAGGGCATGAGTTAAAAGTAGAGTCAAGGCCTTAGTTAGGGAGAGTGTCAGTGCCTGTGTTGGGAGAAGTATCAGGCCCTTCGTTAGGGACAGTGTCAGGGTCTCAGGTAGAAGTAGTCTCAGGGCCTTAGTTAGGTAGCGTGTCAGTGCCTAAGTAAGTAGTAGTGGGAGAGCCTTCGTTAGGGACAGCGTCAGTGCCTGTGTTG
Organism: Balaenoptera physalus; assembly: GCF_965194825.1. Lineage (NCBI taxonomy): Eukaryota > Metazoa > Chordata > Mammalia > Artiodactyla > Balaenopteridae > Balaenoptera > Balaenoptera physalus. The sequence goes on from NW_028126387.1 coordinate 940,080, forward strand.
GGAGTAGTGTCAGGGCCTTACTTAGGGACAGCGTCAGTGCCTGAGATAGGAGTAGTGTGATGGCCGTAGTTAGGGACACTCTCAGTGCCAGAGTTGGGGGTAGTGGCAGGCCTCTGTTAGGGACTGTGCCAGGGCCTGAGTTAAGAATAGTGTCAAGTCCTTAGTTAGGGACAGTGTTAGTGCCTGAGTTGAGAGTAATGTCAGGGCCTTAGTTAGGGACAATGTCAGTGCCTGAGTTGGGAGTAGTGTCAGGACCTTAATTAGGGAGAGTGTCAGTGCCTGAGTTGGGAGTAGTGCCAGTGCCTTAGTTAGAGACAGCGCCAGTGCCTGAGTTGGGAGTAGTGTCAGGGCCATAGTTAGGGATGGTGTCAGTTGCTGAGATGGAAGTAGTGTCAGGCCCTTAGTTACGGACAGTGCCAGGGCCTGAGTTGGGATTAGTTTCAGGGTCTTTATTATGGACTGTGTCAGGGCCTGAGTTAAGAGTAGTGTCAAGGCCTTAATTTGGGAGAGTGTCACTGTCTGAGTTGGGAGTAGTGTCAGACCCTTAGTTAAGGGACAGCGTCAGTGTCTGAGTTAGGAATAGTGCCAGAGCCTAAGTTACGGACAGTGCCAGGGCCTGAGTTAGGAGTAGTCTGAGACTGGTAGTTAGTACCCGTGTAAGGGCCTGAGTTGTGAGTAGTTTCAGGGCCTTAGTTAGCGAAAGTGTCAATGCCGGAATTGGGAGTAATGTCAGGGCTTACTTAGGGAGAGTGTCAGTGCCTGAGGTGGAAGTAGTATCAGGGCCTCAGTTAAGGACAGTGTCAGTGCCTGAGTTCGGAGTACTGTCAGGGCATATTTCGGGACAGTCTCAGTGCCTATTTTGGGAGTAGTGTCACGGCCTTAGTTAGTGACATTGTCAGTGCCTGAGTAAGGAGTAGTGTCCGGGCCTTAGTTAGGGACAGTGTCAGTTGCTTAGTTAGGAGTAGTGTCAGGGCCTAAGTTAGGGCCAGTGTCAGTGCCTGAGTCAGGAGTAGAGTCAGGGCCTAAGTTAGGGACAGTGTCATTGCTTGAGATAGGAGTAGTGTCAGGGCCTTAGTTAGGAGTAGCATCAGTGCCTTCGTTAGGTATTGTATCAGCGCCTCAGTTGGGAATAGTTTCAGGGCCTTATTTAGGACAGTGTTAGTGCCTGAGTTAGGAGTTGTGTCGGCCTTAGTTAGGGACCTTTTCAGGGCCTGAGTTAGGAGTAACGTCAGGGCCTTCCTTAAGTATTGTGTCGGCGCCTGAGTTAGGAATAGTGTCAGGGCCTTAGTTAGGGACACTGTCAGGGCATGATTTAGGAGTTGTGTTAGGGCGTGAGCTATGAATAGTGTCAGGGCCTTAGTTAGTGACAGTGTCAGTGCTGAGTTTGGTGTAGTATCAGGGCCTTAGTTAGAGACAGTGTCTCGGCCTGAGTTAGGTGTATGTCAGGGCCTTAGTTAGGGACAGTGTCAGTGGCTGATTTAGGAGTAGTGTCAGAGGCTTTGTTAGGGACAGTGTCAGGGCCTGAGTTAAGAGTAGTGTCACAGCTTTAGTTAGGACCAGTGTCAGGGCCTTAGTTAAGTCCAACATCAGCGCCTATGATAGGAATCAGATCAGGACCTGTGTTACAGGTAATGTCAGGGCCTTATTTAAGAACAGTGTCAGGGCCTGAGTCCTGACTTACTCCTTACTCTCCTCACTAAGGACTTTTGACACTACTGCTAATTCTGGCCCTGATAATGTCCCTAACTAAGGCCCTGACACTTTCCCTGGCTAAGGCCCTGAACTTCTCCTAAGTCAGGCCCTGATACTGTCCCTAACAATGGCCCTGACACTACACCTAACGTAGGCCCCGACATGATACTTAACAAAGGCTTTGTTGCTAGTCCAAACTAAAGCCCTAAAATTGGTCCTAAATAAGTCCTTGACACTAATCGCCTTGAAACTTTCCCTAACGTAGGCGCTGCTACCATCAATATCTAAAGTCCTGACATTATCCTGAGCTAATATCCTGACCCATGTCTTACCAAGGTCCTGAAACTCTCCCAAAGTTAGCCCTGACACTGTCCCTAAGTGAGGCCCTGAGGCTGTCCCTCACAGAGGTCCTGATAATGTCTTTAACTAAACTCTAATGCTGATCTTACAGAGACCCTTATGTTGATCCTATGTCATGCCCTGACGCTGTCTGTAGCTAAGGCCCTGACTCTAGGCATCACTCAGGCCCTGTCGCTCTCCCTAAGTCAGGCTAAGACTCTGTCCCTACCTGAAGCCCTGACGCTGGGCCTAAATTAGGCACTGATGCTCTAATTAGCTATGGTCTTGACAGTATCCCTAGGTCATTTCCTGACACTATCCCTAGATCTTAACCTAAACTTGTCTTTAGCTACTGTCGAGCCTCTTATGCTAACTAAATCCCTGATGCTGTCTCTAACTAAGAGCCTGAAATTAGGCCCGAGGCCGTCAACCTGTCCCTAACTGAGGTTGGAGGCTCATCCTAACTGAGGCGCTGACACTGTCCCTAACTAAAGCCCTGACACTACACCTAACTCAGTCCCTGACACTGTACTTTACAAGGGCTCTGATGCTAGTCCTAACTCAGGCCCTGACACTGTCTCTAAGTAAGGCTCAGAACTTGCCCCTAAATAGGCCCTGCTGTCAGCAATAACTAAAAACTGGACACTAGCCTGAGTTAATATCCTGACATATTTCTAACCAAGGTCCTGACACTGTCCCTAAGAAAGCCCTGTCGCTGTCCCTATGTTAAGAACTGAGGCTGTCCCTAACTCAGGCCCTGAAGCTTTCCCTAACTGAGGCCTTGAAGCTGTGACTAAGTCAGGCCCTGATCATATCTGTAACAAAGACGCTAAGGCTGATCCAACAGAGGCGCTGATTCTGTTCCTAAGTCATGCCCTGACAGTGTCCTCAGCTAAGGGCCTGACGCTAGGCCTCACTCAGGCCCTGTCGCTCTCCCTAAGTCAGGCTCTGATGCTGTCCCTACCTGAATCCCTGACACTGGTTCTAAATCAGGATCTGATACTCTCAGGAACTAAGGTTTTGACACTATGCTTAGGTCCTTTCCTGACACGCTGCCTAGACCATGACCTGACCCTGTCCCTAGCAAATGTCGTGCCTCTTATGCTAACTACAGCCCTGCTGCTGTCCTTAACTAAGGGCCTAAAATTACTCTCGAGGCTGTGACCCTGTCCGTACCTAAGGCCTCGATGTTCGTCCTAATTCAGGGCCTGACACTGTCCCTAACTAAGGCCCTGCTGCCGTCAATATCTAAAGTCCTGACACTATCCTGAGCTAATTTCCTGACCCATCTCTTACCAAGGTCCTGAAACTGTCCCTAAGGAAGCCCTGATGCTGTCTCTAAGTGAGGCCTTGAGGCTGTCCCTAACAGAGGCCCTGAGAATATCTTTAACGTAGCCCCTGAGGCTGATCCTACCGTGGCTCTTATGCTGCTCCTAAGTCATGCCCTGACACTGTCTCTAGCTAAGGCCCTGACGCTAGGCCTCACTCAGGCCCTGTCCCACTCCCGAAGTCAGGCTCTGACGCTCTTCCTACCCGAAGCCCTGACACTCACTGCTCCTAAATTAGGTCCTGATGTGCTAAGTAACTAAGGTCTTGACACTATCCCTAGGTCATTTCCTGACACTCTCCCTAGACCTTAACCTAACCTTCTCTTTAGCTAATGTCCAGATTAGCTGAAGAGATTCTTTAGAACGAGATTCTTTCATCTTCTGAATATAGTTTTCTTCAAAACCTAATTTTTAGAGTGTTACTAACTTTAAACAAAATGTACTCAACTGCTGTGGAATATTCCTTCATAGGAGCGTGCATGGTTCACTTCTGCATCTGCTTGTGGTGGTGTTCAGGTTGCTTTCAGCTGTAGATCCCCTTATGCTAGCTAAATCCCTGATTCTGTCCCTAAATGAGGCCCTGAATTTAGGTCCGAGGCCGTGAACCTGTCCCTAACTGAGGCCTGGAGGCTCGTCCTAATGCAGGCCCTGACACTGTCCCTAACTAAGGCTCTGACACTACACCTAGCTCAGTCACTGTCACTGTACCTAACAAAGGCTCTGATGCTAGTCCTAACTTAGGCCCTGACACTGCCTCTAACTAAGGCCCTGCTGCCGTCAATATCTGAACACCTGATATTCTCCTGAGCTAATAGCCTGACCCATGTCTTCCCAAGGTCCTGAAACTTTCCCAAAGTAAGCCCTGACGCTGTCCCTGAGTGAGGCCTTGAGGCTATCCCTAACGGAGGCCCTGATAATAGCTTTAACGAAGACCCTAATGCTGATCCTACAGAGGCCTTTATGCTGCTCCTAAGTCATGCCCTGATACTGTCCCTTACTCAGGCCCTAAAGATAGGCCTCACTTAGGCCCTGTTGCTGTACCTTAGTTAGGCTCTGATGCTGTCCATACATCAAGCCCTGGCACTGGTCCTGATTAAGGCGCTCACGCTGCTGCTAACTAAGGCCCTGATGCTCTCAATAACTAAGGTCTTCTCGTTATCCCTTGGTCATTTCCTTTCCCTATCTCTGGCCTGGAACCTGACCCTGTCCCGAGATAGTCTCCTGCATCTTATGCTAAATGAAACCCTAATGCTCTCCCTAACTGAGGCCCTGACTACTCCTAACTAAGGCCATGACACTGAATCTAACAAAGGCCCGGAATCTGTCCTTAATATAGGCCCTGCTGCCAGCAATAACTAAAATCCTGACACTCTCCTGAGCTAATATCCTGACTCATTTCTAACCAAGGTCCTGACACTGTCCCTAAGAAAGCCCTGTCGCTGTCTTTAAGTGAAGCCCTGAGGCTGTCTGTAACTCAGACCCTGAAGCTTTCCCTAACTGAGGCCTTGACGCTGTGACTAACTAGGGCTCCGGTCATGTCTTTAACTAAGAACCTAAAGCTGATCCAACAAAGGCACTGATGCTGCTCCTAAGTCATTCCCTGACAGTGTCCCCAGCTAAGGGCCTGACATTAGGCCTCACTCAGGCCCTGTCACTCTCCCTAAGTCAGGCCCTGATGCTGTCCCTACCTGAAGCCCTAACACTGCTTCTGAATAAGTCCCTGAGGGTCTCAGTAACAAAGGTCTTCACACTATCCTTAGGTCATTTCCTGACACGATTCCAAGCCTTTACCCTAACCCTGTCCCGAGCTAATGTCCTACCTCTTATGCTAACTAAAGACCTTATGCTGTGCCTAATTCAGGCACTGAATTTAGTCCCAAGGCCGCTAGACTGTCCCTAACTCGGCTCGATGCCCTTATCGTCACAATGTTCCATGACCACTGTCATCACAATGCTCAACGCCCTTTTCATCAGAATGCTCCACGCCCTTGTCATCACAATGCTCCATAACCCCTGTCATCACAATGCTCCATGACCTTTGTCATCGCAATGCTACATGCCATTGTCATCACAATGCTCCATGCCCTTATCATCACAATGCTCCATGACCCCTTTCATCACAATGCTCCATGACCCTTGTCTAAAATGCTACATGCCTGTGAAATCACAAAGCTCCATGCCCCCTGTCATCACAAGTCTCCATGACTCTTGTCATCACAATGCTTCATGGCCCCTGTCATTCAAAATGCCATATGACCACTGTCATCAAAATGTTCCATGGCCCTTGTCATCACAATGCCCCGTGACCCCTGTCATCACAATGTTCCAGGCCCCCTGTCATCACAATGAGCCATGACCCCTTTCATCACAATGCTCCAGGTCAGTTTTCATCACAATGCTCCATGACCCCTGTCATCACAATGTTCCCTGGCCTTTGTCATCACAATTCTCCATGGCCCCTGTAATCACAGTGCTCCATGACAACGTTCATCACATTGCTCCAGGACCACTGTCATCATAATGCCACATGAGCCCTGTCATCACAATGCTCCATGGCCCTTGTCATCACAATGCTCCATGATCCTTGTAATCAAAACGCTCCTTGACCCTTTCATCACAATGTTACAGTACCCCTTTCTTCACAATGCTCCATGCCGCTGGTCACCACAATGCTCCATGACCTCTGTCATCACAATGCTCCATGTCCCTTGTCATTAAAATGCTCCATGGCCCCTGTCATCACAATGCTGCATGATCCTTATAATCTCAATGCTCCATGGTCCTCGTCATCACAAATCTCCACGCATTTGTCATCACAATGCACCATGACCCCTGTCATCCCAATGCTCCATAGCACTTTTCATCACAATGCTACATGACCACTTTTATCACAATGTTCCATGACCACTTTCATCACAATGCTCCATGACCACTTTCATCACAATGCCCCATGACCCCTGTCATCAAAATGCTCCATGGCCCTTGTCACCACAATGCTCCAGGACCCGTCATCACAATTCTCCATGGCCCTTGTCATCACAGTGCTCCATGGCGCTTGTCATCACAATGATCCAGAGCCTTAGTGCTTGAGTTGGGATTAGTATCATTGCCTCAGTTAGGGACACTGTCATTGCCTGAATTGGGAGTAGTGTCAGAACCTTAGCTAGGGACAGTGCCAGGGCAAGTTGGGAGTAGTGCCTGTGCCTTAGTTAGGGACAGCGCCAGTGCTTGCATTGGGAGTAGTGTCAGGGCCATAGTTAGGGACAGTGTCAGTGGCTGAGCTGGGAATAGTGTCAGGGCCTTAGTTACGGACATTGTCAGTGCCTAAGTTGGGATTTTTGTCAGGGTCTTTATTATGGACAGTGTCAGGGCCTGAGTTAAGAGTAGTGTCAAGGCCTTAATTTGGAAGAGTGTCAGTGTCTCAGTTTGGAGTAGTGTCAGACCCTTACTTAGGAACAGCGTCAGTGACTGAGTTGGGAGTAGTGACATGGCCTAAGTTATGGACAGTGTCAGGGACTGAGTTAGGAATAGTCTCAGGACCTTAGTTAGGGACAGTGTCAGTGACTTTATTAGGAATAGTGTCAGGGTCTAAGTTAGGAGTAGTCTGAGACCGGTAGTTAGGAACAGTGTCAGGGCCTGAGTTGTGAGTAGTTTCAGGGCCTTAGTTAGAGAAAGTGTCAGTGCCGGAGGTGGGAGTTATGTCAGGGCCTTAGTTAGGGACAGTGTCAGTGCCTGAGTTGGAAGTAGTGTCAGGGCATTAGGGACAGTGTCAGTGGCTGAGATGGGAGTAGTGTCAGGGTCTTAGTTAGGGAGAGTGTCAGTGCCTGAGTTGGGAATAGTCTCAGGGTCTTTTTTGGGGACAGCATCAGGGCATGAGTTAAAAGTAGAGTCAAGGCCTTAGTTAGGGAGAGTGTCAGTGCCTGTGTTGGAAGAAGTATCAGGCCCTTCGTTAGGGACAGTGTCAGGGTCTCAGGTAGAAGTAGTCTCAGGGCCTTAGTTAGGTAGCGTGTCAGTGCCTAAGTAAGTAGTAGTGGGAGGGCCTTCGTTAGGGACAGTGTCAATGCCTGTGTTGGGAGTAGTGTCAGAGCCTTAGTTAGGGACAGCGTCAGTGCCTGTGTTGGGAGTAGTGTCCGGGCCTTACTTAGGGACAGCGTCAGTGCCTGAGATAGGAGTAGTGTGATGGCCGTAGTTAGGGACACTCTCAGTGCCAGAGTTGGGGGTAGTGGCAGGCCTCTGTTAGGGACTGTGCCAGGGCCTGAGTTAAGAATAGTGTCAAGTCCTTAGTTAGGGACAGTGTTAGTGCCTGAGTTGAGAGTAATGTCAGGGCCTTAGTTAGGGACAATGTCAGTGCCTGAGTTGGGAGTAGTGTCAGGACCTTAATTAGGGAGAGTGTCAGTGCCTGAGTTGGGAGTAGTGCCAGTGCCTTAGTTAGAGACAGCGCCAGTGCCTGAGTTGGGAGTAGTGTCAGGGCCATAGTTAGGGATGGTGTCAGTTGCTGAGATGGAAGTAGTGTCAGGCCCTTAGTTACGGACAGTGCCAGGGCCTGAGTTGGGATTAGTTTCAGGGTCTTTATTATGGACTGTGTCAGGGCCTGAGTTAAGAGTAGTGTCAAGGCCTTAATTTGGGAGAGTGTCACTGTCTGAGTTGGGAGTAGTTTCAGACCCTTGGTTAAGGGACAGCGTCAGTGTCTGAGTTAGGAATAGTGCCAGAGCCTAAGTTACGGACAGTGCCAGGGCCTGAGTTAGGAGTAGTCTGAGACTGGTAGTTAGTACCCGTGTAAGGTCCTGAGTTGTGAGTAGTTTCAGGGCCTTAGTTAGCGAAAGTGTCAATGCCGGAATTGGGAGTAATGTCAGGGCTTACTTAGGGAGAGTGTCAGTGCCTGAGGTGGAAGTAGTATCAGGGCCTTAGTTAAGGACAGTGTCAGTGCCTGAGTTCGGAGGACTGTCAGGGCATATTTCGGGACAGTCTCAGTGCCTATTTGGGAGTAGTGTCACGGCCTTAGTTAGTGACATTGTCAGTGCCTGAGTAAGGAGTAGTGTCCGGGCCTTAGTTAGGGACAGTGTCAGTTGCTTAGTTAGGAGTAGTGTCAGGGCCTAAGTTAGGGCCAGTGTCAGTGCCTGAGTCAGGAGTAGAGTCAAGGCCTAAGTTAGGGACAGTGTCATTGCTTGAGATAGGAATAGTGTCAGGGCCTTAGTTAGGAGTAGCATCAGTGCCTTCGTTAGGTATTGTATCAGCGCCTCAGTTGGGAATAGTTTCAGGGCCTTATTAAGGACAGTGTTAGTGCCTTAGTTAGGAGTTGTGTCAGCCTTAGTTAGGGACCTTTTCAGGGCCTGAGTTAGGAGTAACGTCAGGGCCTTCCTTAAGTATTGTGTCAGCGCCTGAGTTAGGAAGAGTGTCAGGGCCTTAGTTAGGGACACTGTCAGGGCATGTTTTAGGAGTTGTGTTAGGGCGTGAGCTATGAATAGTGTCAGGGCCTTAGTTAGTGACAGTGTCAGTGCTGAGTTTGGAGTAGTATCAGGGCCTTAGTTAGAGACAGTGTCAGGGCCTGAGTTAGGTGTATGTCAGGGCCTTAGTTAGGGACAGTGTCAGTGCCTGATTTAGGAGTAGTGTCAGAGGCTTTGTTAGGGACAGTGTCAGGGCCTGAGTTAAGAGTAGTGTCACAGCTTTAGTTAGGACCAGTGTCAGGGCCTTAGTTAAGTCCAACATCAGCGCCTATGATAGGAATCAGATCAGGACCTGTGTTACAGGTAATGTCAGGGCCTTATTTAAGAACAGTGTCAGGGCCTGAGTCCTGACTTACTCCTTACTCTCCTCACTGAGGACTTTTGACACTACTGCTAATTCAGGCCCTGATAATGTCCCTAACTAAGGCCCTGACACTTTCCCTGGCTAAGGCCCTGAACTTCTCCTAAGTCAGGCCCTGATACTGTCCCTAACAATGGCCCTGACACTACACCTAACGTAGGCCCCGACACGATACCTAACAAAGGCTTTGTTGCTAGTCCAAACTAAAGCCCTAAAATTGGTCCTAAATAAGTCCTTGACACTAATCGCCTTGAAACTTTCCCTAACGTAGGCGCTGCTACCATCAATATCTAAAGTCCTGACATTATCCTGAGCTAATATCCTGACCCATGTCTTACCAAGGTCCTGAAACTCTCCCAAAGTTAGCCCTGACACTGTCCCTAAGTGAGGCCCTGAGGCTGTCCCTCACAGAGGTCCTGATAATGTCTTTAACTAAACTCTAATGCTGATCTTACAGAGACCCTTATGTTGATCCTATGTCATGCCCTGACGCTGTCCGTAGCTAAGGCCCTGACTCTAGGCATCACTCAGGCCCTGTCGCTCTCCCTAAGTCAGGCTAAGACTCTGTCCCTACCTGAAGCCCTGACGCTGGGCCTAAATTAGGCACTGATGCTCTAATTAGCTATGGTCTTGACAGTATCCCTAGGTCATTTCCTGACACTATCCCTAGATCTTAACCTAAACTTGTCTTTAGCTACTGTCGAGCCTCTTATGCTAACTAAATCCCTGATGCTGTCTCTAACTAAGAGCCTGAAATTAGGCCCGAGGCCGTCAACCTGTCCCTAACTGAGGTTGGAGGCTCATCCTAACTGAGGCGCTGACACTGTCCCTAACTAAAGCCCTGACACTACACCTAACTCAGTCCCTGACACTGTACTTTACAAGGGCTCTGATGCTAGTCCTAACTCAGGCCCTGACACTGTCTCTAAGTAAGGCTCAGAACTTGCCCCTAAATAGGCCCTGCTGTCAGCAATAACTAAAAACTGGACACTAGCCTGAGTTAATATCCTGACATATTTCTAACCAAGGTCCTGACACTGTCCCTAAGAAAGCCCTGTCGCTGTCCCTATGTTAAGAACTGAGGCTGTCCCTAACTCAGGCCCTGAAGCTTTCCCTAACTGAGGCCTTGAAGCTGTGACTAAGTCAGGCCCTGATCATATCTGTAACAAAGACGCTAAGGCTGATCCAACAGAGGCGCTGATTCTGTTCCTAAGTCATGCCCTGACAGTGTCCTCAGCTAAGGGCCTGAAGCTAGGCCTCACTCAGGCCCTGTCACTCTCCCTAAGTCAGGCTCTGATGCTGTCCCTACCTGAAGCCCTGACACTGGTTCTAAATAAGGATCTGATACTCTCAGGAACTAAGGTTTTGACACTATGCTTAGGTCCTTTCCTGACACGCTGCCTAGACCATGACCTGACCCTGTCCCTAGCAAATGTCGTGCCTCTTATGCTAACTACAGCCCTGCTGCTGTCCTTAACTAAGGGCCTAAAATTACTCTCGAGGCTGTGACCCTGTCCGTACCTAAGGCCTCGATGTTCGTCCTAATTCAGGGCCTGACACTGTCCCTAACTAAGGCCCTGCTGCCGTCAATATCTAAAGTCCTGACACTATCCTGAGCTAATTTCCTGACCCATCTCTTACCAAGGTCCTGAAACTGTCCCTAAGGAAGCCCTGATGCTGTCTCTAAGTGAGGCCTTGAGGCTGTCCCTAACAGAGGCCCTGAGAATATCTTTAACGTAGCCCCTGAGGCTGATCCTACCGTGGCTCTTATGCTGCTCCTAAGTCATGCCCTGACACTGTCTCTAGCTAAGGCCCTGACGCTAGGCCTCACTCAGGCCCTGTCCCACTCCCGAAGTCAGGCTCTGACGCTCTTCCTACCCGAAGCCCTGACACTCACTGCTCCTAAATTAGGTCCTGATGTGCTAAGTAACGAAGGTCTTGACACTATCCCTAGGTCATTTCCTGACACTCTCCCTAGACCTTAACCTAACCTTCTCTTTAGCTAATGTCGAGATTAGCTAAAGAGATTCTTTAGAACGAGATTCTTTCATCTTCTGAATATAGTTTTCTTCAAAACCTAATTTTTAGAGTGTTACTAACTTTAAACAAAATGTACTCAACTGCTGTGGAATATTCCTTCATAGGAGCGTGCATGGTTCACTTCTGCATCTGCTTGTGGTGGTGTTCAGGTTGCTTTCAGCTGTAGATCCCCTTATGCTAGCTAAATCCCTGATTCTGTCCCTAAATGAGGCCCTGAATTTAGGTCCGAGGCCGTGAACCTGTCCCTAAATGAGGCCTGGAGGCTCGTCCTAATGCAGGCCCTGACACTGTCCCTAACTAAGGCTCTGACACTACACCTAGCTCAGTCACTGTCACTGTACCTAACAAAGGCTCTGATGCTAGTCCTAACTTAGGCCCTGACACTGCCTCTAACTAAGGCCCTGCTGCCGTCAATATCTGAACACCTGATATTCTCCTGAGCTAATAGCCTGACCCATGTCTTCCCAAGGTCCTGAAACTTTCCCAAAGTAAGCCCTGACGCTGTCCCTGAGTGAGGCCTTGAGGCTATCCCTAACGGAGGCCCTGATAATAGCTTTAACGAAGACCCTAATGCTGATCCTACAGAGGCCTTTATGCTGCTCCTAAGTCATGCCCTGATACTGTCCCTTACTCAGGCCCTAAAGATAGGCCTCACTTAGGCCCTGTTGCTGTACCTTAGTTAGGCTCTGATGCTGTCCATACATCAAGCCCTGGCACTGGTCCTGATTAAGGCGCTCACGCTGCTGCTAACTAAGGCCCTGATGCTCTCAATAACTAAGGTCTTCTCGTTATCCCTTGGTCATTTCCTTTCCCTATCTCTGGCCTGGAACCTGACCCTGTCCCGAGATAGTCTCCTGCATCTTATGCTAAATGAAACCCTAATGCTCTCCCTAACTGAGGCCCTGACTACTCCTAACTAAGGCCATGACACTGAATCTAACAAAGGCCCGGAATCTGTCCTTAATATAGGCCCTGCTGCCAGCAATAACTAAAATCCTGACACTCTCCTGAGCTAATATCCTGACTCATTTCTAACCAAGGTCCTGACACTGTCCCAAAGAAAGCCCTGTCGCTGTCTTTAAGTGAAGCCCTGAGGCTGTCTGTAACTCAGACCCTGAAGCTTTCCCTAACTGAGGCCTTGACGCTGTGACTAACTAGGGCTCCGGTCATGTCTTTAACTAAGAACCTAAAGCTGATCCAACAAAGGCACTGATGCTGCTCCTAAGTCATTCCCTGACAGTGTCCCCAGCTAAGGGCCTGACATTAGGCCTCACTCAGGCCCTGTCACTCTCCCTAAGTCAGGCCCTGATGCTGTCCCTACCTGAAGCCCTAACACTGCTTCTGAATAAGTCCCTGAGGGTCTCAGTAACAAAGGTCTTCACACTATCCTTAGGTCATTTCCTGACACGATTCCAAGCCTTTACCCTAACCCTGTCCCGAGCTAATGTCCTACCTCTTATGCTAACTAAAGACCTTATGCTGTGCCTAATTCAGGCACTGAATTTAGTCCCAAGGCCGCTAGACTGTCCCTAACTCGGCTCGATGCCCTTATCGTCACAATGTTCCATGACCACTGTCATCACAATGCTCAACGCCCTTTTCATCAGAATGCTCCACGCCCTTGTCATCACAATGCTCCATAACCCCTGTCATCACAATGCTCCATGACCTTTGTCATCGCAATGCTACATGCCATTGTCATCACAATGCTCCATGCCCTTATCATCACAATGCTCCATGACCCCTTTCATCACAATGCTCCATGACCCTTGTCTAAAATGCTACATGCCTGTGAAATCACAAAGCTCCATGCCCCCTGTCATCACAAGTCTCCATGACTCTTGTCATCACAATGCTTCATGGCCCCTGTCATTCAAAATGCCATATGACCACTGTCATCAAAATGTTCCATGGCCCTTGTCATCACAATGCCCCGTGACCCCTGTCATCACAATGTTCCAGGCCCCCTGTCATCACAATGAGCCATGACCCCTTTCATCACAATGCTCCAGGTCAGTTTTCATCACAATGCTCCATGACCCCTGTCATCACAATGTTCCCTGGCCTTTGTCATCACAATTCTCCATGGCCCCTGTAATCACAGTGCTCCATGACAACGTTCATCACATTGCTCCAGGACCACTGTCATCATAATGCCACATGAGCCCTGTCATCACAATGCTCCATGGCCCTTGTCATCACAATGCTCCATGATCCTTGTAATCAAAACGCTCCTTGACCCTTTCATCACAATGTTACAGTACCCCTTTCTTCACAATGCTCCATGCCGCTGGTCACCACAATGCTCCATGACCTCTGTCATCACAATGCTCCATGTCCCTTGTCATTAAAATGCTCCATGGCCCCTGTCATCACAATGCTGCATGATCCTTATAATCTCAATGCTCCATGGTCCTCGTCATCACAAATCTCCACGCATTTGTCATCACAATGCACCATGACCCCTGTCATCCCAATGCTCCATAGCACTTTTCATCACAATGCTACATGACCACTTTTATCACAATGTTCCATGACCACTTTCATCACAATGCTCCATGACCACTTTCATCACAATGCCCCATGACCCCTGTCATCAAAATGCTCCATGGCCCTTGTCACCACAATGCTCCAGGACCCGTCATCACAATTCTCCATGGCCCTTGTCATCACAGTGCTCCATGGCGCTTGTCATCACAATGATCCAGAGCCTTAGTGCTTGAGTTGGGATTAGTATCATTGCCTCAGTTAGGGACACTGTCATTGCCTGAATTGGGAGTAGTGTCAGAACCTTAGCTAGGGACAGTGCCAGGGCAAGTTGGGAGTAGTGCCTGTGCCTTAGTTAGGGACAGCGCCAGTGCTTGCATTGGGAGTAGTGTCAGGGCCATAGTTAGGGACAGTGTCAGTGGCTGAGCTGGGAATAGTGTCAGGGCCTTAGTTACGGACATTGTCAGTGCCTAAGTTGGGATTTTTGTCAGGGTCTTTATTATGGACAGTGTCAGGGCCTGAGTTAAGAGTAGTGTCAAGGCCTTAATTTGGAAGAGTGTCAGTGTCTCAGTTTGGAGTAGTGTCAGACCCTTACTTAGGAACAGCGTCAGTGACTGAGTTGGGAGTAGTGACATGGCCTAAGTTATGGACAGTGTCAGGGACTGAGTTAGGAATAGTCTCAGGACCTTAGTTAGGGACAGTGTCAGTGACTTTATTAGGAATAGTGTCAGGGTCTAAGTTAGGAGTAGTCTGAGACCGGTAGTTAGGAACAGTGTCAGGGCCTGAGTTGTGAGTAGTTTCAGGGCCTTAGTTAGAGAAAGTGTCAGTGCCGGAGGTGGGAGTTATGTCAGGGCCTTAGTTAGGGACAGTGTCAGTGCCTGAGTTGGAAGTAGTGTCAGGGCATTAGGGACAGTGTCAGTGGCTGAGATGGGAGTAGTGTCAGGGTCTTAGTTAGGGAGAGTGTCAGTGCCTGAGTTGGGAATAGTCTCAGGGTCTTTTTTGGGGACAGCATCAGGGCATGAGTTAAAAGTAGAGTCAAGGCCTTAGTTAGGGAGAGTGTCAGTGCCTGTGTTGGAAGAAGTATCAGGCCCTTCGTTAGGGACAGTGTCAGGGTCTCAGGTAGAAGTAGTCTCAGGGCCTTAGTTAGGTAGCGTGTCAGTGCCTAAGTAAGTAGTAGTGGGAGGGCCTTCGTTAGGGACAGTGTCAATGCCTGTGTTGGGAGTAGTGTCAGAGCCTTAGTTAGGGACAGCGTCAGTGCCTGTGTTGGGAGTAGTGTCCGGGCCTTACTTAGGGACAGCGTCAGTGCCTGAGATAGGAGTAGTGTGATGGCCGTAGTTAGGGACACTCTCAGTGCCAGAGTTGGGGGTAGTGGCAGGCCTCTGTTAGGGACTGTGCCAGGGCCTGAGTTAAGAATAGTGTCAAGTCCTTAGTTAGGGACAGTGTTAGTGCCTGAGTTGAGAGTAATGTCAGGGCCTTAGTTAGGGACAATGTCAGTGCCTGAGTTGGGAGTAGTGTCAGGACCTTAATTAGGGAGAGTGTCAGTGCCTGAGTTGGGAGTAGTGCCAGTGCCTTAGTTAGAGACAGCGCCAGTGCCTGAGTTGGGAGTAGTGTCAGGGCCATAGTTAGGGATGGTGTCAGTTGCTGAGATGGAAGTAGTGTCAGGCCCTTAGTTACGGACAGTGCCAGGGCCTGAGTTGGGATTAGTTTCAGGGTCTTTATTATGGACTGTGTCAGGGCCTGAGTTAAGAGTAGTGTCAAGGCCTTAATTTGGGAGAGTGTCACTGTCTGAGTTGGGAGTAGTTTCAGACCCTTGGTTAAGGGACAGCGTCAGTGTCTGAGTTAGGAATAGTGCCAGAGCCTAAGTTACGGACAGTGCCAGGGCCTGAGTTAGGAGTAGTCTGAGACTGGTAGTTAGTACCCGTGTAAGGTCCTGAGTTGTGAGTAGTTTCAGGGCCTTAGTTAGCGAAAGTGTCAATGCCGGAATTGGGAGTAATGTCAGGGCTTACTTAGGGAGAGTGTCAGTGCCTGAGGTGGAAGTAGTATCAGGGCCTTAGTTAAGGACAGTGTCAGTGCCTGAGTTCGGAGGACTGTCAGGGCATATTTCGGGACAGTCTCAGTGCCTATTTGGGAGTAGTGTCACGGCCTTAGTTAGTGACATTGTCAGTGCCTGAGTAAGGAGTAGTGTCCGGGCCTTAGTTAGGGACAGTGTCAGTTGCTTAGTTAGGAGTAGTGTCAGGGCCTAAGTTAGGGCCAGTGTCAGTGCCTGAGTCAGGAGTAGAGTCAAGGCCTAAGTTAGGGACAGTGTCATTGCTTGAGATAGGAATAGTGTCAGGGCCTTAGTTAGGAGTAGCATCAGTGCCTTCGTTAGGTATTGTATCAGCGCCTCAGTTGGGAATAGTTTCAGGGCCTTATTAAGGACAGTGTTAGTGCCTGAGTTAGGAGTTGTGTCAGCCTTAGTTAGGGACCTTTTCAGGGCCTGAGTTAGGAGTAACGTCAGGGCCTTCCTTAAGTATTGTGTCAGCGCCTGAGTTAGGAAGAGTGTCAGGGCCTTAGTTAGGGACACTGTCAGGGCATGTTTTAGGAGTTGTGTTAGGGCGTGAGCTATGAATAGTGTCAGGGCCTTAGTTAGTGACAGTGTCAGTGCTGAGTTTGGAGTAGTATCAGGGCCTTAGTTAGAGACAGTGTCAGGGCCTGAGTTAGGTGTATGTCAGGGCCTTAGTTAGGGACAGTGTCAGTGCCTGATTTAGGAGTAGTGTCAGAGGCTTTGTTAGGGACAGTGTCAGGGCCTGAGTTAAGAGTAGTGTCACAGCTTTAGTTAGGACCAGTGTCAGGGCCTTAGTTAAGTCCAACATCAGCGCCTATGATAGGAATCAGATCAGGACCTGTGTTACAGGTAATGTCAGGGCCTTATTTAAGAACAGTGTCAGGGCCTGAGTCCTGACTTACTCCTTACTCTCCTCACTGAGGACTTTTGACACTACTGCTAATTCAGGCCCTGATAATGTCCCTAACTAAGGCCCTGACACTTTCCCTGGCTAAGGCCCTGAACTTCTCCTAAGTCAGGCCCTGATACTGTCCCTAACAATGGCCCTGACACTACACCTAACGTAGGCCCCGACACGATACCTAACAAAGGCTTTGTTGCTAGTCCAAACTAAAGCCCTAAAATTGGTCCTAAATAAGTCCTTGACACTAATCGCCTTGAAACTTTCCCTAACGTAGGCGCTGCTACCATCAATATCTAAAGTCCTGACATTATCCTGAGCTAATATCCTGACCCATGTCTTACCAAGGTCCTGAAACTCTCCCAAAGTTAGCCCTGACACTGTCCCTAAGTGAGGCCCTGAGGCTGTCCCTCACAGAGGTCCTGATAATGTCTTTAACTAAACTCTAATGCTGATCTTACAGAGACCCTTATGTTGATCCTATGTCATGCCCTGACGCTGTCCGTAGCTAAGGCCCTGACTCTAGGCATCACTCAGGCCCTGTCGCTCTCCCTAAGTCAGGCTAAGACTCTGTCCCTACCTGAAGCCCTGACGCTGGGCCTAAATTAGGCACTGATGCTCTAATTAGCTATGGTCTTGACAGTATCCCTAGGTCATTTCCTGACACTATCCCTAGATCTTAACCTAAACTTGTCTTTAGCTACTGTCGAGCCTCTTATGCTAACTAAATCCCTGATGCTGTCTCTAACTAAGAGCCTGAAATTAGGCCCGAGGCCGTCAACCTGTCCCTAACTGAGGTTGGAGGCTCATCCTAACTGAGGCGCTGACACTGTCCCTAACTAAAGCCCTGACACTACACCTAACTCAGTCCCTGACACTGTACTTTACAAGGGCTCTGATGCTAGTCCTAACTCAGGCCCTGACACTGTCTCTAAGTAAGGCTCAGAACTTGCCCCTAAATAGGCCCTGCTGTCAGCAATAACTAAAAACTGGACACTAGCCTGAGTTAATATCCTGACATATTTCTAACCAAGGTCCTGACACTGTCCCTAAGAAAGCCCTGTCGCTGTCCCTATGTTAAGAACTGAGGCTGTCCCTAACTCAGGCCCTGAAGCTTTCCCTAACTGAGGCCTTGAAGCTGTGACTAAGTCAGGCCCTGATCATATCTGTAACAAAGACGCTAAGGCTGATCCAACAGAGGCGCTGATTCTGTTCCTAAGTCATGCCCTGACAGTGTCCTCAGCTAAGGGCCTGAAGCTAGGCCTCACTCAGGCCCTGTCACTCTCCCTAAGTCAGGCTCTGATGCTGTCCCTACCTGAAGCCCTGACACTGGTTCTAAATAAGGATCTGATACTCTCAGGAACTAAGGTTTTGACACTATGCTTAGGTCCTTTCCTGACACGCTGCCTAGACCATGACCTGACCCTGTCCCTAGCAAATGTCGTGCCTCTTATGCTAACTACAGCCCTGCTGCTGTCCTTAACTAAGGGCCTAAAATTACTCTCGAGGCTGTGACCCTGTCCGTACCTAAGGCCTCGATGTTCGTCCTAATTCAGGGCCTGACACTGTCCCTAACTAAGGCCCTGCTGCCGTCAATATCTAAAGTCCTGACACTATCCTGAGCTAATTTCCTGACCCATCTCTTACCAAGGTCCTGAAACTGTCCCTAAGGAAGCCCTGATGCTGTCTCTAAGTGAGGCCTTGAGGCTGTCCCTAACAGAGGCCCTGAGAATATCTTTAACGTAGCCCCTGAGGCTGATCCTACCGTGGCTCTTATGCTGCTCCTAAGTCATGCCCTGACACTGTCTCTAGCTAAGGCCCTGACGCTAGGCCTCACTCAGGCCCTGTCCCACTCCCGAAGTCAGGCTCTGACGCTCTTCCTACCCGAAGCCCTGACACTCACTGCTCCTAAATTAGGTCCTGATGTGCTAAGTAACGAAGGTCTTGACACTATCCCTAGGTCATTTCCTGACACTCTCCCTAGACCTTAACCTAACCTTCTCTTTAGCTAATGTCGAGATTAGCTAAAGAGATTCTTTAGAACGAGATTCTTTCATCTTCTGAATATAGTTTTCTTCAAAACCTAATTTTTAGAGTGTTACTAACTTTAAACAAAATGTACTCAACTGCTGTGGAATATTCCTTCATAGGAGCGTGCATGGTTCACTTCTGCATCTGCTTGTGGTGGTGTTCAGGTTGCTTTCAGCTGTAGATCCCCTTATGCTAGCTAAATCCCTGATTCTGTCCCTAAATGAGGCCCTGAATTTAGGTCCGAGGCCGTGAACCTGTCCCTAAATGAGGCCTGGAGGCTCGTCCTAATGCAGGCCCTGACACTGTCCCTAACTAAGGCTCTGACACTACACCTAGCTCAGTCACTGTCACTGTACCTAACAAAGGCTCTGATGCTAGTCCTAACTTAGGCCCTGACACTGCCTCTAACTAAGGCCCTGCTGCCGTCAATATCTGAACACCTGATATTCTCCTGAGCTAATAGCCTGACCCATGTCTTCCCAAGGTCCTGAAACTTTCCCAAAGTAAGCCCTGACGCTGTCCCTAAGTGAGGCCTTGAGGCTATCCCTAACGGAGGCCCTGATAATAGCTTTAACGAAGACCCTAATGCTGATCCTACAGAGGCCTTTATGCTGCTCCTAAGTCATGCCCTGATACTGTCCCTTACTCAGGCCCTAAAGATAGGCCTCACTTAGGCCCTGTTGCTGTACCTTAGTTAGGCTCTGATGCTGTCCATACATCAAGCCCTGGCACTGGTCCTGATTAAGGTGCTCACGCTGCTGCTAACTAAGGCCCTGATGCTCTCAATAACTAAGGTCTTCTCGTTATCCCTTGGTCATTTCCTTTCCCTATCTCTGGCCTGGAACCTGACCCTGTCCCGAGATAGTCTCCTGCATCTTATGCTAAATGAAACCCTAATGCTCTCCCTAACTGAGGCCCTGACTACTCCTAACTAAGGCCATGACACTGAATCTAACAAAGGCCCGGAATCTGTCCTTAATATAGGCCCTGCTGCCAGCAATAACTAAAATCCTGACACTCTCCTGAGCTAATATCCTGACTCATTTCTAACCAAGGTCCTGACACTGTCCCTAAGAAAGCCCTGTCGCTGTCTTTAAGTGAAGCCCTGAGGCTGTCTGTAACTCAGACCCTGAAGCTTTCCCTAACTGAGGCCTTGACGCTGTGACTAACTAGGGCTCCGGTCATGTCTTTAACTAAGAACCTAAAGCTGATCCAACAAAGGCACTGATGCTGCTCCTAAGTCATTCCCTGACAGTGTCCCCAGCTAAGGGCCTGACATTAGGCCTCACTCAGGCCCTGTCGCTCTCCCTAAGTCAGGCCCTGATGCTGTCCCTACCTGAAGCCCTAACACTGCTTCTGAATAAGTCCCTGAGGGTCTCAGTAACAAAGGTCTTCACACTATCCTTAGGTCATTTCCTGACACGATTCCAAGCCTTTACCCTAACCCTGTCCCGAGCTAATGTCCTACCTCTTATGCTAACTAAAGACCTTATGCTGTGCCTAATTCAGGCACTGAATTTAGTCCCAAGGCCGCTAGACTGTCCCTAACTCGGCTCGATGCCCTTATCGTCACAATGTTCCATGACCACTGTCATCACAATGCTCAACGCCCTTTTCATCAGAATGCTCCACGCCCTTGTCATCACAATGCTCCATAACCCCTGTCATCACAATGCTCCATGACCTTTGTCATCGCAATGCTACATGCCATTGTCATCACAATGCTCCATGCCCTTATCATCACAATGCTCCATGACCCCTTTCATCACAATGCTCCATGACCCTTGTCTAAAATGCTACATGCCTGTGAAATCACAAAGCTCCATGCCCCCTGTCATCACAAGTCTCCATGACTCTTGTCATCACAATGCTTCATGGCCCCTGTCATTCAAAATGCCATATGACCACTGTCATCAAAATGTTCCATGGCCCTTGTCATCACAATGCCCCGTGACCCCTGTCATCACAATGTTCCAGGCCCCCTGTCATCACAATGAGCCATGACCCCTTTCATCACAATGCTCCAGGTCAGTTTTCATCACAATGCTCCATGACCCCTGTCATCACAATGTTCCCTGGCCTTTGTCATCACAATTCTCCATGGCCCCTGTAATCACAGTGCTCCATGACAACGTTCATCACATTGCTCCAGGACCACTGTCATCATAATGCCACATGAGCCCTGTCATCACAATGCTCCATGGCCCTTGTCATCACAATGCTCCATGATCCTTGTAATCAAAATGCTCCTTGACCCTTTCATCACAATGTTACAGTACCCCTTTCTTCACAATGCTCCATGCCGCTGGTCACCACAATGCTCCATGACCTCTGTCATGACAATGCTCCATGTCCCTTGTCATTAAAATGCTCCATGGCCCCTGTCATCACAATGCTGCATGATCCTTATAATCTCAATGCTCCATGGTCCTCGTCATCACAAATCTCCACGCATTTGTCATCACAATGCTCCATGACCCCTGTCATCCCAATGCTCCATAGCACTTTTCATCACAATGCTCCATGACCACTTTCATCACAATGCCCCATGACCCCTGTCATCAAAATGCTCCATGGCCCTTGTCACCACAATGCTCCAGGACCCGTCATCACAATTCTCCATGGCCCTTGTCATCACAGTGCTCCATGGCGCTTGTCATCACAATGATCCAGAGCCTTAGTGCTTGAGTTGGGATTAGTATCATTGCCTCAGTTAGGGACACTGTCATTGCCTGAATTGGGAGTAGTGTCAGAACCTTAGCTAGGGACAGTGCCAGGGCAAGTTGGGAGTAGTGCCTGTGCCTTAGTTAGGGACAGCGCCAGTGCTTGCGTTGGGAGTAGTGTCAGGGCCATAGTTAGGGACAGTGTCAGTGGCTGAGCTGGGAATAGTGTCAGGGCCTTAGTTACGGACATTGTCAGTGCCTAAGTTGGGATTTTTGTCAGGGTCTTTATTATGGACAGTGTCAGGGCCTGAGTTAAGAGTAGTGTCAAGGCCTTAATTTGGAAGAGTGTCAGTGTCTCAGTTTGGAATAGTGTCAGACCCTTACTTAGGAACAGCGTCAGTGCCTGAGTTGGGAGTAGTGACATGGCCTAAGTTATGGACAGTGTCAGGGACTGAGTTAGGAATAGTCTCAGGACCTTAGTTAGGGACAGTGTCAGTGACTTTGTTAGGAATAGTGTCAGGGTCTAAGTTAGGAGTAGTCTGAGACCGGTAGTTAGGAACAGTGTCAGGGCCTGAGTTGTGAGTAGTTTCAGGGCCTTAGTTAGAGAAAGTGTCAGTGCCGGAGGTGGGAGTTATGTCAGGGCCTTAGTTAGGGACAGTGTCAGTGCCTGAGTTGGGAGTAGTGTCAGGGCCTAGTTAGGGACAGTGTCAGTGCCTGAGTTGGAAGTAGTGTCAGGGCATTAGGGACAGTGTCAGTGGCTGAGATGGGAGTAGTGTCAGGGTCTTAGTTAGGGAGAGTGTCAGTGCCTGAGTTGGGAATAGTCTCAGGGTCTTTTTTGGGGACAGCATCAGGGCATGAGTTAAAAGTAGAGTCAAGGCCTTAGTTAGGGAGAGTGTCAGTGCCTGTGTTGGGAGAAGTATCAGGCCCTTCGTTAGGGACAGTGTCAGGGTCTCAGGTAGAAGTAGTCTCAGGGCCTTAGTTAGGTAGCGTGTCAGTGCCTAAGTAAGTAGTAGTGGGAGAGCCTTCGTTAGGGACAGCGTCAGTGCCTGTGTTGGGAGTAGTGTCAGGGCCTTACTTAGGGACAGCGTCAGTGCCTGAGATAGGAGTAGTGTGATGGCCGTAGTTAGGGACACTCTCAGTGCCAGAGTTGGGGGTAGTGGCAGGCCTCTGTTAGGGACTGTGCCAGGGCCTGAGTTAAGAATAGTGTCAAGTCCTTAGTTAGGGACAGTGTTAGTGCCTGAGTTGAGAGTAATGTCAGGGCCTTAGTTAGGGACAATGTCAGTGCCTGAGTTGGGAGTAGTGTCAGGACCTTAATTAGGGAGAGTGTCAGTGCCTGAGTTGGGAGTAGTGCCAGTGCCTTAGTTAGAGACAGCGCCAGTGCCTGAGTTGGGAGTAGTGTCAGGGCCATAGCTAGGGATGGTGTCAGTTGCTGAGATGGAAGTAGTGTCAGGCCCTTAGTTACGGACAGTGCCAGGGCCTGAGTTGGGATTAGTTTCAGGGTCTTTATTATGGACTGTGTCAGGGCCTGAGTTAAGAGTAGTGTCAAGGCCTTAATTTGGGAGAGTGTCACTGTCTGAGTTGGGAGTAGTGTCAGACCCTTAGTTAAGGGACAGCGTCAGTGTCTGAGTTAGGAATAGTGCCAGAGCCTAAGTTACGGACAGTGCCAGGGCCTGAGTTAGGAGTAGTCTGAGACTGGTAGTTAGTACCCGTGTAAGGGCCTGAGTTGTGAGTAGTTTCAGGGCCTTAGTTAGCGAAAGTGTCAATGCCGGAATTGGGAGTAATGTCAGGGCTTACTTAGGGAGAGTGTCAGTGCCTGAGGTGGAAGTAGTATCAGGGCCTCAGTTAAGGACAGTGTCAGTGCCTGAGTTCGGAGTACTGTCAGGGCATATTTCGGGACAGTCTCAGTGCCTATTTTGGGAGTAGTGTCACGGCCTTAGTTAGTGACATTGTCAGTGCCTGAGTAAGGAGTAGTGTCCGGGCCTTAGTTAGGGACAGTGTCAGTTGCTTAGTTAGGAGTAGTGTCAGGGCCTAAGTTAGGGCCAGTGTCAGTGCCTGAGTCAGGAGTAGAGTCAGGCCTAAGTTAGGGACAGTGTCATTGCTTGAGATAGGAGTAGTGTCAGGGCCTTAGTTAGGAGTAGCATCAGTGCCTTCGTTAGGTATTGTATCAGCGCCTCAGTTGGGAATAGTTTCAGGGCCTTATTTAGGACAGTGTTAGTGCCTGAGTTAGGAGTTGTGTCGGCCTTAGTTAGGGACCTTTTCAGGGCCTGAGTTAGGAGTAACGTCAGGGCCTTCCTTAAGTATTGTGTCGGCGCCTGAGTTAGGAATAGTGTCAGGGCCTTAGTTAGGGACACTGTCAGGGCATGATTTAGGAGTTGTGTTAGGGCGTGAGCTATGAATAGTGTCAGGGCCTTAGTTAGTGACAGTGTCAGTGCTGAGTTTGGTGTAGTATCAGGGCCTTAGTTAGAGACAGTGTCTCGGCCTGAGTTAGGTGTATGTCAGGGCCTTAGTTAGGGACAGTGTCAGTGGCTGATTTAGGAGTAGTGTCAGAGGCTTTGTTAGGGACAGTGTCAGGGCCTGAGTTAAGAGTAGTGTCACAGCTTTAGTTAGGACCAGTGTCAGGGCCTTAGTTAAGTCCAACATCAGCGCCTATGATAGGAATCAGATCAGGACCTGTGTTACAGGTAATGTCAGGGCCTTATTTAAGAACAGTGTCAGGGCCTGAGTCCTGACTTACTCCTTACTCTCCTCACTAAGGACTTTTGACACTACTGCTAATTCTGGCCCTGATAATGTCCCTAACTAAGGCCCTGACACTTTCCCTGGCTAAGGCCCTGAACTTCTCCTAAGTCAGGCCCTGATACTGTCCCTAACAATGGCCCTGACACTACACCTAACGTAGGCCCCGACATGATACTTAACAAAGGCTTTGTTGCTAGTCCAAACTAAAGCCCTAAAATTGGTCCTAAATAAGTCCTTGACACTAATCGCCTTGAAACTTTCCCTAACGTAGGCGCTGCTACCATCAATATCTAAAGTCCTGACATTATCCTGAGCTAATATCCTGACCCATGTCTTACCAAGGTCCTGAAACTCTCCCAAAGTTAGCCCTGACACTGTCCCTAAGTGAGGCCCTGAGGCTGTCCCTCACAGAGGTCCTGATAATGTCTTTAACTAAACTCTAATGCTGATCTTACAGAGACCCTTATGTTGATCCTATGTCATGCCCTGACGCTGTCTGTAGCTAAGGCCCTGACTCTAGGCATCACTCAGGCCCTGTCGCTCTCCCTAAGTCAGGCTAAGACTCTGTCCCTACCTGAAGCCCTGACGCTGGGCCTAAATTAGGCACTGATGCTCTAATTAGCTATGGTCTTGACAGTATCCCTAGGTCATTTCCTGACACTATCCCTAGATCTTAACCTAAACTTGTCTTTAGCTACTGTCGAGCCTCTTATGCTAACTAAATCCCTGATGCTGTCTCTAACTAAGAGCCTGAAATTAGGCCCGAGGCCGTCAACCTGTCCCTAACTGAGGTTGGAGGCTCATCCTAACTGAGGCGCTGACACTGTCCCTAACTAAAGCCCTGACACTACACCTAACTCAGTCCCTGACACTGTACTTTACAAGGGCTCTGATGCTAGTCCTAACTCAGGCCCTGACACTGTCTCTAAGTAAGGCTCAGAACTTGCCCCTAAATAGGCCCTGCTGTCAGCAATAACTAAAAACTGGACACTAGCCTGAGTTAATATCCTCACATATTTCTAACCAAGGTCCTGACACTGTCCCTAAGAAAGCCCTGTCGCTGTCCCTATGTTAAGAACTGAGGCTGTCCCTAACTCAGGCCCTGAAGCTTTCCCTAACTGAGGCCTTGAAGCTGTGACTAAGTCAGGCCCTGATCATATCTGTAACAAAGACGCTAAGGCTGATCCAACAGAGGCGCTGATTCTGTTCCTAAGTCATGCCCTGACAGTGTCCTCAGCTAAGGGCCTGACGCTAGGCCTCACTCAGGCCCTGTCGCTCTCCCTAAGTCAGGCTCTGATGCTGTCCCTACCTGAAGCCCTGACACTGGTTCTAAATAAGGATCTGATACTCTCAGGAACTAAGGTTTTGACACTATGCTTAGGTCCTTTCCTGACACGCTGCCTAGACCATAACCTGACCCTGTCCCTAGCAAATGTCGTGCCTCTTATGCTAACTACAGCCCTGCTGCTGTCCTTAACTAAGGGCCTAAAATTACTCTCGAGGCTGTGACCCTGTCCGTACCTAAGGCCTCGATGTTCGTCCTAATTCAGGGCCTGCCACTGTCCCTAACTAAGGCCCTGCTGCCGTCAATATCTAAAGTCCTGACACTATCCTGAGCTAATTTCCTGACCCATCTCTTACCAAGGTCCTGAAACTGTCCCTAAGGAAGCCCTGATGCTGTCTCTAAGTGAGGCCTTGAGGCTGTCCCTAACAGAGGCCCTGAGAATATCTTTAACGTAGCCCCTGAGGCTGATCCTACCGTGGCTCTTATGCTGCTCCTAAGTCATGCCCTGACACTGTCTCTAGCTAAGGCCCTGACGCTAGGCCTCACTCAGGCCCTGTCCCACTCCCGAAGTCAGGCTCTGACGCTCTTCCTACCCGAAGCCCTGACACTCACTGCTCCTAAATTAGGTCCTGATGTGCTAAGTAACGAAGGTCTTGACACTATCCCTAGGTCATTTCCTGACACTCTCCCTAGACCTTAACCTAACCTTCTCTTTAGCTAATGTCGAGATTAGCTAAAGAGATTCTTTAGAACGAGATTCTTTCATCTTCTGAATATAGTTTTCTTCAAAACCTAATTTTTAGAGTGTTACTAACTTTAAACAAAATGTACTCAACTGCTGTGGAATATTCCTTCATAGGAGCGTGCATGGTTCACTTCTGCATCTGCTTGTGGTGGTGTTCAGGTTGCTTTCAGCTGTAGATCCCCTTATGCTAGCTAAATCCCTGATTCTGTCCCTAAATGAGGCCCTGAATTTAGGTCCGAGGCCGTGAACCTGTCCCTAACTGAGGCCTGGAGGCTCGTCCTAATGCAGGCCCTGACACTGTCCCTAACTAAGGCTCTGACACTACACCTAGCTCAGTCACTGTCACTGTACCTAACAAAGGCTCTGATGCTAGTCCTAACTTAGGCCCTGACACTGCCTCTAACTAAGGCCCTGCTGCCGTCAATATCTGAACACCTGATATTATCCTGAGCTAATAGCCTTACCCAAGTCTTACCAAGGTCCTGAAATTTCCCAAAGTAAGCCCTGACGCTGTCCCTAAGTGAGGCCTTGAGGCTATCCCTAACGGAGGCCCTGATAATCGCTTTAACGAAGACCCTAATGCTGATCCTACAGAGGCCTTTATGCTGCTCCTAAGTCATGCCCTGATACTGTCCCTTACTCAGGCCCTAAAGATAGGCCTCACTTAGGCCCTGTTGCTGTACCTTAGTTAGGCTCTGATGCTGTCCATACATCAAGCCCTGGCACTGGTCCTGATTAAGGCGCTCACGCTGCTGCTAACTAAGGCCCTGATGCTCTCAATAACTAAGGTCTTCTCGTTATCCCTTGGTCATTTCCTTTCCCTATCTCTGGCCTGGAACCTGACCCTGTCCCGAGATAGTCTCCTGCATCTTATGCTAAATGAAACCCTAATGCTCTCCCTAACTGAGGCCCTGACTACTCCTAACTAAGGCCATGACACTGAATCTAACAAAGGCCCGGAATCTGTCCTTAATATAGGCCCTGCTGCCAGCAATAACTAAAATCCTGACACTCTCCTGAGCTAATATCCTGACTCATTTCTAACCAAGGTCCTGACACTGTCCCTAAGAAAGCCCTGTCGCTGTCTTTAAGTGAAGCCCTGAGGCTGTCTGTAACTCAGACCCTGAAGCTTTCCCTAACTGAGGCCTTGACGCTGTGACTAACTAGGGCTCCGGTCATGTCTTTAACTAAGAACCTAAAGCTGATCCAACAAAGGCACTGATGCTGCTCCTAAGTCATTCCCTGACAGTGTCCCCAGCTAAGGGCCTGACATTAGGCCTCACTCAGGCCCTGTCGCTCTCCCTAAGTCAGGCCCTGATGCTGTCCCTACCTGAAGCCCTAACACTGCTTCTGAATAAGTCCCTGAGGGTCTCAGTAACAAAGGTCTTCACACTATCCTTAGGTCATTTCCTGACACGATTCCAAGCCTTTACCCTAACCCTGTCCCGAGCTAATGTCCTACCTCTTATGCTAACTAAAGACCTTATGCTGTGCCTAATTCAGGCACTGAATTTAGTCCCAAGGCCGCTAGACTGTCCCTAACTCGGCTCGATGCCCTTATCGTCACAATGTTCCATGACCACTGTCATCACAATGCTCAACGCCCTTTTCATCAGAATGCTCCACGCCCTTGTCATCACAATGCTCCATAACCCCTGTCATCACAATGCTCCATGACCTTTGTCATCGCAATGCTACATGCCATTGTCATCACAATGCTCCATGCCCTTATCATCACAATGCTCCATGACCCTTGTCTAAAATGCTACATGCCTGTGAAATCACAAAGCTCCATGCCCCCTGTCATCACAAGTCTCCATGACTCTTGTCATCACAATGCTTCATGGCCCCTGTCATTCAAAATGCCATATGACCACTGTCATCAAAATGTTCCATGGCCCTTGTCATCACAATGCCCCGTGACCCCTGTCATCACAATGTTCCAGGCCCCCTGTCATCACAATGAGCCATGACCCCTTTCATCACAATGCTCCAGGTCAGTTTTCATCACAATGCTCCATGACCCCTGTCATCACAATGTTCCCTGGCCTTTGTCATCACAATTCTCCATGGCCCCTGTAATCACAGTGCTCCATGACAACGTTCATCACATTGCTCCAGGACCACTGTCATCATAATGCCACATGAGCCCTGTCATCACAATGCTCCATGGCCCTTGTCATCACAATGCTCCATGATCCTTGTAATCAAAATGCTCCTTGACCCTTTCATCACAATGTTACAGTACCCCTTTCTTCACAATGCTCCATGCCGCTGGTCACCACAATGCTCCATGACCTCTGTCATGACAATGCTCCATGTCCCTTGTCATTAAAATGCTCCATGGCCCCTGTCATCACAATGCTGCATGATCCTTATAATCTCAGTGCTCCATGGTCCTCGTCATCACAAATCTCCACGCATTTGTCATCACAATGCTCCATGACCCCTGTCATCCCAATGCTCCATAGCACTTTTCATCACAATGCTACATGACCACTTTTATCACAATGTTCCATGACCACTTTCATCACAATGCTCCATGACCACTTTCATCACAATGCCCCATGACCCCTGTCATCAAAATGCTCCATGGCCCTTGTCACCACAATGCTCCAGGACCCGTCATCACAATTCTCCATGGCCCTTGTCATCACAGTGCTCCATGGCGCTTGTCATCACAATGATCCAGAGCCTTAGTGCTTGAGTTGGGATTAGTATCATTGCCTCAGTTAGGGACACTGTCATTGCCTGAATTGGGAGTAGTGTCAGAACCTTAGCTAGGGACAGTGCCAGGGCAAGTTGGGAGTAGTGCCTGTGCCTTAGTTAGGGACAGCGCCAGTGCTTGCGTTGGGAGTAGTGTCAGGGCCATAGTTAGGGACAGTGTCAGTGGCTGAGCTGGGAATAGTGTCAGGGCCTTAGTTACGGACATTGTCAGTGCCTAAGTTGGGATTTTTGTCAGGGTCTTTATTATGGACAGTGTCAGGGCCTGAGTTAAGAGTAGTGTCAAGGCCTTAATTTGGAAGAGTGTCAGTGTCTCAGTTTGGAGTAGTGTCAGACCCTTACTTAGGAACAGCGTCAGTGCCTGAGTTGGGAGTAGTGACATGGCCTAAGTTATGGACAGTGTCAGGGACTGAGTTAGGAATAGTCTCAGGACCTTAGTTAGGGACAGTGTCAGTGACTTTGTTAGGAATAGTGTCAGGGTCTAAGTTAGGAGTAGTCTGAGACCGGTAGTTAGGAACAGTGTCAGGGCCTGAGTTGTGAGTAGTTTCAGGGCCTTAGTTAGAGAAAGTGTCAGTGCCGGAGGTGGGAGTTATGTCAGGGCCTTAGTTAGGGACAGTGTCAGTGCCTGAGTTGGGAGTAGTGTCAGGGCCTAGTTAGGGACAGTGTCAGTGCCTGAGTTGGAAGTAGTGTCAGGGCATTAGGGACAGTGTCAGTGGCTGAGATGGGAGTAGTGTCAGGGTCTTAGTTAGGGAGAGTGTCAGTGCCTGAGTTGGGAATAGTCTCAGGGTCTTTTTTGGGGACAGCATCAGGGCATGAGTTAAAAGTAGAGTCAAGGCCTTAGTTAGGGAGAGTGTCAGTGCCTGTGTTGGGAGAAGTATCAGGCCCTTCGTTAGGGACAGTGTCAGGGTCTCAGGTAGAAGTAGTCTCAGGGCCTTAGTTAGGTAGCGTGTCAGTGCCTAAGTAAGTAGTAGTGGGAGAGCCTTCGTTAGGGACAGCGTCAGTGCCTGTGTTGGGAGTAGTGTCAGGGCCTTACTTAGGGACAGCGTCAGTGCCTGAGATAGGAGTAGTGTGATGGCCGTAGTTAGGGACACTCTCAGTGCCAGAGTTGGGGGTAGTGGCAGGCCTCTGTTAGGGACTGTGCCAGGGCCTGAGTTAAGAATAGTGTCAAGTCCTTAGTTAGGGACAGTGTTAGTGCCTGAGTTGAGAGTAATGTCAGGGCCTTAGTTAGGGACAATGTCAGTGCCTGAGTTGGGAGTAGTGTCAGGACCTTAATTAGGGAGAGTGTCAGTGCCTGAGTTGGGAGTAGTGCCAGTGCCTTAGTTAGAGACAGCGCCAGTGCCTGAGTTGGGAGTAGTGTCAGGGCCATAGTTAGGGATGGTGTCAGTTGCTGAGATGGAAGTAGTGTCAGGCCCTTAGTTACGGACAGTGCCAGGGCCTGAGTTGGGATTAGTTTCAGGGTCTTTATTATGGACTGTGTCAGGGCCTGAGTTAAGAGTAGTGTCAAGGCCTTAATTTGGGAGAGTGTCACTGTCTGAGTTGGGAGTAGTGTCAGACCCTTAGTTAAGGGACAGCGTCAGTGTCTGAGTTAGGAATAGTGCCAGAGCCTAAGTTACGGACAGTGCCAGGGCCTGAGTTAGGAGTAGTCTGAGACTGGTAGTTAGTACCCGTGTAAGGGCCTGAGTTGTGAGTAGTTTCAGGGCCTTAGTTAGCGAAAGTGTCAATGCCGGAATTGGGAGTAATGTCAGGGCTTACTTAGGGAGAGTGTCAGTGCCTGAGGTGGAAGTAGTATCAGGGCCTCAGTTAAGGACAGTGTCAGTGCCTGAGTTCGGAGTACTGTCAGGGCATATTTCGGGACAGTCTCAGTGCCTATTTTGGGAGTAGTGTCACGGCCTTAGTTAGTGACATTGTCAGTGCCTGAGTAAGGAGTAGTGTCCGGGCCTTAGTTAGGGACAGTGTCAGTTGCTTAGTTAGGAGTAGTGTCAGGGCCTAAGTTAGGGCCAGTGTCAGTGCCTGAGTCAGGAGTAGAGTCAGGGCCTAAGTTAGGGACAGTGTCATTGCTTGAGATAGGAGTAGTGTCAGGGCCTTAGTTAGGAGTAGCATCAGTGCCTTCGTTAGGTATTGTATCAGCGCCTCAGTTGGGAATAGTTTCAGGGCCTTATTTAGGACAGTGTTAGTGCCTGAGTTAGGAGTTGTGTCGGCCTTAGTTAGGGACCTTTTCAGGGCCTGAGTTAGGAGTAACGTCAGGGCCTTCCTTAAGTATTGTGTCGGCGCCTGAGTTAGGAATAGTGTCAGGGCCTTAGTTAGGGACACTGTCAGGGCATGATTTAGGAGTTGTGTTAGGGCGTGAGCTATGAATAGTGTCAGGGCCTTAGTTAGTGACAGTGTCAGTGCTGAGTTTGGTGTAGTATCAGGGCCTTAGTTAGAGACAGTGTCTCGGCCTGAGTTAGGTGTATGTCAGGGCCTTAGTTAGGGACAGTGTCAGTGGCTGATTTAGGAGTAGTGTCAGAGGCTTTGTTAGGGACAGTGTCAGGGCCTGAGTTAAGAGTAGTGTCACAGCTTTAGTTAGGACCAGTGTCAGGGCCTTAGTTAAGTCCAACATCAGCGCCTATGATAGGAATCAGATCAGGACCTGTGTTACAGGTAATGTCAGGGCCTTATTTAAGAACAGTGTCAGGGCCTGAGTCCTGACTTACTCCTTACTCTCCTCACTAAGGACTTTTGACACTACTGCTAATTCTGGCCCTGATAATGTCCCTAACTAAGGCCCTGACACTTTCCCTGGCTAAGGCCCTGAACTTCTCCTAAGTCAGGCCCTGATACTGTCCCTAACAATGGCCCTGACACTACACCTAACGTAGGCCCCGACATGATACTTAACAAAGGCTTTGTTGCTAGTCCAAACTAAAGCCCTAAAATTGGTCCTAAATAAGTCCTTGACACTAATCGCCTTGAAACTTTCCCTAACGTAGGCGCTGCTACCATCAATATCTAAAGTCCTGACATTATCCTGAGCTAATATCCTGACCCATGTCTTACCAAGGTCCTGAAACTCTCCCAAAGTTAGCCCTGACACTGTCCCTAAGTGAGGCCCTGAGGCTGTCCCTCACAGAGGTCCTGATAATGTCTTTAACTAAACTCTAATGCTGATCTTACAGAGACCCTTATGTTGATCCTATGTCATGCCCTGACGCTGTCTGTAGCTAAGGCCCTGACTCTAGGCATCACTCAGGCCCTGTCGCTCTCCCTAAGTCAGGCTAAGACTCTGTCCCTACCTGAAGCCCTGACGCTGGGCCTAAATTAGGCACTGATGCTCTAATTAGCTATGGTCTTGACAGTATCCCTAGGTCATTTCCTGACACTATCCCTAGATCTTAACCTAAACTTGTCTTTAGCTACTGTCGAGCCTCTTATGCTAACTAAATCCCTGATGCTGTCTCTAACTAAGAGCCTGAAATTAGGCCCGAGGCCGTCAACCTGTCCCTAACTGAGGTTGGAGGCTCATCCTAACTGAGGCGCTGACACTGTCCCTAACTAAAGCCCTGACACTACACCTAACTCAGTCCCTGACACTGTACTTTACAAGGGCTCTGATGCTAGTCCTAACTCAGGCCCTGACACTGTCTCTAAGTAAGGCTCAGAACTTGCCCCTAAATAGGCCCTGCTGTCAGCAATAACTAAAAACTGGACACTAGCCTGAGTTAATATCCTGACATATTTCTAACCAAGGTCCTGACACTGTCCCTAAGAAAGCCCTGTCGCTGTCCCTATGTTAAGAACTGAGGCTGTCCCTAACTCAGGCCCTGAAGCTTTCCCTAACTGAGGCCTTGAAGCTGTGACTAAGTCAGGCCCTGATCATATCTGTAACAAAGACGCTAAGGCTGATCCAACAGAGGCGCTGATTCTGTTCCTAAGTCATGCCCTGACAGTGTCCTCAGCTAAGGGCCTGACGCTAGGCCTCACTCAGGCCCTGTCGCTCTCCCTAAGTCAGGCTCTGATGCTGTCCCTACCTGAAGCCCTGACACTGGTTCTAAATAAGGATCTGATACTCTCAGGAACTAAGGTTTTGACACTATGCTTAGGTCCTTTCCTGACACGCTGCCTAGACCATAACCTGACCCTGTCCCTAGCAAATGTCGTGCCTCTTATGCTAACTACAGCCCTGCTGCTGTCCTTAACTAAGGGCCTAAAATTACTCTCGAGGCTGTGACCCTGTCCGTACCTAAGGCCTCGATGTTCGTCCTAATTCAGGGCCTGCCACTGTCCCTAACTAAGGCCCTGCTGCCGTCAATATCTAAAGTCCTGACACTATCCTGAGCTAATTTCCTGACCCATCTCTTACCAAGGTCCTGAAACTGTCCCTAAGGAAGCCCTGATGCTGTCTCTAAGTGAGGCCTTGAGGCTGTCCCTAACAGAGGCCCTGAGAATATCTTTAACGTAGCCCCTGAGGCTGATCCTACCGTGGCTCTTATGCTGCTCCTAAGTCATGCCCTGACACTGTCTCTAGCTAAGGCCCTGACGCTAGGCCTCACTCAGGCCCTGTCCCACTCCCGAAGTCAGGCTCTGACGCTCTTCCTACCCGAAGCCCTGACACTCACTGCTCCTAAATTAGGTCCTGATGTGCTAAGTAACGAAGGTCTTGACACTATCCCTAGGTCATTTCCTGACACTCTCCCTAGACCTTAACCTAACCTTCTCTTTAGCTAATGTCGAGATTAGCTAAAGAGATTCTTTAGAACGAGATTCTTTCATCTTCTGAATATAGTTTTCTTCAAAACCTAATTTTTAGAGTGTTACTAACTTTAAACAAAATGTACTCAACTGCTGTGGAATATTCCTTCATAGGAGCGTGCATGGTTCACTTCTGCATCTGCTTGTGGTGGTGTTCAGGTTGCTTTCAGCTGTAGATCCCCTTATGCTAGCTAAATCCCTGATTCTGTCCCTAAATGAGGCCCTGAATTTAGGTCCGAGGCCGTGAACCTGTCCCTAACTGAGGCCTGGAGGCTCGTCCTAATGCAGGCCCTGACACTGTCCCTAACTAAGGCTCTGACACTACACCTAGCTCAGTCACTGTCACTGTACCTAACAAAGGCTCTGATGCTAGTCCTAACTTAGGCCCTGACACTGCCTCTAACTAAGGCCCTGCTGCCGTCAATATCTGAACACCTGATATTATCCTGAGCTAATAGCCTTACCCAAGTCTTACCAAGGTCCTGAAATTTCCCAAAGTAAGCCCTGACGCTGTCCCTAAGTGAGGCCTTGAGGCTATCCCTAACGGAGGCCCTGATAATCGCTTTAACGAAGACCCTAATGCTGATCCTACAGAGGCCTTTATGCTGCTCCTAAGTCATGCCCTGATACTGTCCCTTACTCAGGCCCTAAAGATAGGCCTCACTTAGGCCCTGTTGCTGTACCTTAGTTAGGCTCTGATGCTGTCCATACATCAAGCCCTGGCACTGGTCCTGATTAAGGCGCTCACGCTGCTGCTAACTAAGGCCCTGATGCTCTCAATAACTAAGGTCTTCTCGTTATCCCTTGGTCATTTCCTTTCCCTATCTCTGGCCTGGAACCTGACCCTGTCCCGAGATAGTCTCCTGCATCTTATGCTAAATGAAACCCTAATGCTCTCCCTAACTGAGGCCCTGACTACTCCTAACTAAGGCCATGACACTGAATCTAACAAAGGCCCGGAATCTGTCCTTAATATAGGCCCTGCTGCCAGCAATAACTAAAATCCTGACACTCTCCTGAGCTAATATCCTGACTCATTTCTAACCAAGGTCCTGACACTGTCCCTAAGAAAGCCCTGTCGCTGTCTTTAAGTGAAGCCCTGAGGCTGTCTGTAACTCAGACCCTGAAGCTTTCCCTAACTGAGGCCTTGACGCTGTGACTAACTAGGGCTCCGGTCATGTCTTTAACTAAGAACCTAAAGCTGATCCAACAAAGGCACTGATGCTGCTCCTAAGTCATTCCCTGACAGTGTCCCCAGCTAAGGGCCTGACATTAGGCCTCACTCAGGCCCTGTCGCTCTCCCTAAGTCAGGCCCTGATGCTGTCCCTACCTGAAGCCCTAACACTGCTTCTGAATAAGTCCCTGAGGGTCTCAGTAACAAAGGTCTTCACACTATCCTTAGGTCATTTCCTGACACGATTCCAAGCCTTTACCCTAACCCTGTCCCGAGCTAATGTCCTACCTCTTATGCTAACTAAAGACCTTATGCTGTGCCTAATTCAGGCACTGAATTTAGTCCCAAGGCCGCTAGACTGTCCCTAACTCGGCTCGATGCCCTTATCGTCACAATGTTCCATGACCACTGTCATCACAATGCTCAACGCCCTTTTCATCAGAATGCTCCACGCCCTTGTCATCACAATGCTCCATAACCCCTGTCATCACAATGCTCCATGACCTTTGTCATCGCAATGCTACATGCCATTGTCATCACAATGCTCCATGCCCTTATCATCACAATGCTCCATGACCCCTTTCATCACAATGCTCCATGACCCTTGTCTAAAATGCTACATGCCTGTGAAATCACAAAGCTCCATGCCCCCTGTCATCACAAGTCTCCATGACTCTTGTCATCACAATGCTTCATGGCCCCTGTCATTCAAAATGCCATATGACCACTGTCATCAAAATGTTCCATGGCCCTTGTCATCACAATGCCCCGTGACCCCTGTCATCACAATGTTCCAGGCCCCCTGTCATCACAATGAGCCATGACCCCTTTCATCACAATGCTCCAGGTCAGTTTTCATCACAATGCTCCATGACCCCTGTCATCACAATGTTCCCTGGCCTTTGTCATCACAATTCTCCATGGCCCCTGTAATCACAGTGCTCCATGACAACGTTCATCACATTGCTCCAGGACCACTGTCATCATAATGCCACATGAGCCCTGTCATCACAATGCTCCATGGCCCTTGTCATCACAATGCTCCATGATCCTTGTAATCAAAATGCTCCTTGACCCTTTCATCACAATGTTACAGTACCCCTTTCTTCACAATGCTCCATGCCGCTGGTCACCACAATGCTCCATGACCTCTGTCATGACAATGCTCCATGTCCCTTGTCATTAAAATGCTCCATGGCCCCTGTCATCACAATGCTGCATGATCCTTATAATCTCAATGCTCCATGGTCCTCGTCATCACAAATCTCCACGCATTTGTCATCACAATGCTCCATGACCCCTGTCATCCCAATGCTCCATAGCACTTTTCATCACAATGCTACATGACCACTTTTATCACAATGTTCCATGACCACTTTCATCACAATGCTCCATGACCACTTTCATCACAATGCCCCATGACCCCTGTCATCAAAATGCTCCATGGCCCTTGTCACCACAATGCTCCAGGACCCGTCATCACAATTCTCCATGGCCCTTGTCATCACAGTGCTCCATGGCGCTTGTCATCACAATGATCCAGAGCCTTAGTGCTTGAGTTGGGATTAGTATCATTGCCTCAGTTAGGGACACTGTCATTGCCTGAATTGGGAGTAGTGTCAGAACCTTAGCTAGGGACAGTGCCAGGGCAAGTTGGGAGTAGTGCCTGTGCCTTAGTTAGGGACAGCGCCAGTGCTTGCGTTGGGAGTAGTGTCAGGGCCATAGTTAGGGACAGTGTCAGTGGCTGAGCTGGGAATAGTGTCAGGGCCTTAGTTACGGACATTGTCAGTGCCTAAGTTGGGATTTTTGTCAGGGTCTTTATTATGGACAGTGTCAGGGCCTGAGTTAAGAGTAGTGTCAAGGCCTTAATTTGGAAGAGTGTCAGTGTCTCAGTTTGGAGTAGTGTCAGACCCTTACTTAGGAACAGCGTCAGTGCCTGAGTTGGGAGT
Organism: Balaenoptera physalus; assembly: GCF_965194825.1. Classification (NCBI taxonomy): domain Eukaryota; kingdom Metazoa; phylum Chordata; class Mammalia; order Artiodactyla; family Balaenopteridae; genus Balaenoptera; species Balaenoptera physalus. The sequence goes on from NW_028126387.1 coordinate 976,754, forward strand.
AGTGACATGGCCTAAGTTATGGACAGTGTCAGGGACTGAGTTAGGAATAGTCTCAGGACCTTAGTTAGGGACAGTGTCAGTGACTTTGTTAGGAATAGTGTCAGGGTCTAAGTTAGGAGTAGTCTGAGACCGGTAGTTAGGAACAGTGTCAGGGCCTGAGTTGTGAGTAGTTTCAGGGCCTTAGTTAGAGAAAGTGTCAGTGCCGGAGGTGGGAGTTATGTCAGGGCCTTAGTTAGGGACAGTGTCAGTGCCTGAGTTGGGAGTAGTGTCAGGGCCTAGTTAGGGACAGTGTCAGTGCCTGAGTTGGAAGTAGTGTCAGGGCATTAGGGACAGTGTCAGTGGCTGAGATGGGAGTAGTGTCAGGGTCTTAGTTAGGGAGAGTGTCAGTGCCTGAGTTGGGAATAGTCTCAGGGTCTTTTTTGGGGACAGCATCAGGGCATGAGTTAAAAGTAGAGTCAAGGCCTTAGTTAGGGAGAGTGTCAGTGCCTGTGTTGGGAGAAGTATCAGGCCCTTCGTTAGGGACAGTGTCAGGGTCTCAGGTAGAAGTAGTCTCAGGGCCTTAGTTAGGTAGCGTGTCAGTGCCTAAGTAAGTAGTAGTGGGAGAGCCTTCGTTAGGGACAGCGTCAGTGCCTGTGTTGGGAGTAGTGTCAGGGCCTTACTTAGGGACAGCGTCAGTGCCTGAGATAGGAGTAGTGTGATGGCCGTAGTTAGGGACACTCTCAGTGCCAGAGTTGGGGGTAGTGGCAGGCCTCTGTTAGGGACTGTGCCAGGGCCTGAGTTAAGAATAGTGTCAAGTCCTTAGTTAGGGACAGTGTTAGTGCCTGAGTTGAGAGTAATGTCAGGGCCTTAGTTAGGGACAATGTCAGTGCCTGAGTTGGGAGTAGTGTCAGGACCTTAATTAGGGAGAGTGTCAGTGCCTGAGTTGGGAGTAGTGCCAGTGCCTTAGTTAGAGACAGCGCCAGTGCCTGAGTTGGGAGTAGTGTCAGGGCCATAGTTAGGGATGGTGTCAGTTGCTGAGATGGAAGTAGTGTCAGGCCCTTAGTTACGGACAGTGCCAGGGCCTGAGTTGGGATTAGTTTCAGGGTCTTTATTATGGACTGTGTCAGGGCCTGAGTTAAGAGTAGTGTCAAGGCCTTAATTTGGGAGAGTGTCACTGTCTGAGTTGGGAGTAGTGTCAGACCCTTAGTTAAGGGACAGCGTCAGTGTCTGAGTTAGGAATAGTGCCAGAGCCTAAGTTACGGACAGTGCCAGGGCCTGAGTTAGGAGTAGTCTGAGACTGGTAGTTAGTACCCGTGTAAGGGCCTGAGTTGTGAGTAGTTTCAGGGCCTTAGTTAGCGAAAGTGTCAATGCCGGAATTGGGAGTAATGTCAGGGCTTACTTAGGGAGAGTGTCAGTGCCTGAGGTGGAAGTAGTATCAGGGCCTCAGTTAAGGACAGTGTCAGTGCCTGAGTTCGGAGTACTGTCAGGGCATATTTCGGGACAGTCTCAGTGCCTATTTTGGGAGTAGTGTCACGGCCTTAGTTAGTGACATTGTCAGTGCCTGAGTAAGGAGTAGTGTCCGGGCCTTAGTTAGGGACAGTGTCAGTTGCTTAGTTAGGAGTAGTGTCAGGGCCTAAGTTAGGGCCAGTGTCAGTGCCTGAGTCAGGAGTAGAGTCAGGGCCTAAGTTAGGGACAGTGTCATTGCTTGAGATAGGAGTAGTGTCAGGGCCTTAGTTAGGAGTAGCATCAGTGCCTTCGTTAGGTATTGTATCAGCGCCTCAGTTGGGAATAGTTTCAGGGCCTTATTTAGGACAGTGTTAGTGCCTGAGTTAGGAGTTGTGTCGGCCTTAGTTAGGGACCTTTTCAGGGCCTGAGTTAGGAGTAACGTCAGGGCCTTCCTTAAGTATTGTGTCGGCGCCTGAGTTAGGAATAGTGTCAGGGCCTTAGTTAGGGACACTGTCAGGGCATGATTTAGGAGTTGTGTTAGGGCGTGAGCTATGAATAGTGTCAGGGCCTTAGTTAGTGACAGTGTCAGTGCTGAGTTTGGTGTAGTATCAGGGCCTTAGTTAGAGACAGTGTCTCGGCCTGAGTTAGGTGTATGTCAGGGCCTTAGTTAGGGACAGTGTCAGTGGCTGATTTAGGAGTAGTGTCAGAGGCTTTGTTAGGGACAGTGTCAGGGCCTGAGTTAAGAGTAGTGTCACAGCTTTAGTTAGGACCAGTGTCAGGGCCTTAGTTAAGTCCAACATCAGCGCCTATGATAGGAATCAGATCAGGACCTGTGTTACAGGTAATGTCAGGGCCTTATTTAAGAACAGTGTCAGGGCCTGAGTCCTGACTTACTCCTTACTCTCCTCACTAAGGACTTTTGACACTACTGCTAATTCTGGCCCTGATAATGTCCCTAACTAAGGCCCTGACACTTTCCCTGGCTAAGGCCCTGAACTTCTCCTAAGTCAGGCCCTGATACTGTCCCTAACAATGGCCCTGACACTACACCTAACGTAGGCCCCGACATGATACTTAACAAAGGCTTTGTTGCTAGTCCAAACTAAAGCCCTAAAATTGGTCCTAAATAAGTCCTTGACACTAATCGCCTTGAAACTTTCCCTAACGTAGGCGCTGCTACCATCAATATCTAAAGTCCTGACATTATCCTGAGCTAATATCCTGACCCATGTCTTACCAAGGTCCTGAAACTCTCCCAAAGTTAGCCCTGACACTGTCCCTAAGTGAGGCCCTGAGGCTGTCCCTCACAGAGGTCCTGATAATGTCTTTAACTAAACTCTAATGCTGATCTTACAGAGACCCTTATGTTGATCCTATGTCATGCCCTGACGCTGTCCGTAGCTAAGGCCCTGACTCTAGGCATCACTCAGGCCCTGTCGCTCTCCCTAAGTCAGGCTAAGACTCTGTCCCTACCTGAAGCCCTGACGCTGGGCCTAAATTAGGCACTGATGCTCTAATTAGCTATGGTCTTGACAGTATCCCTAGGTCATTTCCTGACACTATCCCTAGATCTTAACCTAAACTTGTCTTTAGCTACTGTCGAGCCTCTTATGCTAACTAAATCCCTGATGCTGTCTCTAACTAAGAGCCTGAAATTAGGCCCGAGGCCGTCAACCTGTCCCTAACTGAGGTTGGAGGCTCATCCTAACTGAGGCGCTGACACTGTCCCTAACTAAAGCCCTGACACTACACCTAACTCAGTCCCTGACACTGTACTTTACAAGGGCTCTGATGCTAGTCCTAACTCAGGCCCTGACACTGTCTCTAAGTAAGGCTCAGAACTTGCCCCTAAATAGGCCCTGCTGTCAGCAATAACTAAAAACTGGACACTAGCCTGAGTTAATATCCTGACATATTTCTAACCAAGGTCCTGACACTGTCCCTAAGAAAGCCCTGTCGCTGTCCCTATGTTAAGAACTGAGGCTGTCCCTAACTCAGGCCCTGAAGCTTTCCCTAACTGAGGCCTTGAAGCTGTGACTAAGTCAGGCCCTGATCATATCTGTAACAAAGACGCTAAGGCTGATCCAACAGAGGCGCTGATTCTGTTCCTAAGTCATGCCCTGACAGTGTCCTCAGCTAAGGGCCTGACGCTAGGCCTCACTCAGGCCCTGTCGCTCTCCCTAAGTCAGGCTCTGATGCTGTCCCTACCTGAAGCCCTGACACTGGTTCTAAATAAGGATCTGATACTCTCAGGAACTAAGGTTTTGACACTATGCTTAGGTCCTTTCCTGACACGCTGCCTAGACCATAACCTGACCCTGTCCCTAGCAAATGTCGTGCCTCTTATGCTAACTACAGCCCTGCTGCTGTCCTTAACTAAGGGCCTAAAATTACTCTCGAGGCTGTGACCCTGTCCGTACCTAAGGCCTCGATGTTCGTCCTAATTCAGGGCCTGCCACTGTCCCTAACTAAGGCCCTGCTGCCGTCAATATCTAAAGTCCTGACACTATCCTGAGCTAATTTCCTGACCCATCTCTTACCAAGGTCCTGAAACTGTCCCTAAGGAAGCCCTGATGCTGTCTCTAAGTGAGGCCTTGAGGCTGTCCCTAACAGAGGCCCTGAGAATATCTTTAACGTAGCCCCTGAGGCTGATCCTACCGTGGCTCTTATGCTGCTCCTAAGTCATGCCCTGACACTGTCTCTAGCTAAGGCCCTGACGCTAGGCCTCACTCAGGCCCTGTCCCACTCCCGAAGTCAGGCTCTGACGCTCTTCCTACCCGAAGCCCTGACACTCACTGCTCCTAAATTAGGTCCTGATGTGCTAAGTAACGAAGGTCTTGACACTATCCCTAGGTCATTTCCTGACACTCTCCCTAGACCTTAACCTAACCTTCTCTTTAGCTAATGTCGAGATTAGCTAAAGAGATTCTTTAGAACGAGATTCTTTCATCTTCTGAATATAGTTTTCTTCAAAACCTAATTTTTAGAGTGTTACTAACTTTAAACAAAATGTACTCAACTGCTGTGGAATATTCCTTCATAGGAGCGTGCATGGTTCACTTCTGCATCTGCTTGTGGTGGTGTTCAGGTTGCTTTCAGCTGTAGATCCCCTTATGCTAGCTAAATCCCTGATTCTGTCCCTAAATGAGGCCCTGAATTTAGGTCCGAGGCCGTGAACCTGTCCCTAACTGAGGCCTGGAGGCTCGTCCTAATGCAGGCCCTGACACTGTCCCTAACTAAGGCTCTGACACTACACCTAGCTCAGTCACTGTCACTGTACCTAACAAAGGCTCTGATGCTAGTCCTAACTTAGGCCCTGACACTGCCTCTAACTAAGGCCCTGCTGCCGTCAATATCTGAACACCTGATATTATCCTGAGCTAATAGCCTGACCCAAGTCTTACCAAGGTCCTGAAATTTCCCAAAGTAAGCCCTGACGCTGTCCCTAAGTGAGGCCTTGAGGCTATCCCTAACGGAGGCCCTGATAATCGCTTTAACGAAGACCCTAATGCTGATCCTACAGAGGCCTTTATGCTGCTCCTAAGTCATGCCCTGATACTGTCCCTTACTCAGGCCCTAAAGATAGGCCTCACTTAGGCCCTGTTGCTGTACCTTAGTTAGGCTCTGATGCTGTCCATACATCAAGCCCTGGCACTGGTCCTGATTAAGGCGCTCACGCTGCTGCTAACTAAGGCCCTGATGCTCTCAATAACTAAGGTCTTCTCGTTATCCCTTGGTCATTTCCTTTCCCTATCTCTGGCCTGGAACCTGACCCTGTCCCGAGATAGTCTCCTGCATCTTATGCTAAATGAAACCCTAATGCTCTCCCTAACTGAGGCCCTGACTACTCCTAACTAAGGCCATGACACTGAATCTAACAAAGGCCCGGAATCTGTCCTTAATATAGGCCCTGCTGCCAGCAATAACTAAAATCCTGACACTCTCCTGAGCTAATATCCTGACTCATTTCTAACCAAGGTCCTGACACTGTCCCTAAGAAAGCCCTGTCGCTGTCTTTAAGTGAAGCCCTGAGGCTGTCTGTAACTCAGACCCTGAAGCTTTCCCTAACTGAGGCCTTGACGCTGTGACTAACTAGGGCTCCGGTCATGTCTTTAACTAAGAACCTAAAGCTGATCCAACAAAGGCACTGATGCTGCTCCTAAGTCATTCCCTGACAGTGTCCCCAGCTAAGGGCCTGACATTAGGCCTCACTCAGGCCCTGTCGCTCTCCCTAAGTCAGGCCCTGATGCTGTCCCTACCTGAAGCCCTAACACTGCTTCTGAATAAGTCCCTGAGGGTCTCAGTAACAAAGGTCTTCACACTATCCTTAGGTCATTTCCTGACACGATTCCAAGCCTTTACCCTAACCCTGTCCCGAGCTAATGTCCTACCTCTTATGCTAACTAAAGACCTTATGCTGTGCCTAATTCAGGCACTGAATTTAGTCCCAAGGCCGCTAGACTGTCCCTAACTCGGCTCGATGCCCTTATCGTCACAATGTTCCATGACCACTGTCATCACAATGCTCAACGCCCTTTTCATCAGAATGCTCCACGCCCTTGTCATCACAATGCTCCATAACCCCTGTCATCACAATGCTCCATGACCTTTGTCATCGCAATGCTACATGCCATTGTCATCACAATGCTCCATGCCCTTATCATCACAATGCTCCATGACCCCTTTCATCACAATGCTCCATGACCCTTGTCTAAAATGCTACATGCCTGTGAAATCACAAAGCTCCATGCCCCCTGTCATCACAAGTCTCCATGACTCTTGTCATCACAATGCTTCATGGCCCCTGTCATTCAAAATGCCATATGACCACTGTCATCAAAATGTTCCATGGCCCTTGTCATCACAATGCCCCGTGACCCCTGTCATCACAATGTTCCAGGCCCCCTGTCATCACAATGAGCCATGACCCCTTTCATCACAATGCTCCAGGTCAGTTTTCATCACAATGCTCCATGACCCCTGTCATCACAATGTTCCCTGGCCTTTGTCATCACAATTCTCCATGGCCCCTGTAATCACAGTGCTCCATGACAACGTTCATCACATTGCTCCAGGACCACTGTCATCATAATGCCACATGAGCCCTGTCATCACAATGCTCCATGGCCCTTGTCATCACAATGCTCCATGATCCTTGTAATCAAAATGCTCCTTGACCCTTTCATCACAATGTTACAGTACCCCTTTCTTCACAATGCTCCATGCCGCTGGTCACCACAATGCTCCATGACCTCTGTCATCACAATGCTCCATGTCCCTTGTCATTAAAATGCTCCATGGCCCCTGTCATCACAATGCTGCATGATCCTTATAATCTCAATGCTCCATGGTCCTCGTCATCACAAATCTCCACGCATTTGTCATCACAATGCTCCATGACCCCTGTCATCCCAATGCTCCATAGCACTTTTCATCACAATGCTACATGACCACTTTTATCACAATGTTCCATGACCACTTTCATCACAATGCTCCATGACCACTTTCATCACAATGCCCCATGACCCCTGTCATCAAAATGCTCCATGGCCCTTGTCACCACAATGCTCCAGGACCCGTCATCACAATTCTCCATGGCCCTTGTCATCACAGTGCTCCATGGCGCTTGTCATCACAATGATCCAGAGCCTTAGTGCTTGAGTTGGGATTAGTATCATTGCCTCAGTTAGGGACACTGTCATTGCCTGAATTGGGAGTAGTGTCAGAACCTTAGCTAGGGACAGTGCCAGGGCAAGTTGGGAGTAGTGCCTGTGCCTTAGTTAGGGACAGCGCCAGTGCTTGCGTTGGGAGTAGTGTCAGGGCCATAGTTAGGGACAGTGTCAGTGGCTGAGCTGGGAATAGTGTCAGGGCCTTAGTTACGGACATTGTCAGTGCCTAAGTTGGGATTTTTGTCAGGGTCTTTATTATGGACAGTGTCAGGGCCTGAGTTAAGAGTAGTGTCAAGGCCTTAATTTGGAAGAGTGTCAGTGTCTCAGTTTGGAGTAGTGTCAGACCCTTACTTAGGAACAGCGTCAGTGCCTGAGTTGGGAGTAGTGACATGGCCTAAGTTATGGACAGTGTCAGGGACTGAGTTAGGAATAGTCTCAGGACCTTAGTTAGGGACAGTGTCAGTGACTTTGTTAGGAATAGTGTCAGGGTCTAAGTTAGGAGTAGTCTGAGACCGGTAGTTAGGAACAGTGTCAGGGCCTGAGTTGTGAGTAGTTTCAGGGCCTTAGTTAGAGAAAGTGTCAGTGCCGGAGGTGGGAGTTATGTCAGGGCCTTAGTTAGGGACAGTGTCAGTGCCTGAGTTGGGAGTAGTGTCAGGGCCTAGTTAGGGACAGTGTCAGTGCCTGAGTTGGAAGTAGTGTCAGGGCATTAGGGACAGTGTCAGTGGCTGAGATGGGAGTAGTGTCAGGGTCTTAGTTAGGGAGAGTGTCAGTGCCTGAGTTGGGAATAGTCTCAGGGTCTTTTTTGGGGACAGCATCAGGGCATGAGTTAAAAGTAGAGTCAAGGCCTTAGTTAGGGAGAGTGTCAGTGCCTGTGTTGGGAGAAGTATCAGGCCCTTCGTTAGGGACAGTGTCAGGGTCTCAGGTAGAAGTAGTCTCAGGGCCTTAGTTAGGTAGCGTGTCAGTGCCTAAGTAAGTAGTAGTGGGAGAGCCTTCGTTAGGGACAGCGTCAGTGCCTGTGTTGGGAGTAGTGTCAGGGCCTTACTTAGGGACAGCGTCAGTGCCTGAGATAGGAGTAGTGTGATGGCCGTAGTTAGGGACACTCTCAGTGCCAGAGTTGGGGGTAGTGGCAGGCCTCTGTTAGGGACTGTGCCAGGGCCTGAGTTAAGAATAGTGTCAAGTCCTTAGTTAGGGACAGTGTTAGTGCCTGAGTTGAGAGTAATGTCAGGGCCTTAGTTAGGGACAATGTCAGTGCCTGAGTTGGGAGTAGTGTCAGGACCTTAATTAGGGAGAGTGTCAGTGCCTGAGTTGGGAGTAGTGCCAGTGCCTTAGTTAGAGACAGCGCCAGTGCCTGAGTTGGGAGTAGTGTCAGGGCCATAGTTAGAGATGGTGTCAGTTGCTGAGATGGAAGTAGTGTCAGGCCCTTAGTTACGGACAGTGCCAGGGCCTGAGTTGGGATTAGTTTCAGGGTCTTTATTATGGACTGTGTCAGGGCCTGAGTTAAGAGTAGTGTCAAGGCCTTAATTTGGGAGAGTGTCACTGTCTGAGTTGGGAGTAGTGTCAGACCCTTAGTTAAGGGACAGCGTCAGTGTCTGAGTTAGGAATAGTGCCAGAGCCTAAGTTACGGACAGTGCCAGGGCCTGAGTTAGGAGTAGTCTGAGACTGGTAGTTAGTACCCGTGTAAGGGCCTGAGTTGTGAGTAGTTTCAGGGCCTTAGTTAGCGAAAGTGTCAATGCCGGAATTGGGAGTAATGTCAGGGCTTACTTAGGGAGAGTGTCAGTGCCTGAGGTGGAAGTAGTATCAGGGCCTCAGTTAAGGACAGTGTCAGTGCCTGAGTTCGGAGTACTGTCAGGGCATATTTCGGGACAGTCTCAGTGCCTATTTTGGGAGTAGTGTCACGGCCTTAGTTAGTGACATTGTCAGTGCCTGAGTAAGGAGTAGTGTCCGGGCCTTAGTTAGGGACAGTGTCAGTTGCTTAGTTAGGAGTAGTGTCAGGGCCTAAGTTAGGGCCAGTGTCAGTGCCTGAGTCAGGAGTAGAGTCAGGGCCTAAGTTAGGGACAGTGTCATTGCTTGAGATAGGAGTAGTGTCAGGGCCTTAGTTAGGAGTAGCATCAGTGCCTTCGTTAGGTATTGTATCAGCGCCTCAGTTGGGAATAGTTTCAGGGCCTTATTTAGGACAGTGTTAGTGCCTGAGTTAGGAGTTGTGTCGGCCTTAGTTAGGGACCTTTTCAGGGCCTGAGTTAGGAGTAACGTCAGGGCCTTCCTTAAGTATTGTGTCGGCGCCTGAGTTAGGAATAGTGTCAGGGCCTTAGTTAGGGACACTGTCAGGGCATGATTTAGGAGTTGTGTTAGGGCGTGAGCTATGAATAGTGTCAGGGCCTTAGTTAGTGACAGTGTCAGTGCTGAGTTTGGTGTAGTATCAGGGCCTTAGTTAGAGACAGTGTCTCGGCCTGAGTTAGGTGTATGTCAGGGCCTTAGTTAGGGACAGTGTCAGTGGCTGATTTAGGAGTAGTGTCAGAGGCTTTGTTAGGGACAGTGTCAGGGCCTGAGTTAAGAGTAGTGTCACAGCTTTAGTTAGGACCAGTGTCAGGGCCTTAGTTAAGTCCAACATCAGCGCCTATGATAGGAATCAGATCAGGACCTGTGTTACAGGTAATGTCAGGGCCTTATTTAAGAACAGTGTCAGGGCCTGAGTCCTGACTTACTCCTTACTCTCCTCACTAAGGACTTTTGACACTACTGCTAATTCTGGCCCTGATAATGTCCCTAACTAAGGCCCTGACACTTTCCCTGGCTAAGGCCCTGAACTTCTCCTAAGTCAGGCCCTGATACTGTCCCTAACAATGGCCCTGACACTACACCTAACGTAGGCCCCGACATGATACTTAACAAAGGCTTTGTTGCTAGTCCAAACTAAAGCCCTAAAATTGGTCCTAAATAAGTCCTTGACACTAATCGCCTTGAAACTTTCCCTAACGTAGGCGCTGCTACCATCAATATCTAAAGTCCTGACATTATCCTGAGCTAATATCCTGACCCATGTCTTACCAAGGTCCTGAAACTCTCCCAAAGTTAGCCCTGACACTGTCCCTAAGTGAGGCCCTGAGGCTGTCCCTCACAGAGGTCCTGATAATGTCTTTAACTAAACTCTAATGCTGATCTTACAGAGACCCTTATGTTGATCCTATGTCATGCCCTGACGCTGTCCGTAGCTAAGGCCCTGACTCTAGGCATCACTCAGGCCCTGTCGCTCTCCCTAAGTCAGGCTAAGACTCTGTCCCTACCTGAAGCCCTGACGCTGGGCCTAAATTAGGCACTGATGCTCTAATTAGCTATGGTCTTGACAGTATCCCTAGGTCATTTCCTGACACTATCCCTAGATCTTAACCTAAACTTGTCTTTAGCTACTGTCGAGCCTCTTATGCTAACTAAATCCCTGATGCTGTCTCTAACTAAGAGCCTGAAATTAGGCCCGAGGCCGTCAACCTGTCCCTAACTGAGGTTGGAGGCTCATCCTAACTGAGGCGCTGACACTGTCCCTAACTAAAGCCCTGACACTACACCTAACTCAGTCCCTGACACTGTACTTTACAAGGGCTCTGATGCTAGTCCTAACTCAGGCCCTGACACTGTCTCTAAGTAAGGCTCAGAACTTGCCCCTAAATAGGCCCTGCTGTCAGCAATAACTAAAAACTGGACACTAGCCTGAGTTAATATCCTGACATATTTCTAACCAAGGTCCTGACACTGTCCCTAAGAAAGCCCTGTCGCTGTCCCTATGTTAAGAACTGAGGCTGTCCCTAACTCAGGCCCTGAAGCTTTCCCTAACTGAGGCCTTGAAGCTGTGACTAAGTCAGGCCCTGATCATATCTGTAACAAAGACGCTAAGGCTGATCCAACAGAGGCGCTGATTCTGTTCCTAAGTCATGCCCTGACAGTGTCCTCAGCTAAGGGCCTGACGCTAGGCCTCACTCAGGCCCTGTCGCTCTCCCTAAGTCAGGCTCTGATGCTGTCCCTACCTGAAGCCCTGACACTGGTTCTAAATAAGGATCTGATACTCTCAGGAACTAAGGTTTTGACACTATGCTTAGGTCCTTTCCTGACACGCTGCCTAGACCATAACCTGACCCTGTCCCTAGCAAATGTCGTGCCTCTTATGCTAACTACAGCCCTGCTGCTGTCCTTAACTAAGGGCCTAAAATTACTCTCGAGGCTGTGACCCTGTCCGTACCTAAGGCCTCGATGTTCGTCCTAATTCAGGGCCTGCCACTGTCCCTAACTAAGGCCCTGCTGCCGTCAATATCTAAAGTCCTGACACTATCCTGAGCTAATTTCCTGACCCATCTCTTACCAAGGTCCTGAAACTGTCCCTAAGGAAGCCCTGATGCTGTCTCTAAGTGAGGCCTTGAGGCTGTCCCTAACAGAGGCCCTGAGAATATCTTTAACGTAGCCCCTGAGGCTGATCCTACCGTGGCTCTTATGCTGCTCCTAAGTCATGCCCTGACACTGTCTCTAGCTAAGGCCCTGACGCTAGGCCTCACTCAGGCCCTGTCCCACTCCCGAAGTCAGGCTCTGACGCTCTTCCTACCCGAAGCCCTGACACTCACTGCTCCTAAATTAGGTCCTGATGTGCTAAGTAACGAAGGTCTTGACACTATCCCTAGGTCATTTCCTGACACTCTCCCTAGACCTTAACCTAACCTTCTCTTTAGCTAATGTCGAGATTAGCTAAAGAGATTCTTTAGAACGAGATTCTTTCATCTTCTGAATATAGTTTTCTTCAAAACCTAATTTTTAGAGTGTTACTAACTTTAAACAAAATGTACTCAACTGCTGTGGAATATTCCTTCATAGGAGCGTGCATGGTTCACTTCTGCATCTGCTTGTGGTGGTGTTCAGGTTGCTTTCAGCTGTAGATCCCCTTATGCTAGCTAAATCCCTGATTCTGTCCCTAAATGAGGCCCTGAATTTAGGTCCGAGGCCGTGAACCTGTCCCTAAATGAGGCCTGGAGGCTCGTCCTAATGCAGGCCCTGACACTGTCCCTAACTAAGGCTCTGACAGTACACCTAGCTCAGTCACTGTCACTGTACCTAACAAAGGCTCTGATGCTAGTCCTAACTTAGGCCCTGACACTGCCTCTAACTAAGGCCCTGCTGCCGTCAATATCTGAACACCTGATATTATCCTGAGCTAATAGCCTGACCCAAGTCTTACCAAGGTCCTGAAATTTCCCAAAGTAAGCCCTGACGCTGTCCCTAAGTGAGGCCTTGAGGCTATCCCTAACGGAGGCCCTGATAATCGCTTTAACGAAGACCCTAATGCTGATCCTACAGAGGCCTTTATGCTGCTCCTAAGTCATGCCCTGATACTGTCCCTTACTCAGGCCCTAAAGATAGGCCTCACTTAGGCCCTGTTGCTGTACCTTAGTTAGGCTCTGATGCTGTCCATACATCAAGCCCTGGCACTGGTCCTGATTAAGGCGCTCACGCTGCTGCTAACTAAGGCCCTGATGCTCTCAATAACTAAGGTCTTCTCGTTATCCCTTGGTCATTTCCTTTCCCTATCTCTGGCCTGGAACCTGACCCTGTCCCGAGATAGTCTCCTGCATCTTATGCTAAATGAAACCCTAATGCTCTCCCTAACTGAGGCCCTGACTACTCCTAACTAAGGCCATGACACTGAATCTAACAAAGGCCCGGAATCTGTCCTTAATATAGGCCCTGCTGCCAGCAATAACTAAAATCCTGACACTCTCCTGAGCTAATATCCTGACTCATTTCTAACCAAGGTCCTGACACTGTCCCTAAGAAAGCCCTGTCGCTGTCTTTAAGTGAAGCCCTGAGGCTGTCTGTAACTCAGACCCTGAAGCTTTCCCTAACTGAGGCCTTGACGCTGTGACTAACTAGGGCTCCGGTCATGTCTTTAACTAAGAACCTAAAGCTGATCCAACAAAGGCACTGATGCTGCTCCTAAGTCATTCCCTGACAGTGTCCCCAGCTAAGGGCCTGACATTAGGCCTCACTCAGGCCCTGTCGCTCTCCCTAAGTCAGGCCCTGATGCTGTCCCTACCTGAAGCCCTAACACTGCTTCTGAATAAGTCCCTGAGGGTCTCAGTAACAAAGGTCTTCACACTATCCTTAGGTCATTTCCTGACACGATTCCAAGCCTTTACCCTAACCCTGTCCCGAGCTAATGTCCTACCTCTTATGCTAACTAAAGACCTTATGCTGTGCCTAATTCAGGCACTGAATTTAGTCCCAAGGCCGCTAGACTGTCCCTAACTCGGCTCGATGCCCTTATCGTCACAATGTTCCATGACCACTGTCATCACAATGCTCAACGCCCTTTTCATCAGAATGCTCCACGCCCTTGTCATCACAATGCTCCATAACCCCTGTCATCACAATGCTCCATGACCTTTGTCATCGCAATGCTACATGTCATTGTCATCACAATGCTCCATGCCCTTATCATCACAATGCTCCATGACCCCTTTCATCACAATGCTCCATGACCCTTGTCTAAAATGCTACATGCCTGTGAAATCACAAAGCTCCATGCCCCCTGTCATCACAAGTCTCCATGACTCTTGTCATCACAATGCTTCATGGCCCCTGTCATTCAAAATGCCATATGACCACTGTCATCAAAATGTTCCATGGCCCTTGTCATCACAATGCCCCGTGACCCCTGTCATCACAATGTTCCAGGCCCCCTGTCATCACAATGAGCCATGACCCCTTTCATCACAATGCTCCAGGTCAGTTTTCATCACAATGCTCCATGACCCCTGTCATCACAATGTTCCCTGGCCTTTGTCATCACAATTCTCCATGGCCCCTGTAATCACAGTGCTCCATGACAACGTTCATCACATTGCTCCAGGACCACTGTCATCATAATGCCACATGAGCCCTGTCATCACAATGCTCCATGGCCCTTGTCATCACAATGCTCCATGATCCTTGTAATCAAAATGCTCCTTGACCCTTTCATCACAATGTTACAGTACCCCTTTCTTCACAATGCTCCATGCCGCTGGTCACCACAATGCTCCATGACCTCTGTCATCACAATGCTCCATGTCCCTTGTCATTAAAATGCTCCATGGCCCCTGTCATCACAATGCTGCATGATCCTTATAATCTCAATGCTCCATGGTCCTCGTCATCACAAATCTCCACGCATTTGTCATCACAATGCTCCATGACCCCTGTCATCCCAATGCTCCATAGCACTTTTCATCACAATGCTACATGACCACTTTTATCACAATGTTCCATGACCACTTTCATCACAATGCTCCATGACCACTTTCATCACAATGCTCCATGACCCCTGTCATCAAAATGCTCCATGGCCCTTGTCACCACAATGCTCCAGGACCCGTCATCACAATTCTCCATGGCCCTTGTCATCACAGTGCTCCATGGCGCTTGTCATCACAATGATCCAGAGCCTTAGTGCTTGAGTTGGGATTAGTATCATTGCCTCAGTTAGGGACACTGTCATTGCCTGAATTGGGAGTAGTGTCAGAACCTTAGCTAGGGACAGTGCCAGGGCAAGTTGGGAGTAGTGCCTGTGCCTTAGTTAGGGACAGCGCCAGTGCTTGCGTTGGGAGTAGTGTCAGGGCCATAGTTAGGGACAGTGTCAGTGGCTGAGCTGGGAATAATGTCAGGGCCTTAGTTACGGACATTGTCAGTGCCTAAGTTGGGATTTTTGTCAGGGTCTTTATTATGGACAGTGTCAGGGCCTGAGTTAAGAGTAGTGTCAAGGCCTTAATTTGGAAGAGTGTCAGTGTCTCAGTTTGGAGTAGTGTCAGACCCTTACTTAGGAACAGCGTCAGTGCCTGAGTTGGGAGTAGTGACATGGCCTAAGTTATGGACAGTGTCAGGGACTGAGTTAGGAATAGTCTCAGGACCTTAGTTAGGGACAGTGTCAGTGACTTTGTTAGGAATAGTGTCAGGGTCTAAGTTAGGAGTAGTCTGAGACCGGTAGTTAGGAACAGTGTCAGGGCCTGAGTTGTGAGTAGTTTCAGGGCCTTAGTTAGAGAAAGTGTCAGTGCCGGAGGTGGGAGTTATGTCAGGGCCTTAGTTAGGGACAGTGTCAGTGCCTGAGTTGGGAGTAGTGTCAGGGCCTAGTTAGGGACAGTGTCAGTGCCTGAGTTGGAAGTAGTGTCAGGGCATTAGGGACAGTGTCAGTGGCTGAGATGGGAGTAGTGTCAGGGTCTTAGTTAGGGAGAGTGTCAGTGCCTGAGTTGGGAATAGTCTCAGGGTCTTTTTTGGGGACAGCATCAGGGCATGAGTTAAAAGTAGAGTCAAGGCCTTAGTTAGGGAGAGTGTCAGTGCCTGTGTTGGGAGAAGTATCAGGCCCTTCGTTAGGGACAGTGTCAGGGTCTCAGGTAGAAGTAGTCTCAGGGCCTTAGTTAGGTAGCGTGTCAGTGCCTAAGTAAGTAGTAGTGGGAGAGCCTTCGTTAGGGACAGCGTCAGTGCCTGTGTTGGGAGTAGTGTCAGGGCCTTACTTAGGGACAGCGTCAGTGCCTGAGATAGGAGTAGTGTGATGGCCGTAGTTAGGGACACTCTCAGTGCCAGAGTTGGGGGTAGTGGCAGGCCTCTGTTAGGGACTGTGCCAGGGCCTGAGTTAAGAATAGTGTCAAGTCCTTAGTTAGGGACAGTGTCAGTGCCTGAGTTGAGAGTAATGTCAGGGCCTTAGTTAGGGACAATGTCAGTGCCTGAGTTGGGAGTAGTGTCAGGACCTTAATTAGGGAGAGTGTCAGTGCCTGAGTTGGGAGTAGTGCCAGTGCCTTAGTTAGAGACAGCGCCAGTGCCTGAGTTGGGAGTAGTGTCAGGGCCATAGTTAGGGATGGTGTCAGTTGCTGAGATGGAAGTAGTGTCAGGCCCTTAGTTACGGACAGTGCCAGGGCCTGAGTTGGGATTAGTTTCAGGGTCTTTATTATGGACTGTGTCAGGGCCTGAGTTAAGAGTAGTGTCAAGGCCTTAATTTGGGAGAGTGTCACTGTCTGAGTTGGGAGTAGTGTCAGACCCTTAGTTAAGGGACAGCGTCAGTGTCTGAGTTAAGAATAGTGCCAGAGCCTAAGTTACGGACAGTGCCAGGGCCTGAGTTAGGAGTAGTCTGAGACCGGTAGTTAGTAACAGTGTAAGGGCCTGAGTTGTGAGTAGTTTCAGGGCCTTAGTTAGCGAAAGTGTCAATGCCGGAATTCGGAGTAATGTCAGGGCTTACTTAGGGAGAGTGTCAGTGCCTGAGGTGGAAGTAGTATCAGGGCCTTAGTTAAGGACAGTGTCAGTGCCTGAGTTCGGAGTACTGTCTGGGCATATTTAGGGACAGTCTCAGTGCCTATTTTGGGAGTAGTGTCACGGCCTTAGTTAGTGACATTGTCAGTGCCTGAGTAAGGAGTAGTGTCCGGGCCTTAGTTAGGGACAGTGTCAGTTGCTTAGTTAGGAGTAGTGTCAGGGCCTAAGTTAGGGCCAGTGTCAGTGCCTGAGTCAGGAGTAGAGTCAGGGCCTAAGTTAGGGACAGTGTCATTGCTTGAGATAGAAGTAGTGTCAGGGCCTTAGTTAGGAGTAGCATCAGTGCCTTCGTTAAGTATTGTATCAGCGCCTCAGTTAGGAATAGTTTCAGGGCCTTATTTAGGGACAGTGTTAGTGCCTGAGTTAGGAGTTGTGTCGGCCTTAGTTAGGGACCTTTTCAGGGCCTGAGATAGGAGTAATTTCAGGGCCTTCCTTAAGTATTGTGTCTGCGCCTGAGTTAGGAATAGTGTCAAGGCCTTAGTTAGGGACATTGTCAGGGCATGATTTAGGATTTGTGTTAGGGCGTGAGCTATGAATAGTGTCAGGGCCTGAGTTACTGACAGTGTCAGTGCTGAGTTTGGAGTAGTATCAGGGCCTTAGTTAGAGACAGTGTCAGGGCCTGAGTTAGGTGTATGTCAGGGCCTTAGTTAGGGACAGTGTCAGTGGCTGATTTAGGAGTAGTGTCAGAGGCTTTGTTAGGGACAGTGTCAGGGCCTGAGTTAAGCGTAGTGTCACAGCTTTAGTTAGGACCAGTGTCAGGGCCTTAGTTAAGTCCAACATCAGCGCCTATGATAGGAATCAGATCAGGAACTGTGTTACAGGTAATGTCAGGGCCTTATTTAAGAACAGTGTCAGGGCCTGAGTCCTGACTTACTCCTTACTCTCCTCACTAAGGACTTTTGACACTACTGCTAATTCAGGCCCTGATAATGTCCCTAACTAAGGCCCTGACACTTTCCCTGGCTAAGGCCCTGAACTTCTCCTAAGTCAGGCCCTGATACTGTCCCTAACAATGGCCCTGACACTACACCTAACTGAGGCCCCGACACGATTCCTAACAAAGGCTTTGTTGCTAGTCCAAACTAAAGCCCTAAAATTGGTCCTAAATAAGACCTTGACACTAATCCTAACTCAGGCCCTAAAACTGTCCCTAACTAAGGCCCTGATAGTATCCCTAACTCAGGCCCTCATACGATTCCTAACAATGGCTCTGATGCTAGTCCAAACTAAGGCCCTGAAATTGGTCCTAAATAAGGCCTTGACACTAATCCTAACTCAGGCCCTAGCTCTGTCCCTATCTAGGTCTCAGACAGTACACCTAACTCAGACCCTGACACTGTCCCTAAGCAAGGCCCTGACACTACTCCTAACTCAGTCCCTTACACTGTACCTAACAAAGTCTCTGATGCTAGGCCTAACTCAGGCCCTGAAACCGTCTTTAACTAAGGCCCTGCTGCCATCACTATCAAAAGTCCTGACATTATCCTGAACTAATATCCTGACCTATGTCTTTCCAAGGTCCTGAAACTGTCCCAAAGTCAGCCCTGACGCTGTCCCTATGTGAGGCCCTGAAGCTTTCCCTAACTAACTCAGGCCTTGATGCTGTGACTAACTCAGACCCTGATCATGTCTTTAACTAAGACCCTAAGGCTGATCCAACAGAGGCCCTGATGCTTCTCCTAAGTCATGCCCCGATAGTGTCCCCCACTAAGTTTCTGAGGCTAGGCCTCACTCAGACCCTAACGCTCTCCCTAAGTCAGGCTCTGATGGTCTCCCTACCTGAAGCCCTAACACTGGTTCTGAATAAAGCCCTGAGAGTCTCCGTAACAAAGGTCTTCACACTATCTTTAGGTCATTTCCTGACACTATCCCTAGATATTAAAGTGACACAGTAACTAGCTAATGTCCTGCCTCTTATGCTAACTGAAGCCCTTAGGCTGTGCCTACCTCAGGCACTGAATTTAGTCCCAAGACCATGAAACAGTCCCGAACTAAGGCCTAGATGCTCGCCCTACATCCGGCCCTGACACTGTCCCTAACTAAGGCCCTAACACTATTGCTAACTGAGGATCTGACACTGGACCTATCAGAGGCCCGCTACTCCTAACTAACGCCTTGACACTGTCCCTAACATAGATCCTGCTACCATCAATGTCTAAAGTCCTGACATTATCCTGAGCTAATATCCTGACCCATGTCTTACCAAGGTCCTGAAACTCTCCCAAAGTTAGCCCTGACACTGTCCCTAAGTGAGGCCCTGAGGCTGTCCCTCACAGAGGTCCTGATAATGTCTTTAACTAAACTCTAATGCTGATCTTACAGAGACCCTTATGTTGATCCTATGTCATGCCCTGACGCTGTACGTAGCTAAGGCCCTGACTCTAGGCATCACTCAGGCCCTTTCGCTCTCCCTATGTCAGGCTCAGACTCTGTCCCTACCTGAAGCCCTGACACTGGGCCTAAATTAGGCACTGATGCTCTAATTAGCTATGGTCTTGACACTATCCCTAGGTCCTTTCCTGACACTATCCTTAGATCTTAACCTAAACTTATCCTTAGCTGTTGTCGAGCCTCTTATGCTAACTAAATCCCTGATGCTGTCTCTAACTAAGAGCCTGAAATTAGTCCCGAGGCCCTCATCCTGTCCCTAACTGAGGTTGGAGGCTCATCCTAACTGAGGCGCTGACACTGTCCCAAACTAAAGTCCTGACACTACACCTAACTCAGTCCCTGACACTGTACTTTACAAGGGCTCTGATGCTATTGCTAACTCAGGCCCTGACACTGTCTCTAAGTAAGGCTCAGAATTTGCCCCTAATATAGGCCCTGCTGTCAGCAATAACTAAAAACTGGACACTAGCCTGAGTTAATATCCTGACATATTTCTAACCCAGGTCCTGACACTGTCCCTAAGAAAGCCCTGTCGCTGTCCCTATGTTAAGAACTGAGGCTGTCCCTAACTCAGGCCCTGACGCTTTCCCTAACTGAGGCCTTGAAGCTGTGACTAAGTCAGGCCCTGATCATATCTGTAACAAAGACGCTAAGGCTGATCCAACAGAGGCACTGATTCTGTTCCTAAGTCATGCCCTGACAGTGTCCTCAGCTAAGGGCCTGAAGCTAGGCCTCACTCAGGCCCTGTCGCTCTCCCTAAGTCAGGCCCTGATGCTGTACCTACCTGAAGCCCTGACACTGGTTCTAAATAAGGATCTGATACTCTCAGGAACTAAGGTTTTGACACTATGCTTAGGTCCTTTCCTGACACGCTGCCTAGACCATAACCTGACCCTGTCCCTAGCAAATGTCGTGCCTCTTATACTAACTACAGCCCTGCTGCTGTCCTTAACTAAGGGCCTAAAATTACTCTCGAGGCTGTGACCCTGTCCGTACCTAAGGCCTCGATGTTCGTCCTAATTCAGGGCCTGACACTGTCCCTAACTAAGGCCCTGCTGCCGTCAATATCTAAAGTCCTGACACTATCCTGAGCTAATTTCCTGACCCATCTCTTACCAAGGTCCTGAAACTGTCCCTAAGGAAGCCCTGATGCTGTCTCTAAGTGAGGCCTTGAGGCTGTCCCTAACAGAGGCCCTGAGAATATCTTTAACGTAGCCCCTGAGGCTGATCCTACCGTGGCTCTTATGCTGCTCCTAAGTCATGCCCTGACACTGTCTCTAGCTAAGGCCCTGACGCTAGGCCTCACTCAGGCCCTGTCCCACTCCCGAGGTCAGGCTCTGATGCTGTTCCTACCCGAAGCCCTGACACTCACTGCTCCTAAATTAGGTCCTGATGTGCTAAGTAACTAAGGTCTTGACACTATCCCTAGGTCATTTCCTGACACTCTCCCTAGACCTTAACCTAACCTTCTCTTTAGCTAATGTCGAGATTAGCTAAAGAGATTCTTTAGAACGAGATTCTTTCATCTTCTGAATATAGTTTTCTTCAAAACCTAATTTTTAGAGTGTTACTAACTTTAAACAAAATGTACTCAACTGCTGTGGAATATTCCTTCATAGGAGCGTGCATGGTTCACTTCTGCATCTGCTTCTGGTGGTGTTCAGGTTGCTTTCAGCTGTAGATCCCCTTATGCTAGCTAAATCCCTGATTCTGTCCCTAAATGAGGCCCTGAATTTAGGTCCGAGGCCGTGAACCTGTCCCTAACTGAGGCCTGGAGGCTCGTCCTAATGCAGGCCCTGACACTGTCCCTAACTAAGGCTCTGACACTACACCTAGCTCAGTCACTGTCACTGTACCTAACAAAGGCTCTGATGCTAGTCCTAACTTAGGCCCTGACACTGGCTCTAACTAAAGCCCTGCTGCCGTCAATATCTGAACACCTGATATTATCCTGAGCTAATAGCCTGACCCATGTCTTCCCAAGGTCCTGAAACTTTCCCAAAGTAAGCCCTGACGCTGTCCCTGAGTGAGGCCTTGAGGCTATCCCTAACGGAGGCCCTGATAATAGCTTTAACGAAGACCCTAATGCTGATCCTACAGAGGCCTTTCTGCTGCTCCTAAGTCATGCCCTGATACTGTCCCTTACTCAGGCCCTAAAGATAGGCCTCACTTAGGCCCTGTTGCTGTACCTTAGTTAGGCTCTGATGCTGTCCATACTTCAAGCCCTGGCACTGGTCCTGATTAAGGCGCTCACACTGCTGCTAACTAAGGCCCTGATGCTCTCAATAACCAAGGTCTTCTCGTTATCCCTTGGTCATTTCCTTTCACTATCTCTGGCCTGGAACCTGACCCTGTCCCGAGATAGTCTCCTGCATCTTATGCTAAATGAAACCCTAATGCTCTCCCTAACTGAGGCCCTGACTACTCCTAACTAAGGCCATGACACTGAATCTAACAAAGGCCCGGAATCTGTCCTTAATATAGTCCCTGCTGCCAGCAATAACTAAAATCCTGACACTCTCCTGAGCTAATATCCTGACTCATTTCTAACCAAGGTCCTGACACTGTCCCTAAGAAAGCCCTGTCGCTGTCTTTAAGTGAAGCCCTGAGGCTGTCTGTAACTCAGACCCTGAAGCTTTCCCTAATTGAGGCCTTGACGCTGTGACTAACTAGGGCTCCGGTCATGTCTTTAACTAAGAACCTAAAGCTGATCCAACAAAGGCACTGATGCTGCTCCTAAGTCATTCCCTGACAGTGTCCCCAGCTAAGGGCCTGACATTAGGCCTCACTCAGGCCCTGTCGCTCTCCCTAAGTCAGGCCCTGATGCTGTCCCTACCTGAAGCCCTAACACTGCTTCTGAATAAGTCCCTGAGGGTCTCAGTAACAAAGGTCTTCACACTATCCTTAGGTCATTTCCTGACACGATTCCAAGCCTTTACCCTAACCCTGTCCCGAGCTAATGTCCTACCTCTTATGCTAACCAAAGACCTTATGCTGTGCCTAATTCAGGCACTGAATTTAGTCCCAAGGCCGCTAGACTGTCCCTAACTCGGCTCGATGCCCTTATCGTCACAATGTTCCATGATCACTGTAATCAAAATGCTCCATGCCCTTGTCATCACAATGCTCCAGGTCTGTTGTCATCACCATGTTTCATGCCCGTGTCATCACAATGCTCCATGAAACTTGTGTTAACAATGCTCCATGGCCCATGTCATCACAATGCTCCATGACCCCCGTCATCACCATACTCTATGGCCTTTGTCATCACAATGCTCCGTGACCCTTGTTAACACAATGCCTGATGACCCCTGTCATCAAAATGGTAAATTGCACTTGTCATCACAGTGCTCTATGACGCCTGTCATCACTATTCTCCATGTCACTTGTTATCACAATGCTCCATGTCCCCTGTATTCCCATTACTCCATGACCCCTTTCATCACAATGCCCAATGCCACCTCTCATTACAATTCTCCATGGCATTTGTCATCACGATGCTCCATGACATGTGTCATCACAATGCTCCATGACACGTGTCATCACAATGCTCGATGGCCCTTGTCATTACAATGCTCCTTGGCGCATTTCATCGCAGTGTTCCATGACATCTTTCATCAAAATACTCCAAGATTTGTTTCATCATAAAGCTCCATGGCCCTTGTCATTACAAATCCACATGATACCTTTCATCACAATTCTCCATGGCAAGTTACATAAAAATGCTCCATGCCACTTTCATCACAATGCTCCATGGCCCTTGTCTTCACAATGCTCCATGAAACATTTCCTCACAATGCTCCAGTACACCTTTCATCCAAATTCCCCATGGCCACTGTCATCATAATTCTCCATGATCCCTGTCATCGTAATGGTCCATGACCCTTTTCATCTCAATGCTCCATGACACCTTTTATCACAATGCTCCATGGACTTTGTCATCACAATGCTCCATGGCCCCTGTAATCACAATGCTCCTTGACCCGTTTCATCTCAATGCTATATGACCTCACTCATCACAATGCCCCACGACCCCTGTAATCACAATGCTCCATGGATCTTGTCATCACAGTGCTCCAAGCCTTTGTCATCACACTGCTCCATTGACCCTGTAATCACAATGCTCCTTGCCCTTGTCATCACAAGGCTCCAGAACTCTTGTCATTATAATGCTCCATATCCGTTTCATCACCATGTTCCATGACACTTGTCATCACAATGCTCCATGGCCCCTCTCAATACTGTGCACCATAATAACTTTAATCACATTTCTAGATGACCACTGCCATCAAAATGCCCCATGACTGTGTCATCACAATTCACCATGACCATTGTCATCACAATGCTCCATGAACCATGACATCACAGGGTCCCAGGACACTTGTCATCACAATGATCCATTACCACTTTCATCACAATGCTCCATGACCAGTGTCATCTCAATGCTCCATGGCCTTTGTATTCACAATGCTCCATGGTCCCTGTAATCACAGTGCTCCATAACACCTTTCATCATAATGCTCCATGACCACTGACATCTCAATGCCACATGACACCTTTCATCACAATTTTCCAAGGCCCCTCTCATCACAATGCTCCATGACACTTGTCATCATATTGCTCCATAACACCTCTCATCACCGTGTTCCCTGCCCATGTCATCACAATGTTCCATATCACCTATAACCACAATGCTCCATGCATTATTCCTCACAATGCTCCAGAATTCTTGTCATCACAATGTTCCATGACCATGGCATCACAATGCTCCATGGCCCTTGTCATCACAATGCTCCAGAATTCTTGTCATCACAGTGTTCCATGACGGTGGCATCACAATGCTCCATGCCATTTTCCTCACAATGCTCCAGAATTCTTGCCATCACAAAGTTCTATGACCGTGTCATCACAATGGTACATTACCCTGGTCATCACAGTTCTCCATGACCTTTGTCATCACAATGCTCTATGTCGCTTTTCATCACAATTCTCAATGACCACTTTAATCACTATGCTCGCTGACCATTTTCATCACATTTCTCTATTGTCATTACATTTCCCCAAGACCCCTTTCTTCACAATGCTCCATGATGCCTGTCATAAAAATGCTCCATGGCTTTTGTTATCACAATGTTCCAGCACCAGTTTCATCACAATACTCCATTCCCCTTGTCATCACAGTGCACAATGAAACCTTTCATTACAATGCTCCCTGACACTTGGCATCACAATGCTCCATGGCCTTTATCGTCACAATGCTCCCAGGCACTTTTCATCACGATATTCCATGAAAACTTTCATCACATTGCTCCATGACCATTGTCATCTCAATAGTCCATACCTTGGCAACACAATGCTGCATAATCCCTGTCATCACAATTCTCCATGACTGCTGTCATCACAATAATCCAGGACAATTTTCAAAACAATGCTTTATGCCCGCAGTCATCACAGTGCTCCCTGATAACTTTCCTCACAATTCCTAGATGATCAATGTCATCACAATGCCCCATGACACCTGTCATCACAATGATCCATGACTACTTTCATCACAATGCTCCAATACACCTGTCATCACAATGCTCCTTGGCTTCTCTTATCACATTGCTCCATGATCTCTTTCATCACAATGCTCCATGACTCCTGTCATCACAATGATCCATGACTCCTTTCCTCACAGTGCTCCAGTACACTTTTCATCACAATGCTCCATGCCATTTTCAGCACAATGCTCCTGGGAACCTGCCATCAAAATGCTCCATCCCCATTTCATCACAATGCTCCAGATATCCTATCATTACAATGCTCCGTGCCCGTCTCGACACAATGCTCCATGACCCCTGTCATCAAAATGCTTTATGAACCTTGTTATCAGAATGTTCCTTGACTCCTGTCATCAAAATGATCCATGACCTTTGTCATCACAATGCTGCATGATACCTTTCATCCCAATTCTCTGTGACCGCTGTCATCACAATGCTCCAGGAAAATTTTCATCACAATGCTCCATGTCCCCTGTCATTACAGTGCCCCATAACACCTATAATCCCAATGCTCCATGACCCTGTCATCACAATGCTCCATGACACCTGTCATCACATTGTTCCATGGCCTATGTATTCACAATGCTCCATGGACCCTGAAATCACACTGCTCCGTGTTCCGTTTCAACATGATGCTCCCAGACCCCTGTCACCACAACGTTCCATGAAAGTTGTCATCAAAATGCTCCATGACCACGGACACCACAAGGTTCCCTGCCCTTGTCATCACAATGCTCCATGACCCGTGTAATCACAATGGTACATGGCCTTGTCATCACAATGTTCCATGGCCTCTGTCATCACCATGCTCCATGGTCTTTCTCATCACAATGCTCTATGACACCTGTCATCACAATGCTTGATGACCATTGTCATCACAATGCTCCAAGGCCCCTGTCATCACAATGCCTCATGCTCTTTGTAATCACAATGCTCAATGACCTCTGTCATCACAATGCTCCATGCCATTGTCATCACAATGCTCCATGGCCCCTGTAATCACAATGCTGCATGCCCTTGTCATCACAATGCGCCAGAACACTTGTCAGCATAATACTCCATTCCCGTGTCATCCCATTGCTCAATTACACTTGTCATCAAAATCTTCCTTGGCCTTTGTCATCACAGTGCTCCATGATACCTTTAATCAAAATTCTACATGACCACTGTCATCACAATGCAAGATGACCAATGTCATCACAATGCCCCATGACGCCTGCCATCACAAATCTCCAAGGCCTCTCTTACCAGAAAGCTCCATGATCCCGGTCAGCACAATGTTCCATGACACTTTTCATCACAATGCTCCATGACCCCTGTCATCACAAAGTTCTCTGCCCATATCATCACAATGCTCCTTGTCACCTTTAATCACAATGCTCCATGCCCTTTCATCACAATGCTCCAGAATTCTTGTCATTGCAATGTTCCTTGACCGTGACATCACAATGCTCCATGACCCTTGTCATCACAAAGCTCCATGACCCCTGTCATCACAATGATCCATGACTCCTTTACTCACAGTGCTGCAGTACCCTTTTCACCATAATGCTCCGTGCCATTGTCAGCACAATGCTCCTTGGACCCTGTCATCAAAATGCCCCATCCCCTTTTCATCACAATGCTCCAGATGTCCTATCATTACAATGCTCCATGCCCGTGTCAACACAATGCTCCATGACCCCTGTCATCAAAATGCTTTATGAACCTTGTTATCAGAATGTTCCATGACCCCTGTCATCAAAACGATCCATGACCGTTGTCATCACAATGCTGCATGATACCTTTCATCCCAATTCTCTGTGACCGCTGTCATCACAATGCTCCTGGACAATTTTCATCACAATGCTCCATGGCCCCTGTCATCACAGTGCCCCATAACCGCTGTAATCACAATGCTCCATGAGCCTGTCATCACAATGCTGCATGACTCCTGTCATCACATTTTTCCATGGCCTATGTATTCACAATGCACCATGGACCCTATAATCACACTGCTGCATGTTCCCTTTCAACACAATGGTCCATGACCCCTCTCATCACAACGTTCCATGAAAATTGTCATAAAATGCTCCATGACCCCGGTCACCACAAGGTTCCCTGCCCTTGTCATCACAATGCTCCTTGACGCTTGTAATCACAATGCTCCATGACCCTTGTAATCACAATGGTACATGGCCTTGTCATTACAATGCTCCATGGCCTCTGTCATCACCATGCTCCATGGTCTTTCTCATCACAATGCTCTATGACCCCTGTCATCACAATGCTTGATGACCATTGTCATCACAATGCTCCAAGGCCCGTGTCATCACAATGCCTCATGGTCTTTGTAATCATAATGCTCAATGACCCCTCTCATCACAATGCTCCATGCCGTTGTCATCACAATGCTCCATGGCCCCTGTAATCACAATGCTCCATGCCCTCGTCATCACAATGCTCCAGAACTCTTGGCATCATAATGCTCCATTCCCGTGTCACCGCATTGCTCAATGACACTTGTCATCAAAATGTTCCTTGGCCTTTGTCATCACAGTGCTCCATGATACATTTAATCAAAATTCTACATGACCACTGTCATCACAATGCAAGATGACCAATGTCATCACAATGCCCCATGACACGTGTCATCACAATTTGCCTTGGCCCTTGTCATCTCAATGCTGTATGAGCCGTGTCATCACTAGGTTCCAGGACACTTGTCATCACAGTGATCCATGACCACGTTCATCACAATGCTCCATGAACTCTATTATATCAATGCTCCATGGCATTTGTATTCACAATGCTCCATTGTCCCGATAATCGCGTTGCTCCATGAACACTTTCATCACAATGCTCCTTGACCACTGTCACCATAATGCCCCATGACGTCTCTCATCACTGTGCTCCAAGGCGACTCTCATCAAAATGCTCCATGATCTGTGTCAGCACAATATTGCATAACACTTGTCATCACAATGCTCCATGATCCCTGTAATCACAATGATCCCTGCCAATGTCATCACAATGCTCCATGTCTCCTATAATCACAATGCTCCATGCCCTTGTCATCACAATGCTACAGGTCAGTTTTCATCCCCATGCTTCATGCCCGTGCCATCACAATACTCCATGAATCTTGTCTTCACAATGCTCCATGGCCCATGTCATCACAGTGCGTCATGACCCCTGTCATCACAATGCTCCGTGACCCCTGTCAACACAATGCCTGATGACCCCTGTCATCAAAATGCTAAATGGCACTTGTCATCACAATGCTCTATGACGCCTGTCATCACTAATCTCCATGTCACTTGTTATCACAATGCTCCATGGCCCCTGTAATCCCAGTACTCCATGACCCCTTTAATCACAATGCCCAAAGCCACCTCTCATCACAATTCTCCATGGCATTTGTCATCACGTTGCTCCATGACACCTGTCATCACAATGCTCCATGCCCCCTGTCATCACAGTGCCCCATAACGCCTGTAATCACACTGCTCCATGACCCTGTCATCACAATGCTACATGACCCCTGTCATCACATTGTTCCATGGCCTATGTATTCACAATGCTCCATGGACCCTGTAATCACACTATCCCTGTTCCCTTTCAACACAATGCTCCATGACACCTGTCATCAGAAGGTTCCATGAAAGTTGTCATCAAAATGCTCCATGACTCCAGTCACCAAAAGCTTCCCTTCCCTTGTCATCACAATGCTCCATGACCCTTGTAATCACAACGGTACATGGCCTTGTCATCACAATGTTCTATGGCCTCTGTCATCACCATGCTCCATGGTCTTTCTCATCACAATGTTCTATGACCCCTGTCATCACAATGCTCCATGCCTTTGTCATCACAATGCTCCATGGCCCCTGTAATCACAATGCTCCATGCCCTTGTCATCACAATGCTCCAGAACACTTGTCATCATAATACTCCATTCCCGTGTCATCCCATTGCTCAATGACACTTGTCATCAAAATGTTCCTTGGCCTTTGTCATCACAGTGCTCCATGATACCTTTAATCAAAATTCTACATGACCACTGTCATCACAATGCAAGATGACCAATGTCATCACAATGCCCCATGACACGTGTCATCACAATTTGCCTTGGCCCTTGTCTTCTCAATGCTGTAGGAACCGTGCCATCACTAGGTTCCAGGACACTTGTCATCACAGTGATCCATGACCACTTTCATCACAATGCTCCATGAACTCTGTTATCTCAATGCTCCATGGCCTTTGTATTCACAATGCTCCATTGTCCCGATAATCGCGTTGCTCCATGAACACTTTCATCACAATGCTCCTTGACCACTGTCACCATAATGCCCCATGACGTCTCTCATCACTGTGCTCCAAGGCCACTCTCATCAAAATGCTCCATGATCTGTGTCAGCACAATATTGCATGACACTTGTCATCACAATGCTCCATGATCCCTGTAATCACAATTATCCCTGCCAATGTCATCACAATGCTCCATATCTCCTGTAATCACCATGCTTCATGCACTTGTCATCACAATTCTCCATGAATCTTGTCTTCACAATGCCCCATGGCCCATGTCATCACAGTGCTCCATGACCCAGGTCATCACAGTGCTCCATGGCCCTTGTCATCACAATTCTCCATGGCCCTTGTCATTACAAATCCACATGCTCCATTTCATCACAATTCTCCATGGCAACTTACATAAAAATGCTCCATGCCCCAGTTATCACAATGCCCAATGATACCTGTTTTTACAATGATCCATGACCATTGTCATCACAAGGCTCCATGTCCCTTGTATTCACAATGCTACATGGCCCTTGTCATCACAGTGCTCCATAGCGCTTTTCAGCGCAATGCTCCATGACTGCTTTCAGCACAATGCCCCATGACCCCTGTCATCACGATGCTCCATGGCCCTTGTCATCACAATGCTACATGAAACATTTCCTCACCATGCTCCAGTACGCCTTTCATCCAAATTCCCCATGGCCAATGTCATCACAATTCTCCATGACCCCTGTCATCGTAATGGTCGATGACCCGTTTCATCTCAATGCTCCATGACACCTGTCATCACAATGCTCCATGGCCTTTGTCATCACAATGCTCCTTGGCCCCTGTAATCACAGTGCTCCATGACCCGTTTCATCTCAATGCTCCATGACCTCACTCATCACAATGCCCCATGACCCCTGTAATCACAATGCTCCATGGACCTTGTCATCAGAGTGCTCCAAGCCTTTGTCATCACACTGCTCCATGGGCCCTGTAATCACAATGCTCCATAACACCTTTCATCATAATGCTCCATGACCACTGCCATCTCAATGCCCCATGACGCCTGTCATCACAATTCTCCGAGGCAGCTCTCATCACAATGCTCCATGACACTTTTCATCACATTGCTCCATAACACCTGTCATCACAGTGTTCCCTGCCCATGTCATCACAATGCTCCATGTCCCCTATAATCACAATGCTCCATGCCATTTTCCACACAATGCTCCAGAATTCTTGTCATCACAATGTTACATGACCGTGGCATCACAATGATACATGACCCTGGTCATCACAATTCTCCATGACCTTTGTCATCACAATGCTCTATATCGCTTTTCATCACTATTCTCAATGACCACATTAATCACTCCGCTTGCTGACCCTTTTCATCACATTTCTCTATTGTCATTACAATTCCCCATGGCCCCTTTCTTCACAATGCTCCATGATGCCTGTCATCACAATGATCCATGGCTTTTGTTATCACAATGCTCCAGGACCAGTTTCATCACAATATTCCTTCCCCCTTGTCATCACAGTGCACAATGAAACCTTTCATTACACTGTTCCATGACACTTTTTATCACAATGCTCCATGGCCTTTATCGTCACAATGCTCCCAGGGACTTTCCATCACGATGTTCCATGAAAACTTTCATCACATTTCTCCATGACCATTGTCATCACAATAGTCCATACCCTTGTCAACACAATGATGCATAATCCCTGTCATCACAATAATCCGGGACAATTTTCATAACAATGCTTCATGCCCCCAGTCATCACAGTGCTCCATGATACCTTTCATCACAATTCCTAGACGATCAATATCATCACAATGCCCCATGACCCCTGTAATCACAATGCTCCATGCCCTTGTCATCACAAGGCTCCAGAACCCTTGTCATTATAATGCTCAATGTCCGTTTCATCACCATGTTCCATGACACTTGTCATCACTATGCTCCATTGCCCCTCTCATTACTGTGCTCCATAATAACTTTAATCACATTTCTAGATGACCACTGCCATCACAATGCCCCATGACATTGTCATCACAATTCGCCATGACCATTGTCATCACAATGCTCCATGAACCATGTCATCACAGGGTCCCAGGACACTTGTCATCACAATGTTCCATATCCCCTATAATCACAATGCTCCATGCCTTTTTCCTCACAATGCTCCAGAATTCTTGTCATCACAATGTTCTATGACCGTGGCATCACAATGCTCCATGGCCCTTGTCATCACAATGCTCCAGAATTCTTGTCATCACAAAGTTCCATGAGTGTGTCATCACAATGCTATATGACCCTGGTCATCACAGTTCTCCATTACCTTTGTCATCGCAATGCTCTATGTCGCTTTTCATCACAATTCTCAATGACCACTTTAATCACTATGCTCGCTGACCATTTTCATAACATTTCTCTATTGTCATTACAATTCCCCATGGCCCCTTTCTTCACAATGCTCCATGATGACTGTCTTCACAATGTTCCATGGCTTTTATTCTCAAAATGCTCCAGGACCAGTTTCATCACAATACCCCACCCCCCTTGTCATCACAGTGCACAATGAAACCTTTCATTACAATGCTCCATGACACTTGTCATCACAATGCTCCATGGCCTATATCGTCACAATGCTCCCAGGCACTTTTCATCACGATGTTCCATGAAAACTTTCATCACATTTCTCCATGACCATTTTCATCATAATAGTCCACACCTTGTCAACACAATGCTGCATAATCCCTGTCATCACAATTCTCCATGACTGCTGTCATCACAATAATCCAGGACAATTTTCATAACAATGCTTCATGCCCCCAGTCATCACAGTGCTCCATGATACCTTTCATCACAATTCCTAGATGATCAATGTCATCACAATGCCCCATGACAGCTGGAATCACAATTCGCTATGACCCTTGTCATCACAATACTCGATGAACCGTGTCATCACAATGTTCCAGGACACATGTCATCACAATTATCCATGACTACTTTCATTACAATGCTCCAATACACCTGTCATCACAATGTTCCTTGGCTCCTGTTATCATATTGTTCCATGATCTCTTTCATCACAATGCTCCATGACCACTGTCATCACCATGCCTCATGACGCCTGTCATCTCAATGCTCCATGGCCCCTTTCATCACAATGCTCCATGAACATAGTCATCACAATGTTCCCTGCCATTTTCATCAGAATACTCCATGGGACCTGTCATCACAATGCTCCATGCCCTTGTCATCAAAATGCTCCAGAACTCTTGTCATCATAATGCTCCATGCCAATGTCATCAAAATGCCCCATGACACTTGTCATCACAATGCTCCATGGCCTTTTTCATCACAATGCTCCATGCCCATGTCATCAAAATGCTCCAGAACTCTTGTCATCATAATGCTCCATGCCAATGTCATCAAAATGCCCCATGTCACTTCTCATCCCAATGCTTCATGGCCTTTGTCATCACAATATTCCATGGCCCCTGTCATCACAGTTCTCCATGATACCTTTCATCACAGTTCTAGATGACCACTGTCATCACAATGCCCCATGACAGATGTCATCACAATTCGCCATGGTCCTTGTCATCACAATGCTCCATGAACCGTGTCATCACAAGGTTCCAGGACACTTGTCATCACAATGATCCATGATCACTTTCATCACAATGCTCCATGAAACCTGTCATCTCAATGCTCCATAGCCTTTGTATTCACAATGCTCCATGGCCCCTTTAATCAGAGTGCTCGGTGACCACTTTCATCACAATGCTCCAAGACCGCTGTCATCACAATGCTCCATGACGCTGCCATCACAAATCTCCAAAGCCTCTCTTACCAAAAATCTCCATGATCCCTGTCAGCACAATATTCCATGAAACTTTTCATTACAATGCTCCATGACCCCTGTCATCACAAAGTTCTCTGCCCATATCATCACAATGCTCCTTGTCACCTTTAATCACGATGCTCCATGCCCTATCATCAGAATGCTCCAGAATTCTTGTCATCGCAATGTTCCTTGGCCGTGTCATCTCAATGCTCCATGACCCTTTTCATCACAAAGCTCCATGACCCCTGTCATCACAATGATCCATGAGTCCTTTCCTCACAGTGCTCCAGTACCCTTTTCATCACAATGCTCCATGCCATTTTCAGCACAATGTTCCTTGGACCCTGTCATCAAAATGCTCCATCCCCTTTTCATCACAGTGCTCCAGATATCCTATCATTACAATGCTCCATGCCCATATCCACACAATGCTCCATGACCCCTGTCATCAAAATGCTTTATGAACCATGTTATCAAAATGTTCCATGACCCCTGTCATCAAAATGATCCATGACCATTGTCATCACAATGCTGCATGATACTTTTCATCCCAATTCTCTGTGACTGCTGTCATCACAATGCTCCAGGACAATTTTCATCACAATGCTCCATGCCCCCTGTCATCACATTGCCCCATAACCGTTGTAATCACAATGCTCCATGACCCTCTCATCACAATGCTCCATGACCCCTGTCATCACATTGTTCCATGGCCTATGTATTCACAATGCTCCTTGGACCCTGTAATCACACTGCTCCATGTTCCCTTTCAACACAATGCTCCGTGACCCCTGTCATCACAACGTTCCATGAAAGTTGTCATCAAAATGCTCCATGACCCCAGTCACCACAAGGTTCCCTGACCTTTTCATAAAAATTTTGCATGACCCTTGTAATCACAATGGTACATGGCCTGGTCATCACAATGTTCCATGGTCTCTGTCATCACCAAGCTCCATTGTCTTTCTCATCACAATGCTCTATGACCCCTGTCATCACAATGCTTGATGTCCATTGTCATCACAATGCTCCAGGGCCCCTGTCATCACAATGCCTCATGGTCTTTGTAATCACAATGCTCTATGACCCCTGTCATCACAATGCTAAATGCCATTGTCATCACAATGCTCCATGGCTCCTGTAATCACAATGCTCCATGCCCTTGTCATCACAATGCTCCACAACACTTGTCATCATAATGCCCCATTCCCGTGTCATCCCATTGCTCAATGACACTTGTCATCAAAATGTTCCTTGGCCTTTGTCATCACAGTGCTCAATGATTCCTTTAATCAAAATTCTACATGACCACTGTCATCACAATGCAAGATGACCAATGTCATCACAATGCCCCATGACACGTGTCATCACAATTTGCCTTGGCCCTTTTCATCTGAATGCTGTATGAACCGTGTCATCACTAGGTTCCAGAACCCTTGTCATCACAATGCTCCATGAAATCTGTTATCTCAATGTTCCATGGTCTTTGTATTCACAATGCTCCATTGTCCCGAAAATCACGTTGCTCCATGATCTGTGTCAGCACAATATTGCGTGACACATGTCATCACAATGCTCCATGATCCCTGTAATCACTATGGTCCCTGCCAATGTCATCACAATGCTCCATGTCTCCTGTAATCACAATGCTCCAAGCCCTTGTCATCACAATGCTCCAGGTCTGTTGTCATCACCATGTTTCCTGCCCGTGTCATCATAATGCTCCATGAAATTTGTCTTCACAATGCTCCATGGCCCATGTCATCCCAATGCTGCATGACCCCTGTCATCACAATGCTCTATGGCCTTTGTCATCACAATGCTCTGTGACCCTTGTCAACACAAAACCTGATGACCTCTGTCATCAAAATGCTAAATGGCACATGTCATCACAATGCTCTATGATGCCTGTCATCAGTATTCTCCATGTCACGTGTTATAACAATGCTCCATGGCCTCTATCGATACAATGCTCCCAGGCACTTTTCATCACGATGTTCCATGAAAACTTTCATCACATTGTTCCATGACCATTGTCATCACAATAGTCCACACCTTGTCAACACAATGCTGCATAATCCCTGTCATCACAATTCTCCATGACTGCTGTCATCACAATAATCCAGGACAATTTTCATAACAATGCTTCATGCCCCCAGTCATCACAGTGCTCCATGATACCTTTCCTCACAATTCCTAGATGATCAATGTCATAACAATGCCCCATGACACCTGTCATCACAATTCTCTATGACCGGTGTCATCAAAATACTCGCTGAACCATGTCATCACAGTGTTCCAGGACACATATCATCACAATTATCCATGACTACTTTCATTACAATGCTCCAATACACCTGTCATCACAATGCTCCATGGCCCCTGTTATCATATTGCTCCATGATTTCTTTCATCACAATGCTCCATTACCACTGTCATCACCATGCCTCATGAGGCCTGTCATCTCAATGCTCCATGGCCCCTTTCATCACAATGCTCCATGAACATAGTCATCACAATGTTCCCTGCCATTTTCATTAGAATACTCCATGGGCCCTGTCATCACAATGCTCCATGCCCTTGTCATCAAAATGCTCCAGATCTCTTGTCATCATAATGCTCCATGCCAATGTCATCAAAATGCCCCATGTCACTTGTCATCACAATGCTCCATGGCATTTTTCATCACAATGTTCCATGGCTGCTGTCATCACAATGCTACATGCCCTTGTCATCAAAATTCTCTAGAACTCTTGTCATCATAATGCTGCATGCCAATGTTATCAAAATGCCCCTTGTCACTTGTCATCACAATGCTCCATGACCTTTGTCATCACAATATTCCATGGCCCCTGTCATCACAGTTCTCCATGATACCTTTCATCACAGTTCTAGATGACCACTGTCATCACAATGCCCCATGACAGATTTCATCACAATTCGCCATGGTCCTTGTCATCACAATGCTCCATGAACCGTGTCATCACAATGTTCCAGGACACTTGTCATCACAATGATCCATGATCACTTTCATCACAATGCTCCATGAACCCTGTCATCTCAATGCTCCATAGCCTTTGTATTCACAATGCTCCATGGCCCCTTTAATCAGAGTGCTCCATGACCAATTTTATCACAATGCTCCAAGACCGCTGTGATCACAATGCTCCATGATGCTGCCATCACAAATCTCCAAGGCTTCTCTTACCAAAAATCTCCATGATCCCTGTCAGCACAAGATTCCATGAAACTTTTCATTACAATGCTCCATGACCCCTGTCATCACAAAGGTCTCTGCCCATATCATCACAATGCTCCTTGTCACCTTTAAACACAATGCTCCATGCCCTATCATCAAAATGCTCCAGAATTGTTGTCATCGCAATGTTCCTTGACCGTGTCATCACAATGCTCCATGACCCTTTTCATCACAAAGCTCCATAACCCCTGTCATCACAATGATCCATTAGTCCTTTCCTCACAGTGCTCCAGTACCCTTTTCATCACAATGCTCCATGCCATTGTCAGCACAATGCTCCTTGGACCATGTCATCAAAATGCTCCATCCCCTTTTCATCACAGTGCTCCAGATATCCTATCATCACAATGCTCCATGCCCTTGTCATCAAAATGCTCCAGAACGCTTGTCATCAAAATGCTCCAGGACAATTTTCATCACAATGCTCCATGTCCCCTCTCATCACAGTGCCCCATAATCCCTGTCATCACAAGGCTCCATGACCCTGTCATCACAATGCTACATGACACCTGTCATCACGTTGTTCCATGGCCTATGTATTCACAATGCTCCATGGACCCTGTAATCACCCTGCTCCATGTTCCCTTTCAACACAATGCTCCATGAACCCTGTCATCACAAGGTTCCATGAAATTTGTCATCAAAATGCTCCATGACTCCCGTCACCACAAGCATCCCTGCCCTTATCATCACAATGCTACATGACCCTTGTAATCACAATGCTACATGGCCTTGTCATCACAATGATCCATAGCCTCTGTCATCACCATGCTCCATGACCCCTTTCATCACAATGCTCAATGCGACCTCTCATCACAATTCTCCATGGCAATTGTCATCATGATGCTCCATGACAGCTGTCATCACAATGCTCCATGACTCTTTTCATCACAATGCTCGAAGGCATTTGACATCACAATGTTCCTTGGTGCTTTTCATCGCAATGCTCCATGACAACCTTCATCAAAATACTCCAAGATTTGTGTCATCACAATGCTCCATGGCCCTTTTCATTACAAATCCACACGATCCCTTTCATCACAATTCTCCATGGCAACTTACATAAAAATGCTCCATGCCCCAGTCATCACAATGCCCAATGATACCTGTTTTTACAATGATCCATGACCATTTTCAGCACAAGTCTCCATGTCCCTTGTATTCACAATGCTACATGGCCCTTGTCATCACAGTGCTTCAAAGCACTTTTCATCGCAATGCTCCATGACCACTTTCAGCACAAAGTCCCACGACCCTTGTCATCACAATGCTCCATTTCCCTTTTCATCACAATGCTCCATGAAACATTTCCTCACAATGCTCCAGTACGCCTTTCCACCATATTCCCCATGGCCACTGTCATCACAATTCTCCATGACCCCTGTCATCGTAATGGTCCATGACACGCTTCATTTCAATGCTCCATGACACCTGTCTTCACAATGCTCCATGGCCTTGTCATCACAAGACTCCAGAACTCTTGTCATTATAATGCTCCATGTCCGTTTCAACACTATGCTCCATGACACTTTTCATCACAATGCTCCATGGCCCCTCTCATTACTGTGCTCCATAATAACTTTAATCACATTTATAGATGACCACTGCAATCACAATGCCCCATGACATTGTCATCACAATTCACCATGACCATTGTCATCACAAAACTCCATGAACCATGTCATCACAGGGTCCCAGGACAATTGTCATCACAATGATCCATTACCACTTTCATCACAATGCTCCATGACCACTGTCATCTCAATGCTCCATGGCCTTTGTATTCACAATGCTCCATGGCCGCTGTACTCACAGTGCTCTATAAAACCATTCACCCTAATGCTCCATGACCACTGCCATCTCAATGCCCCATGACGCCTGTCATCACAATTCTCCGAGGACCCTCTCATCACAATGCTCCATGACACTTGTCATCACATTGCTCCATAACACCTTTCATCACAGTGTTTCCAGCCCATGTCATCACAATGCTCCATGTCCCCTATAATCACAATGCTCCATGCCTTTTTCCTCACAATGCTCCAGAATTCTTGTCATCACAATGTTCCATGACCATGGTATCACAATGCTCCATGGCCCTTGTCATCACAATGCTCCAGAATTCTTGTCATCACAATGTTCCATGACCGTGTCATCACAATGCTACATGACCTGGTCATTACAGTTCTCCATGACTTTTGTCATCACAATGCTCTATGTCGCTCTTCGTCACAATTCTCAATGTCCACTTTAATCACTATGCTCGCTGATCATTTTCATCACATTTCTCTATTGTCATTACATTTCCCCATGGCCCATTTCTTCACAATGCTCCATGATGCCTGTCATCACAATGCTCCATGGCTTTGTTATCACAATGCTCCAGGACCAGTTTCATCACAATACACCATCCCCCTTGTCATCACAGTGCACAATGAAATCTTTCATTACAATGCTCCATGACACTTGTCATCACAATGCTCCATGGCCTTTATCGTCACAATTCTCCCAGGCACTTTTCATAACGATGTTCCATGAAAACTTTCATCACATTGTTTCATGACAATTGTCATCACAATAGTCCATACCCTTGTCAACACAATGATGCATAATCCCTGTCATCACAATTCTCCATGACTGCTGTCATCACAATAATGCAGGACAATTCTCATAACAATGCTTCATGCCCCCAGGCATCACAGTGTTCCATGATACCTTCCATCACAATTCCTAGATGATGAAGGTGATCACAATGCCCCATGACACCTGTCATCACAATTCGCCATGACCCTTGTCATCACAATACTCGATGAAGGGTGTCATCACAGTGTTCCAGGACACATGTCATCAAAATAATCGATGACTACTTTCATCACAATGCTCCAATCCACGTGTCATCACAATGCTCCATGGCCCCTGTTATCATATTGCTCCATGATCTCTGTCATCACAATGCTCCATGACCTCTGTCATCACCATGCCTCATGACGCCTGTCATCTCAATGCTCCATGGCCACTTTCATCACAATGCACCATGAACCCAGTCATCAAAATGTTCCCTGTTCTTTTCATCACAATGCTCCATGGGCCCTGTCATCACAATGCTCCATGCCCTTGTCATCAAAATGCTCCAGAACTCTTGTCATCTTAAAGCTCCATGCCAATTTCTTCAAAATGCACCATGACACTTGTCATCAGAATGCTCCATGGCCTTTGTCATCACAATGTTCCATGGCCGCTGTCATCACAATGCTCCATGCCTTTTCATCAAAATCCTCCAGAATTCTTCTCATCATAATGCTCCATGCCAATGTCATCAAAATGCCCCATGACAATTGTCATCACAATGCTCCATGGCCTTTGTCATCACAATGTTCCATGGTCCCTGTAATCACAGTGCTCCCTGATACCTTTCATCACAATTCTAGATGACCACTGTCATCACAATGCCCCATGACTGATGTCATCACAATTCGCATGGTCCATGTCATCACAGTGCTCCATGAACTATGTCATCACAAGGTTCCAGGACACTTGTCATCACAATGATCCATGATCACTTTCATCACAATGCTCCATGAAACCTGTTATCTCAATGCTCCATAGCCGTTGTATTCACAATGCTCCATGGCCCCTGTAATCACAGGGCTCCATGACCCATTTCATCACAATGTTCCAAGACCGCTGTCATCACAATGCACCATGACGCCTGCCATCACAAATCTCCAAGGCCTCTCTTACCAGAAAGCTCCATGATCCCTGTCAGCACAATGTTCCATGACACTTTTCATCACAATGCTCCATGACCCCTGTCATCACAAAGTTCTCTGCCCATATCATCACAATGCTCCTTGTCACCTTTAATCACAATGCTCCATGCCCTTTCATCACAATGCTCCAGAATTCTTGTTATCGCAATGATCCTTGACCGTGTCATTACAATGCTCCATGACCCTTGTCATCACAAAGCTCCATGACCCCTGTCATCACAATGATCCATGACTCCTTTCCTCACAGTGCTGCAGTACCCTTTTCACCATAATGCTCCATGCCATTGTCAGCACAATGCTCCTTGGACCCTGTCATCAAAATGCTCCATCCCCTTTTCATCGCAATGCTCCAGATGTCCTATCATTACAATGCTCCATGCCCGTGTCAACAGAATGCTCCATGACCCCTGTCATCAAAATGCTTTATGAACCTTGTTATCAGAATGTTCCATGAGCCCTTTCATCAAAATGATCCATGACCGTTGTCATCACAATGCTGCATGATACCTTTCATCCCAATTCTCTGTGACCCCTGTCATCACAATGCTCCTGGACAATTTTCATCACAATTCTCCATGGCCCCTGTCATCACAGTTCCCCATAACCGCTGTAATCACAATGCTCCATGACCCTGTCATCACAATGCTGCATTACTCCTGTCATCACATTGTTCCATGGCCTATGTATTCACAATGCACCATGGACCCTATAATCACACTGCTGCATGTTCCCTTTCAACAGAATGCTCCATGACCCCTCTCATCACAACATTCCATGAAAATTGTCATCAAAATGCTCCATGACCCCGGTCACCACAAGGTTCCCTGCCCTTGTCATCACAATGCTCCATGACGCTTGTAATCACAATGGTACATGGCCTTGTCATTACAATGCACCATGGCCTCTGTCATCACCATGCTCCATGGTCTTTCTCATCACAATGCTCTATGACCCCTGTCATCACAATGCTAGATGACCATTGTCATCACAATGCTCCAAGGCCCGTGTCATCACAATGCCTCATGGTCTTTGTAACCATAATGCTCAATGACCCCTCTCATCACAATGCTCCATGCCGTTGTCATCACAATGCTCCATGGCCCCTGTAATCACAATGCTCCATGCCCTTGTCATCACAATGCTCCAGAACCCTTGGCATCATAATGCTCCATTCCCGTGTCATCCCATTGCTCAATGACACTTGTCATCAAAGTGTTCCTTGGCCTTTGTCATCACAGTGCTCCATGATAACTTTAATCAAAATCTACATGACCACTGTCATCACAATGCAAGATGACCAATCTCATCACAATGCCCCATGACACTTGTCATCACAATTCGCCTTGGCCCTTGTCATCTCAATGCTGTATGAACCGTGTCATCACTAGGTTTCAGGACCCTTGTCATCACAATGCTCCATGAACTCTCTAATCTCAATGTTCCATGGCCTTTGTATTCACAATGCTCCATTGTCCCGATAATCACGTTGCTCCATGATCTGTGTCAGCACAATATTGCATGACACTTGTCATCACAATGCTCCATGATCCCTGTAATCAAAATGATCCCTGCCAATGTCATCACAATGTTCCATGTCTCCTGTAATCACAATGCTCCATGCCCATGTCATCACAATGCTCCAGGTATGTTGTCATCACCATGCTTCATGCCCCGTGTCATCACAATGCTCCATGAATCTTGTCTTCACAATGCTCTATGGCCTTTGTCATCACAATGCTCTGTGACCCCTGTCAACACAATGCCTGATGACCCCTGTCATCAAAATGCTAAATGGCACTTGTTATCACAATGCTCTATGTCACCTGTCATCACTCTTCTCCATGTCACTTGTTATCACAATGCTCCATGGCCCCTGTAATCCCAGTACTCCATGACCCCTTTCATTAAAATGCCCAATGCTACCTCTCATCACAATACTCCATGGCAATTGTCATCACGATGCACCATGACACCTGTCATCACAATGCTCCATGACACTTGTCATCACAGCGCTCGATGGCCCTTGTCCTCACAATGTTCCTTGGTGCTTTTCATCGCAATGCTCCATGACAACTTTCATCAAAATACTCCAAGATTTGTTTTTTCACAATGCTCCATGGCCCTTGTCATTACAAATCCACATGATCCCTTTCATGACAATTCTCCATGGCAACTTACATAAAAATGCTCCATGCCCCTGTCATCACAGTGCCCAATGATACCTGTTTTTACAATGATCCATGTCCCTTGTCATCACAAGGCTCCATGTCCCTTGTATTCACAATGCCCCATGACCCCTGTCATCACAATGCTCCATGGCCCTTGTCATCACAATGCTCCATGAAACATTTCCTCACAATGCTCCAGTACGCCTTTCATTCAAATTCCCCATGGCCACTATCATCACAATTCTCCATGACCCCTGTCATAGTAATGGTCCATGACCCGCTTCATCTCAATGCTCCATGACACCTGTCATCACAAAGCTCCATGCCCTTGTCATCACCAGGCTCCAGAACTCTTGTCATTATGATGCTCCATGTCCGTTTCATCACCATGCTCCATGACACTTGTCATCACAATGCTCCATGGCCCCTCTCATTACTGTGCTCCATAATAACTTTAATCACATTTCTTGATGACCACTGCCATCACAATGCTCCATGACATTGTCATCACAATTCACCATGACCATTGTCATCACAATGCTCCATGAACCATGTCATCAGAGGGTCCCAGGACACTTGTCATCACAATGATCCATTATCATTTTCATCACAATGCTCCATGACCACTGTCATCTCATTTCTCCAAGGCCTTTGTATTCAAAATGCTCCATGGCCCCTGTAATCACAGTGCTCCATAACACCTTTCATCATAATGCTCCATGACCACTGCCATCTCAATGCCCCATGACTCCTGTCATCACAATTCTCCAAGGCCCCTTTCATCACAATGCTCCATGACACTTGTCATCACATTGCTCCATAACACCTTTCATCACAGTGTTCCCTGCCCATGTCATAACAATGCTCCATGCCCCTATAATCACAATGCTCCATGCCTTTTTCCTCACAATACTCCAGAATTTTTGTCATCACAATGTTCCATGACTGTGGCATCACAATGCTCCATGGCTCTTGTCATCACAATGCTCCAGAATTCTTGTCATCACAATGTTCCATGACCGCGTCATCACAATGCTACATGACCCTTGTGTTCCCAGTTCTCCATGACCTTTGTCATCACAATGCTCTATGTCGCTTTTCATCACAATTCCCAAAGATCAATTTAATCACTTTGTTCGCTGACAATTTTCATGACATTTCTCCATTCTCATTACAATTCCCCACGGCCCCTTTCTTCACAATGCTCCATGATGCCTGTCATAAAAATGCTCCATGGCTTTTGTTATCACAATGCTCCAGGACCAGTTTCATCACAATACTCCATCCCCCTTGTCATCACAGTGCACAATGAAACCTTTCATTACAATGTTCCATGAAACTTGTCATCACAATGCTCCATGGCCTTTATCGTCACAATGCTCCCAGGCACTTTTCATCACGATGTTCCATGAAAACTTTCAACACATTGGTCCATGACCATTGTCATCACAATAGTCCATACCCTTGTCAACACAATGCTGCATAATCCCTGTCATCACAATTCTCCACGACTGCTGTCATCACAATAATCCAGGACAATTTTCAAAACAATGCTTCATGCCCCCA
The DNA here is from genome assembly GCF_965194825.1 of Balaenoptera physalus. NCBI lineage: Eukaryota > Metazoa > Chordata > Mammalia > Artiodactyla > Balaenopteridae > Balaenoptera > Balaenoptera physalus. The sequence goes on from NW_028126387.1 coordinate 1,019,987, forward strand.
GTCATCACAGTGCTCCATGATAGCTTTCATCACAATTCCTAGATGATCAATGACATCACAATGCCCCATGACATCTGTCATCACAATTCGCTATGACCCTTGTCATCACAATACTAGATGAACCGTGTCATCAGTGTTCCAGGACACATGTCATCACAATGATCCATGACTACTTTCATCACAGTGCTCCAATACGCCTGTCTTCACAGTGCTCCATGGCCCCTGTTATCATATTGCTCCATGATCTCTTTCATCACAATGCTCCATGACCCCTGTCATCAACATGCCTCATGACGCCTGTCATCTCAAAGCTCCATGGCCCCTTTCATCACAATGCTCCATGAACCCAGTCATCACAATGTTCCCTGCCCTTTTCATCACAATGCTCCATGGGCCCTGTCATCACAATGCTCCATGCCCGTGTCATCAAAATGCTCCAGAACTCTTGTCATCATAATGCTCCATGCCAATGTCATCAAAATGCCCCATGACACTTGTCATCAGAATGCTCCATGGCCTTTGTCATCACAATGTTCCATGGTCCCTGTAATCACAGTGCTCCCTGATACCTTTCATCACAATTCTAGATGACCACTGTCATCACAATGCCCCATGACTGATGACATCACAATTCGCATGGTCCTTGTCATCACAGTGCTCCATGAACCGTGTCATCACAAGGTTCCAGGACACTTGTCATCACAATGATCCATGATAACTTTCATTACAATCCTCCATAAAACCTGTCATCGCAATGTTCCATAGCCTTTGTATTCACAATGCTCCATGGCACCTGTAATCACAGTGCTCTATGACCCATTTCATCACAATGTTCCAAGACCGCTGTCATCACAATGCCCCATCACGCCTGCCATCACAAATCCCCAAGGCCACTCTTACCAGAAAGCTCCATGATCCCTGTCAGCACAATGTTCCATGACAGTTTTCATCACAATGCTGCATGACCCCTGTCATCACAAAGTTCTCTGCCCATATCATCACAATGCTCCTTGTCACCTTTAATCACAATGCTCCATGCCCTTTCATCACAATGTTCCAGAATTCTTGTTATCGAAATGATCCTTGACCGTGTCATTACAATGCTCCAAGACCCTTGTCATCACAAAGCTCCATGACCCCTGTCATCACAGTGATCCATGACTCCTTTCCTTAGAGTGCTCCAGTACCCTTTTCATCATAATGCTCCATGCCATTGTCAGCACAATGCTCCTTGGACCCTGTCATCAAAATGCTCCATCCCCTTTTGATCACAGTGCTCCAGATGTCCCATCATTACAATGATCATGCCCGTGTCAACACAATGCTCCATGAACCCTGTCATCAAAATGCTTTATGAACCTTGTTATCAGAATGTTCCATGACCCCTGTCATCAAAATGATCCAGGACCGTTGTCATCACAATGCTGTATGATACCTTTCATTCCAATTCTCTGTGAACGCTGTCATCACAATGCTCCTTGACAATTTTCATCACAATGCTCCATGGCCCCTGTCATCACAGTGCCCCATAACCGCTGTAATCACAATGCTCCATGACCCTGTCATCACAATGCTGCATTACTCCTGTCATCACATTGTTCCATGGCCTATGTATTCACAATGCACCATGGACCCTATAATCACACTGCTGCATGTTCCCTTTCAACACAATGCTCCATGACCCCTCTCATCACAACGTTCCATGAAAATTGTCATCAAAATGCTCCATGACCCCGGTCACCACAATGTTCCCTACCCTTGTCATCACAATGCTCCATGACGCTTGTAATCACAATGGTACATGGCCTTGTCATTACAATGCTCCGTGGCCTCTGTCATCACCATGCTCCATGGTCTTTCTCATCACAATGCTCTATGACCCCTGTCATCACAATGCTTGATGACCATTGTCATCACAATGCTCCAAGGCCCGTGTCATCACAATGCCTCATGGTCTTTGTAACCATAATGCTCAATGACCCCTCTCATCACAATGCTCCATGCCGTTGTCATCACAATGCTCCATGGCCCCTGTAATCACAATGCTCCATGCCCTCGTCATCACAATGCTCCAGAACCCTTGGTATCATAATGCTCCATTCCCGTGTCATCCCATTGTTCAATGACATTTGTCATCATAGTGATCCTTGGCCTTTGTCATCACAGTGCTCCATGATAACTTTAATCAAAATTCTACATGACCACTGTCATCACAATGCAAGATGACCAATCTCATAACAATTCCCCATGACAAGTGTCATCACAATTCGCTTTGGCCCTTGTCATCTCAATGCTGTATGAACCGTGTCATCACTAGGTCCCAGGACCCTTGTCATAACAATGCTCCATGAATTCTCTTATCTCAATGTTCCATGGCCTTTGTATTCACAATGCTCCATTGTCCCGATAATCGCGTTGCTCCATGATCTGTGTCAGCACAATATTGCATGACACTTGTCATCACAATGCTCCATGATCCCTGTAATCAAAATGATACCTGCCAAAGTCATCACAATGTTCCATGTCTCATGTAATCACAATGCTCCATGCTCATGTCATCACAATGCTCCAGGTATGTTGTCATCACCATGCTTCATGCCCCGTGTCATCACAATGCTCCATGAATCTTGTCTTCACAATGCTCTATGGCCTTTGTCATCACAATGCTCTGTGACCCCTGTCAACACAATGCCTGATGACCCCTGTCATCAAAATTCTAAATGGCACTTGTCATCACAATGCTCTATGTCACCTGTCATCACTCTTCTCCATGTCACTTGTTATCACAATGCTCCATGGCCCCTGTAATCCCAGTACTCCATGACCCCTTTCATTACAATACCCAATGCTACCTCTCATCACAATTCTCCATGGCATTTGTCATCACGATGCACCATGACACCTGTCATCACAATGCTGCATGACACTTGTCATCACAGTGCTCGATGGCCCTTGTCATCACAATGTTCCTTGGTGCTTTTCATCGCAATGCTCCATGACAACTTTCATCAAAATACTCCAAGATTTGTTTCATCACAATGCTCCATGGCCCTTGTCATTACAAATCCATATGATCCCTTTCATGACAATTCTCCATGGCAACTTACATAAAAATGCTCCATGCCCCTGTCATCACAATGCCCAATGATACCTGTTTTTACAAAGATCCATGTCCCTTGTCATCACAAGACTCCATGTCCCTTGTATTCACAATGCCCCATGACCCCTGTCATCACAATGCTCCATGGCCCTTGTCATCACAATACTCCATGAAACATTTCCTCACAATGCTCCAGTATGCCTTTCATCCAAATTCCCCATGGCCACTGTCATCACAATTCTCCATGACCCCTGTCATCGTAAATGTCGATGAGCCGCTTCATCTCAATGCTCCATGACACATGTCATCACAAAGCTCCATGCCCTTGTCATCACCAGGCTCCAGAACTCTTGTCATTATAATGCTCCATGTCCGTTTCATCACCATGCTCCATGACACTTGTCATCACAATGCTCCATGGCCCCTCTCATTACTGTGCTCCATAATAACTTTAATCACATTTCTAGATGACCACTGCCATCAGAATGCCCCATGACATTGTCACCACAATTCGCCATGACCATTGTCATCACAATGCTCCATGAACCATGTCATCTGAGGGTCCCAGGACACTTGTCATCACAATGATCCATTACCATTTTCATCACAATGCTCCATGACCACTGTCATCTCAATGCTCCAAGGCCATTTTATTCAAAATGCTCCATGGCCCCTGTAATCACAGTGCTCCATAACACCTTTCATCATAATGCTCCATGACCACTGCCATCTCAATGCCCCATGATGCCTGTCATCACAATTCTCCAAGGCCCCTTTCATCACAATGCTCCATGACACTTGTCATCACATTGCTCCATAACACATGCCATCACAGTGTTCCCGGCCCATATCATCACAATGCTCCATTTCCCCTATAATCACAATGCTCCATGCCTTTTTCCTCACAGTGCTCCAGAATTCTGGTCATCACAATGTTCCATGACCGCGTCATCACAATGATACATGACCCTTGTCTTCACAGTTCTCCATGTCCTTTGTCATCACAATGGTCTATGTCGCTTTTCATCACAATTCTCAATGACCACTTTAATCACTATGCTCGCTGACCATTTTCATGACATTTCTCTATTGTCATTACAATTCCCCACGGCCCCTTTCTTCACAATGCTCCATGATGCCTGTCATAATAATGCTCCATGGCTTTTGTTATCACAATGCTCCAGGACCAGTTTCATCACAATACTCCATCCCCCTTGTCATCACAGTGCACAATGAAGCCTTTCATTACAATGCTCCTTGACACTTGTCATCACAATGCTCCATGGCCTTTATCGTCACAATGCTCCCAGGCACTTTTCATCACGATGTTCCATGAAAACTTTCATCATATTGCTCCATGACCATTGTCATCACAATAGTCCATACCCTTGTAAACACAATGCTGCATAATCCCTGTCATCACAATTCTCCATGACTGCTGTCATCACAATAATGCAGGATAAATTTCATAACAATGCTTCATGCCCCCAGTCATCACAGTGCTCCATGATACCTTTCATCACAATTCCTAGATGATCAATGTCATCACAATGCCCCATGACACCTGTCATCACAATTCGCTATGACCCTTGTCATCACAATACTCGATGAACCGTGTCATCACAGTGTTCCAGGACACATGTCATCACAATGATCCATGACTACTTTCATCACAATGCTCCAATACACCTGTCATCACAATGCTCCATGGCCCCTGTTATCATATTGCTCCATGATCTCTTTCATCACAATGCTCCATGACCACTGTCATCACCATGCCTCATGACGCCTGTCATCTCAATGCTCCATGGCCCCTTTCATCACAATGCTCCATGAACCCAGTCATCACAATATTCCCTGCCCTTTTAATCACAATGCTCCATGGGCCCTGTCATCACAATGCTCCATGCCCTTGTCATCAAAATGCTCCAGAACTCTTGTCATCATAATGCTCCATGCCAATGTCATCAAAATGCCGCATGACACTTGTCATCACAATGCTCCATGGCCTTTGTCATCACAATGTTCCATGGCTGCTGTCATCACAATGCTCCATGCCCTTGTCATCAAAATTCTCCAGAACTCTTGTCGTCATAATGCAACGTGCCAATGTCATCAAAATGCCCCATGACAATTGTCATCACAATGCTCCATGGCCTTTGTCATCACAATGTTCCATGGTCCTTGTAATCACAGTGCTCCCTGATACCTTTCATCACAACTCTAGATGACCACTGTCATCACAATGCCCCATGACTGATGTCATCACAATTCGCATGATCCTTGTCATCACAATGCTCCATGAACCATGTCATCACAAGGTTCCAGGACACTTGTCATCACAATGATCCATGATCACTTTCTTCACAATGCTCCATAAAACCTGTCATCTCAATGCTCCATAGCCTTTGTATTCACAATGCACCATGGTCCCTGTAATCACAGTGCTCTATGACCCATTTCACAACAATTTTCCAAGACCGCTGTCATCACAATGCCCCATGACGCCTGCCATCACAAATCTCCAAGGCCTCTCTTACCAGAAAGCTCCATGGTCCCTGTCAGCACAATGTTCCATGACACTTTTCATCAGAATGCTCCATTACCCCTGTCATCACAATGTTCTCTGCCCATATCATCACAATGATCCTTGTCATCTTTAATCAGAATGCTCCATGCCCTTTCATCACAATGCTCCAGAATTCTTGTTTTCGCAATGATCCTTGACCGTGTCATTACAATGCTCCATGACCCTTGCCATCATAAAGCTCCATGACCCCTGTCATCACAATGATCCATGACTCCTTTCCTCACAGTGCTCTAGTACCCTTTTCATCAAAATGCTCCATGCCATTGTCAGCACAATGCTCCTTAGACCCTGTCATCAAAATGCTCCATCCCCTTTTCATCACAGTGCTCCAGATGTCCTATCATTACAATGCTCCATGCCCGTGTCAACACAATGCTCCATGACCCCTGTCATCAAAATGCTTTATGAACCTTGTTTTCAGAATGTTCCATGAGCCCTGTCATCAAAATGATCCATGACCGTTGTCATCACAATGCTGCATGATACCTTTCATCCCAATTCTCTGTGACTGCTGTCATCACAATGCTCCTGGATAATTTTCATCACAATTCTCCATGACACTGTCATCACCATGCTGGATGACTCCTGTCATCACATTTTTCCATGGCCTATGTATTCACAATTCACCATGGACCCTATAATCACACTGCTGCATGTTCCCTTTCAACACAATGCTCCATGACCCCTCTCATCACAACGTTCCATGAAAATTGTCATCAAAATGCTCCATTATCCCGGTCACCACAAGGTTCACTGACCTTGTCATCACAATGCTCCATGACGCTTGTAATCACAATGGTACATGGCCTTGTCATTACAATGCTCCATGGCCTCTGTCATCACCATGCTCCATGGTCTTTCTCATCACAATGCTCTATGAATGACCCCTGTCATCACAATGCTTGATGACCATTGTCATCACAATGCTCCAAGGCCCGTATCATCACAATGCCTCATGGTCTTTGTAACCATAATGCTCAATGACACCTCTCATCACAGTGCTCCATGCCATTGTCATCACAATGCTCCATGGCACCTGTAATCACAATGCTCCATGCCCTCGTCATCACAGTGCTCCAGAACCCTTGGCATCATAATGCTCCATTCCCGTGTCATCCCATTGCTCAATGACACTTGTCATCAAAGTGTTCCTTGGCCTTTGTCATCACAATGCTCCATGATAACTTTAATCAGACTTCTACATGACGACTGTCATCACAATGCAAGATGACCAATCACATCACAATGCCCCATGACACGTGTCATCACAAATCGCCTTGGCCCTTGTCATCTCAATGCTGTATGAACCGTGTCATCACTAGGTTCCAGGACCCTTGTCATCACAATGCTCAATGAACTCTCTTATCTCAATGTTCCATGGCCTTTGTATTCACAATGCTCCATTGTCCCAATAATCGCGTTGCTCCATGATCTGTGTCAGCACAATATTGCATGACACTTGTCATCACAATGCTCCATGATCCCTGTAATCAAAATGATCCCTGCCAATTTCATCACAATGTTCCATGTCTCCTGTAATCACAATGCTCCATGCCCATGTCATCACAATGCTCCAGGTATGTTGTCATCACCATGCTTCATGCCCCGTGTCATCACAATGCTCCATGAATCTTGTCTTCACAATGCTCTATGGACTTTGTCATCACAATGCTCCGTGACCCCTGTCAACACAATGCCTGATGACCCCTGTCATCAAAATGCTAAATGGCACTTGTCATCACAATGCTCTATGTCACCTGTCATCACTCTTCTCCATGTCACTTGTTATCACAATGCTCCATGGCCCCTGTAATCCCAGTACTCCATGACCCATTTCATTACAATGCCCAATGCTACCTCTCATCACTATTCTCCATGGCATTTGTCATCACGATGCACCATGACACCTGTCATCACAATGCTCCATGACACTTGTCATCATAGCGCTCGATGCCCTTGTCATCACAATGTTCCTTGGTGCTTTTCATCGCAATGCGCCATGACAACTTTCATCAAAATACTCCAATATTTGTTTCTTCACAATGCTCCATGGCCCTTGTCATTACAAATCCACATGATCACTTTCATGACAATTCTCCATGGCAACTTACATAAAAATGCTCCATGGCCCTGTCATCACAAAGCCCAATGATACCTGTTTTTACAATGATCCATGTCCCTTGTCATCACAAGACTCCATGTCCCTTGTATTCACAGTGCCCCATGACCCCTGTCATCACAATGCTCCATGGCCCTTGTCATCACAATGCTCCATGAAACATTTCCTCACAATGCTCCAGTACGCCTTTCATCCAAATTCCCCATGGCCACTGTCATCACAATTCTCCATGACCCCTGTCATCGTAATGGTCCATGACCCGCTTCATCTCAATGCTCCATGACACCTGTCATCACAAAGCTCCATGCCCTTGACATCACCAGGCTCCAGAACTCTTGTCATTATGATGCTCCATGTCCGTTTCATCACCATGCTCCATGACACTTGTCATCACAATGCTCCATGGCCCCTCTCATTACTGTGCTCCATAATAACTTTAATCACATTTCTAGATGACCACTGCCATCACAATGCCCCATGACATTGTCATCACAATTCGCCATGACCATTGTCATCACAATGCTCCATGAACCATGTCATCAGAGGGTCCCAGGACACTTGTCATTACAATGATCCATGATCACTTTCATCACAATGCTCCATGAAACCTGTCATCTCAATGCTCCATAGCCTTTGTATTCACAATGCTCCATGGCCCCTGTAATCACAGTGCTCTATGACCCATTTCATCACAATTTTCCAAGACCGCTGTCATCACAATGCTCCATCACGCCTGCCATCGCAAATCTCCAAGGCCTCTCTTACCAGAAATCTCCATGATCCCTGTCAGCACAATGTTCCATGACACTTTTCATCACAATGCTCCATGACCCCTGTCATCACAAAGTTCTCTGCCCATATCATCACAATGCTCCTTGTCACCTTTAATCACAATGCTCCATGCCCTTTCATCACAATGCTCCAGAATTCTTGTCATCGCAATGTTCCTTGACCGTGTCATCACAATGCTCCATGACCCTTGTCGTCACAAAGCTCCATCACCCCTGTCATAACAATGATCCATGACTCCTTTCCTCACAGTGCTCCAGTAACTTTTCATCACAATGCTCCATGCCATTGTCAGCACAATGCTCCTTGGACCCTGTCATCAAAATGCTCCATGCCCTTTTCATCACAGTGCTCCAGATATCCTATCATTACAATGCTCCATGCCCGTGTCAACACAATGCTCCATGAACCCTGTCATCAAAATGCTTTATGAACCTTGTTATCAGAATGTTCCATGACCCCTGTCATCAAAATGATCCATGACCGTTGTCATCACAATGCTGCATGATACCTTTCATCCCAATTCTCTGTGATAGCTGTCATCACAATGCTCCATGGCCCTTGTCATCACAATGCTCCATGAAACATTTCCTCACAATGCTCCAGTATGCCCTTCATCCAAATTCCCCATGGCCACTGTTATCACAATACTCCATGACCCCTGTCATCGTAATGGTCCATGACCCACTTCATCTCAATGCTCCATGACACCTCTCATCACAAAGCTCCATGCCCTTGTCATCACCAGGCTCCAGAACTCTTGTCATTATAATGTTCCATGTCCGTTTCATCACCATGCTCCATGACACTTGTCATCACAATGCTCCATGGCGCCTCTCATTACTGTGCTCCATAATAACTTTAATCACATTTCTAGATGACCACTGCCATCACAATGCCCCATGACATTGTCATCACAATTCGCCATGACCATTGTCATCACAATGCTCCATGAACCATGTCATCAGAGATTCCCAGGACACTTGTCATCACAATGATCCATTACAACTTTCATCACAATGCTCCATGACCACTGTCATCTCAATGCTCCAAGGCCTTTGTATTCAAAATGCTCCATGGCCCCTGTAATCACAGTGCTCCATAACACCTTTCATCATAATGCTCCATGACCACTGCCATCTCAATGCCCCATGATGCCTGTCATCACAGTTCTCGAAGGCCCCTTTCATCACAATGCTCCATGACACTTGTCATCACGTTGCTCCATAACACCTGTCATCACAGTGTTCCGGGCCCATATCATCACAATGGTCCATGTCCCCTATAATCACAATGCTCCATGCCTTTTTCCTCACAATTCTCCAGAATTCTTGTCTCACAATGTTCCATGACCGTGGCATCACAATGCTCCATGGCCCTTGTCATCACAATGCTCCAGATTTCTTGTCATCACAATGTTCCATGACCGCGTCATCACAATGCTACATGACTCTGGTCTTCACAGTTCTCCATGACCTTTGTCATCACAATGCTCTATGTCGCTTATCATCACAATTCTCAATGACCACTTTAATCACTATGCTCGCTGACCATTTTCATGACATTTCTCTATTGTCATTACAATTCCCCACGGCCCCTTTCTTCACAATGCTCCATGATGCCTGTCATAATAATGCTCCATGGCTTTTGTTATCACAATGCTCCAGGACCAGTTTCATCACAATACTCCATCCCCCTTGTCATCACAGTGCACAATGAAACCTTTCATTACAATGTTCCATGACACTTGTCATCACAATGCTCCATGGCCTTTATCGTCACAATGCTCCCAGGCACTTTTCATCACGATGTTCCATGAAATCTTTCATCACATTGCTCCATGACCATTGTCATCACAATAGTCCATACCCTCGTCAACACAATGCTGCATAATCCCTGTCATCACAATTCTCCATGACTGCTGTCATCACAATAATCCAGGACAATTTTCATAACAATGCTTCATGCACCCAGTCATCACAGTGCTCTATGATACCTTTCATCACAATTCCTAGATGATCAATGTCATCACAATGCCCCATGACACCTGTCATCACAATTCGCTATGACCCTTGTCATCACAATACTCGATGGACCGTGTCATCAGAGTGTTCCCGGACACATGTCATAACAATGATCCGTGACTACTTTCATCACAATGCTCCAATACACCTGTCATCACAATGCTCCATGGCCCCTGTTATCATATTGCTCCATGATCTCTTTCATCACAATGCTCCATGACCACTGTCATCACCGTGCCTCATGACGCCTGTCATCTCAATGCTCCATGGCCACTTTCATCAAAATGCTCCATGAACCCAGTCATCACAATGTTCCCTAGCCTTTTCATCACAATTCTCCATGGGCCCTGTCATCGCAATGCTCCATGCCCTTGTCATCAAAATGCTCCAGAACTCTTGTCATCATAATGCTCCATGCCAATGTCATCAAAATGCCCCATGACACTTGTCATCACAATGCTCCATGGCCTTTGTCATCACAGTGTTCCATGGCCCCTGTCATCACAGTGCTCCATGATACCTTTCATCACAATTCTTTATGACCACTAGTCATCACAATGTCCACTGAACTATGTCATCACGATTCTTCTTGATCATTGTCATCACAATGCTCCATGAACCGTGTCATCACGAGGTTCCAGGACACTTGTCATCACAATGATCCATGATCACTTTCATCACAGTGCTCCGTGAACCCTGTCATCTCAATGCGCCATAGCCTTTGTATTCACAATGCTCCATGGACCATGTCATCACAGTGCTCCATGACCCCTGTCATCACAATGTTCTCTGGCAATATCATCACAATGCTCCTTGTCACCTTTAAACAGAATGCTCCATGCCCTTTCATCACAATGCTCCAGAATAATTGTCATCGCAAAGTTACTTGACCGTGTCATCAAAATGCTCCATGACACTTGTCATCACAAATCTCCATGACCCCTGTCATCACAATGATCCATGACTCCTTTCCTCACAGTGCTCCAGTACCTTTTCATCACAATGCTATATGCCATTGTCAGCACAATGCTCCTTGGACCCTCTCATCAAAATGCAACCTCCTCTTTTCATCACAATGCTCCAGATATCCTATCATTAAAATGTTCCATGACCATGTCAACACAATGCTCCATGACCCCTGTCATGAAAACGCTTTATGAACCTTGTTATCAGAATGTTCCATGACCACTGTCATCAAAATGATCCATGATCGTTTTCATCACAATGCTGCATGATACCTTTCATCCCAATTCTCTGTGACCGTTCTCATCACAGTGCTCCATAACACCTTTCATCATAATGCTCCATGCCCCCTGTCATCACAGTGCCCCATAACCCCTGTTATCACAATGCTGCATGACCCTGTCATCACAATGCTACATGACCCCTGTCATCACATTGTTCCATGGCCTATGTATTCACAATGCTCCATGTACCCTGTAATCACACTGCTCCATGTTCCCTTTCAACACAATGCTCCATGAACCCTGTCATCACAACGTTCCATGAAAGTTGTCATCAAAATGCTCCATGACCCGGTCACCACAAGGTTCCCTACCCTTGTCATCACAATGCTCCATGACCCTTGTAATCACAATGGTACATGGCTTTGTCATCACAATGTTCCATGGCCTCTGTCATTACCATGCTCCATGGTCTTTCTCATCACAATGCTCTATGACCCCTGTCATCACAATGCTTGATGACCATTGTCATCACAATGCTCCAAGGCCCCTGTCATCACAATGCCTCATGGTCTTTGTCATCACAATGCTCAATGACCCCTGTCATCACAATGCTCCATGCTGTTGTTATCACAATACTTCAAGGCCCCAGTAATCAGAGTGCTCAAAGCATTTGTCACCACAATGCTCCAGAACACTTGTCATCATAATGCTCCCTTCCCGTGTCATCCCATTGCACAATGACACTTGTCATCAAAATGTTCCTTGGCCTTTGTCATCACAGTGCTCCATGATACATTTAATCAAAATTCTATATGACCACTGTCATCACAATGCAAGATGACCGATGTCATCACAATGCCCCATGACACGTGTCATCACAATTTGCCTTGGCCCTTGCCATCTCAATGCTTTATGAACCATGTCATCACTAGGTTCCAGGACCCTTGTCATCACAATGCTTCATGAACTCTCTTATCTCAATATTCCATGGCCTTTGTATTCACAATGCTCCATTGTCCCGATAATCGCGTTGCTCCATGATCTCTTTCCTCACAATGCTCCACGACCTCTGTCATCACCATTCCTCATGACGCCTGTCATCTCAATGCTCCATGGCCCCTTTCATCACAATGCTTCATGAATCCAGTCATCACAATGTTCCCTGCCCTTTTCATCACAATGCTCCATGGGCCCTGTAATCACAATGCTCCATGCCCTAGTCATCAAAATGCTCCAGAACTCTTGTCATCATAATGCTCCATGCCAATGTCATGAAAATGCCCCATGACACTTTTCATCAAAATGCTCCATGGCCTTTGTCATCACAGTGTTCCATGGCCCCTGTCATCACAGTGCTCCCTGATACCTTTCATCACAATTCTAGATGACCACTGTCATCACAATGCTCCATGACAGATGTCATCACAATTCGCCATGTTCCTTGTCATCACAATGCTCCATGAACCGTGTCATCACAAGGTTCCAGGACACTTGTCATCCCAATGATCCATGATCACTTTCATCACAATGCTCCATGAAACCTGTCATCTCAATGCTCCATAGCCTTTGTATTCACAATGCTCCATGGCCCCTGTAATCACAGTGCTCCATGATCCATTTCTTCACAATGCTCCAAGACCGCTGTCATCACAATGCCCCATGACGACTGCCATCACAAATCTCCAAGGCCTCTCTTACCAAAAAGCTCCATGATCCCTGTCAGCACAATGTTCCATGACACTTTTCATCACAATGCTCCATGACCCCTGTCATCACAAAGTTCTCTGCCCATATCATCACAATGCTCCTTGCCACCTTTAATCACAATGCTCCATGCCCTTTCATCACAATGCTCCAGAATTCTTGTCATCGCAATGTTCCTTGACAGTGTCATCACAAAGCTCCATGACCCTGTCTTCACAATGATCCATGACTCCTTTCCTCACAGTGCTCCAGTACCCTTTTCATCACAATGCTCCATGCCATTATCAGCACAATGCCCCTTGGAGCCTGTCATCAAAATGCTCCATCCCCTTTTCATCACAATGCTCCAGATATCCTATCATTACCATGCTCCATGCTCATGTCAACACAATGCTCCATGACCCCTGTCATCATGACCACTGTCATGATGACAGGGGCCAATGACCCCTGTCATTCACAATGCTCCATGGACCCTGTATTCATACTGCTCCATGTTCCCTTTCAACACAATGCTCCATGACCCCTGTCATCACCACGTTCCATGAAAGTTGTCATCAAAATTCTCCATGACCCTGGTCACCACAAGGTTCCCTGCTCTTGTCATCACAATGCTCCATGACCCTAGTAATCACAATTGTACATGGCCTTGTCATCACAATGCTCCATGGCCTCTGTCATCACCATGCTCCATGGTCTTTCTCATAACAATGCTCCATGACCCCTCTCATCACATTGATTGATGACCAATGTTATCACAATGCTCTAAGGCCCCTGTCATCAAAATGCCTCATTGTCTTAGTAATCACAATGCTCAATGACACCTGTCATAACAATGCTCCATGCCATTGTCATCACAATGCTCCATTGCCTTTGTCATCACAATGTTCCATGGTCCCTGTCATCACAATGCTCCAGAGCTCTTGTCATCATAATGCTCCATGCCAATGTCATCAAAATACCCCATGACACTTGTCATCCCAATGCTCCATGTTATCAAAATGATCCATGACTGTTGTCATCACAATGCTGCATGATACCTTTCATCCCAATTCTCTGTGACCGCTGTCATCACAATGCTCCAGGACAATATTCATCACAATGCTCCATGCCCCCTGTCATCACAGTGCCCCATAACCCCTGTAATCACAATGCTCCATGACCCTGTCTTCACAATGCTACATGACACCTGTCATCACATTGTTCCACGGCCTACGTATTCACAATGCTCCATGGACCCTGTAATCACACTGCTACATGTTCCCTTTCAACACAATGCTCCATGACCCCTGTCATCAAAAGGTTGCATGAAAGTTGTCATCAAAATGCTCCATGACTCAGGTCACCACAAGCTTCCCTGCCCTTGTCATCACAATGCTCCATGACCCTTGTAATCGCAACGGTACATGGCCTTGTCATCACAATGTTCTATGGCCTCTGTCGTCACCATGCTCCATGGTCTTTCTCATCACAATGCTCTATGACCTCTGTCATCACAATGCTTGACGACCATTGTCATCACAATTCTCCAAGGCCTCTTTCATCACAATGCCTCATGGTCTTTGTAATCACAATGCTCAATGATCCCTGTCATCACAATGCTCCATGACGTTGTCATCACAATGCTCCATGGCCCCTGTCATCACAATGCTCCATGTCCTTGTCATCACAATGTTCCAGAACACTTGTCATCTTAATACTCTATTCCCGTGTCATCCCATTGCTCAATGACACTTGCCATCAAAATGTTCTTTGGCCTTTGTTATCACAGTACTCCATGATACATTTAATCAAAATTCTACCTGACCACTGTCAGCACAATGCAAGATGACCGATGTCATCACAATGCCCCATGACACGTGTCATCAGAATTCGCCTTGGCCCTTGTCATCTCAATGCTGTATGAGTCGTGTCATCATTAGTTTCCAGGACACTTGTCATCACAGTGATCCATGACCACTTTCATCACTATGCTCCATGAACTCTGTTATCTCATTGCTCCATGGCCTTTGTATTCACAATGCTCCATTGTCCCGATAATCGCGTTGCTCCATGATCTCTTTCCTCACAATGCTCCATGACCTCTGTCATCACCATACCTCATGACGCCTGTCATCTCAATGCTCCATGGCCCCTTTCATCACAATGCTTCATGAAGCCAGTCATCACAATGTTCCCTGCCCTTTTCATCACAATGCTCCATGGGCCCTGTAATCACAATGCTCCATGCCCTTGTCATCAAAATGCTCCAGAACTCTGGTCATCATAATGCTCAATGCCAATGTCATGAAAATGCCCCATGACACTTTTCATCACAATGCTCCATGGCCTTTGTCATCACAATGTTCCATGGCCCCTGTCATCACAGTGCTCCCTTATACCTTTCATCACAATCCTAGATGACCACTCTCATCACAATGCTCCATGACAGATGTCATCAAAATTCGCCATGTTCCTTGTCATCACAATGCTCTATGAACCGTGTCATCACAAGGTTCCAGGACACTTTTCATCCCAATGATCCATGATCACTTTCATCACAATGCTCCATGAACCCTGTCATCTCAATGCTCCATAGCCTTTGTATTCACAATGTTCCATGGCCCCTGTCATCACAATGCTCCAGAGCTCTTGTCATCATAATGCTCCATGCCAATGTCATCAAAATGCCCCATGACACTTGTCATCACAATGCTCCATGTTATCAAAATGATCCATGTCTGTTGTCATCACAATTTTGCATGAAACCTTTCATCCCAATTCTCTGTGACCGCTGTCATCACAATGCTCCAGGACAATATTCATCACAATGATCCATGCCCCCTGTAATTACAGTGCCCCATAATCCCTGTAATCACAATGCTCCATGACCCTGTCTTCACAATGCTACATGACACCTGTCATTACATTGTTCCATGGCCTATGTATTCCCAATGCTCCATGGACCCTGTAATCACACTGCTACATGTTCCCTTTCAAAACAATGCTCCATGACCCCTGTCATCAAAAGGTTCCATGAAAGTTGTCATCAAAAGTCTCCATGACTCAGGTCACCACAAGCTTCCCTGCCCTTGTCATCACAATGCTCCATGACACTTGTAATCACAACGGTACATGGCCTTTTCATCACAATGTTCTATGGCCTCTGTCATCACCATGCTCCATGGTCTTTCTCATCACAATGCTCTATGACCCCTGTCATCACAATGCTTGATGACCATTCTCATCACAATTCTCCAAGACCTCTGTCATTACAATGCCTCATGGTCTTCGTAGTCACAAAGCTCAATGACCCCTGTCATCACAATGCTCCATGCCGTTGTCATCACAATGCTCCATGGCCCCTGTCATCACAATGCTCCATGCCCTTGTCATCACAATGCTCCAGAACACTTGTCATCTTAATACTCCATTCCCGTGTCATCCCATTGCTCAATGACACTTGCCATCAAAATGTTCCTTGGCCTTTGTTATCACAGTAATCCATGATACCTTTAATCAAAATTCTACCTGACCACTGTCATCACAATGTAAGATGACCGATGTCATCATAATGCCCCAGGACACGTGTCATCAGAATTCGCCTTGGCCCTTGTCATCTCAATGCTGTATGAACCGTGTCATCACTAGGTTCCAGGACACTTGTCATCACAGTGATCCATGACCACTTTCATCACTATGCTCCATGAACTCTGTTATCTCATTGCTCCATGGCCTTTGTATTCACAATGCTCCATTGTCCCGATAATCGCGTTGCTCCATGATCTCTTTGATCACAATGCTCCATGACCTCTGTCATCACCATACCTCATGACGCCTGTCATCTCAATGCTCCATGGCCCGTTTCATCCCAATGCTTCATGAACCCAATCATCACAATATTCCCTGCCCTTTTCATCACAATGCTCCATGGGCCGTGTAATCACAATGCTCCATGCCCTTGTCATCAAAATGCTCCAGAACTCTTGTCATCATAATGCTCCATGCCAATGTCATGAAAATGCCCCATTACACTTTTCATCACAATGCTCCATGGCCTTTGTCATCACAATGTTCCATGGCACCTGTCATCACACTGCTCCCTGATACCTTTCATCACAATTCTAGATGACAACTGTCATCACAATGCTCCAGGACAGATGTCATCACAATTCGCCATGTTCCTTGTCATCACAATGCTCCATGAACCGTGTCATCACAAGGTTCCAGGACACTTGTCATCCCAATGATCCATGATCACTTTCATCATAATGCTCCATGAACCCTGTCATCTCAATGCTCCATAGCCTTTGTATTCATAATGCTCCATGGCCCCTGTAATCACAGTGCTCCATGACCCCTGTCTTCACAATGCTCGAAGACCGCTGTCATCACAATGCCCCATGACGACTGCCATCACAAATCTCTAAGGCCTCTCTTACCAAAAAGCTCCATGATCCCTGTCAGCACAATGTTCCATGACACTTTTCATCACAATGCTCCATGACCACTGTCATCACAAAGTTCTCTGCCCATATCATCACAATGCTCCTTGTCACCTTTAATCACAATGCTCCATGCTCTTTCATCACAATGCTCCAGAATTCTTGTCATCACAATGTTCCTTGACAGTGTCATCACAAAGCTCCATGAACCCTGTCATCACAATGATCCATGACTCCTTTCCTCACAGTGCTCCAGTATCCTTTTAATCACAATGCTCCATGCCATTGTCAGCACAATGCCCCTTGGACACTGTCAGCAAAATGCTCCATCCCCTTTTCATCACAATGCTACAGATATCCTATCATTACAATGCTCCATGCCCATGTCAACACAATGCTCCATGACCCCTGTCATCATGACCACTGTTATGATGACAGGGGCTAATGACACCTGTCTTTCACAATGCTCCGTGAACCCTGTATTCAAACTGCTCCATGTTCCCTTTCAACACAATGCTCCATGACCCCTGTCATCACCACGTTCCATGAAAGTTGTCATCAAAATTCTCCATGACCCCGGTCACCACAAGGTTCCCTGCCCTTCTCATCACAATGCTCCATGACCCTAGTAATCACAATTGTACATGGCCTTGTCATCACAATGCTCCATGGCCTCTGTCATCACCATGCTCCATGGTCTTTCTCATCACAATGCTCCATGACCCCTCTCATCACAATGCTTGATGACCAATGTTATCACAATGCTCTAAGGCCCCTGTCATCAAAATGCCTCATGGTCTTTGTAATCACAATGCTCAATGACCCCTGTCATAACAATGCTCCATGCCATTGTCATCACAATGCTCCATTGTCTTTGTCATCACAATGTTCCATGGCCCCTGTCATCACAATGCTCCAGAGCTCTTGTCATCATAATGCTCCATGCCAATGTCATCAAAATGCCCCATGACACTTGTCATCACAATGCTCCATGTCATCAAAATGATCCATGACTGTTGTCATCACAATGCTGCATGATACCTTTCATCCCAATTCTCTGTGACCGCTGTCATCACAATGCTCCAGGACAATATTCATCACAATGCTCCATGCCCCCTGTCATCAGAGTGCCCCATAACCCCTGTAATCACAATGCTCCATGACCCTGTCTTCACAATGCTACATGACACCTGTCATCACATTGTTCCATGGCCTATGTATTCACAATGCTCCATGGACCCTCTAATCACACTGCTACATGTTCCCTTTCAACACAATGCTCCATGACCCCTGTCATCAAAAGGTTGCATGAAAGTTGTCATCAAAATGCTCCATGACTCAGGTCACCACAAGCTTCCCTGCCCTTGTCATCACAATGCTCCATGACCCTTGTAATCGCAACGGTACATGGCCTTGTCATCACAATGTTCTATGGCCTCTGTCGTCACCATGCTCCATGGTCTTTCTCATCACAATGCTCTATGACCCCTGTCATCACAATGCTTGATGACCATTGTCATCACAATTCTCCAAGGCCTCTTTCATCACAATGCCTCATGGTCTTTGTAATCACAATGCTGAATGATCCCTGTCATCACAATGCTCCATGACGTTGTCATCACAATGCTCCATGGCCCCTGTCATCACAATGCTCCATGCCCTTGTCATCACAATGTTCCAGAACACTTGTCATCTTAATACTCTATTCCCGTGTCATCCCATTGCTCAATGACACTTGCCATCAAAATGTTCCTTGGCCTTTGTTATCACAGTACTCCATGATACCTTTAATCAAAATTCTACCTGACCACTGTCAGCACAATGCAAGATGACCGATGTCATCACAATGCCCCATGACACGTGTCATCAGAATTCGCCTTGGCCCTTGTCATCTCAATGCTGTATGAGTCGTGTCATCACTAGTTTCCAGGACAGTTGTCATCACAGAGATCCATGACCACTTTCATCACTATGCTCCATGAACTCTGTTATCTCATTGCTCCATGGCCTTTGTATTCACAATGCTCCATTGTCCCGATAATCGCGTTGCTCCATGATCTCTTTCATCACAATGCTCCATGACCTCTGTCATCACCATACCTCACGACGCCTGTCATCTCAATGCTCCATGGCCCCTTTCATCACAATGCTTCATGAACCCAGTCATCACAATGCTCCATGCCCTTGTCCTCAAAATGCTACAGAACTCTTGTCATCATAATGCTCCATGCCAATGTCATGAAAATGCCCCATGACACTTTTCATCACAATGCTCCATGGCCTTTGTCATCACAATGTTCCATGGCCCCTGTCATCACAGTGCTCCCTGATACCTTTCATCACAATTCTAGATGACCACTGTCATCACAGTGCTCCATGACAGATGCCATCACAATTCGCCATGTTCCTTGTCATCACAATGCTCCATGAACCGTGTCATCACAAGGTTCCAGGACACTTGTCATCCCAGTGATCCATGATCACTTTCATCACAATGCTCCATGAACCCTGTCATCTCAATGCTCCATGGCCTTTGTATTCGCAATGATCCATGGCCCCTGTAATCACAGTGCTCCATGACCCATTTCTTCACAATCCTCCAAGACCGCTGTCATCACAATGCCCCACGACGACTGCCATCACAAATCTCCAAGGCCTCTCTTACCAAAAAGCTCCATGATCCCTGTCGGCACAATGTTCCATGACACTTTTCATCACAATGCTCCATGACCCCTGTCATCACAAATTTCTCTGCCCATATCATCACAATGCTCCTTGTCACCTTTAATCACAATGCTCCATGCCCTTTCATCAGAATGCTCGAGAATACTTGTCATTGCAATGTTCCTTGACAGTGTCATCACAAATCTCCATGACCCTTTTCATCACAATGCTCCATGCCATTGTCAGCACAATGCCCCTTGGAACCTGTCATCAAAATGCTCCATCCCCTTTTCATCACAATGCTCCAGATATCCTATCATTACAATGCTCCATGCCCATGTCAACACAATGCTCCATGACCCCTGTCATCATGACCACTGTCATGATGACAGGGGCCAATGACCCCTGTCATTCACAATGCTCCATGGACCCTGTATTCAAACTGCTCCATGTTCCCTTTCAACAAAATGCTCCATGACCCCTGTCATCACCAAGTTCCATGAAAGCTGTCATCAAAATTCTCCATGACCCCGGTCACCACAAGGTTCCCTGCCCTTGTCATCACAATGCTCCATGACCCTAGTAATCACAATTGTACATGGCCTTGTCATCACAATGCTCCGTGGCCCCTGTCATCACCATGCTCCATGGTCTTTCTCATCACAATGCTCCATGACCCCTCTCATCACATTGCTTGATGACCAATGTTATCACAATGCTCTAAGGCCCCTGTCATCAAAATGCCTCATGGTCTTTGTAATCACAATGCTCAAAGACCCCTGTCATAACAATGCTGCATGCCATTGTCCTCACAATGCTCCATTGCCTTTGTCATCACAATGTTCCATGGCCCCTGTCATCATAATGATCCAGAGCTCTTGTCATCATAATGCTCCATGCCAATGTCATCAAAATGCCCCATGACACTTGTCATCACAATGCTCCATGTCATCAAAATGATCCATGACTGTTGTCATCACAATTCTGCATGATACCTTTCATCCCAATTCTCTGTGACCGCTGTCATCACAATGCTCCAGGACAATATTCATCACAATGCTCCATGCCCCCTGTCATCACAGTGCCCCATAACCACTGTAATCACAATGCTCCATGACCCTGTCTTCACAATGCTACATGACACCTGTCATCACATTGTTCCACGGCCTAAGTATTCACAATGCTCCATGGACCCTGTAATCACACTGCTACATGTTCCCTTTCAACACAATGCTCCATGACTCCTGTCATCAAAAGGTTCCATGAAAGTTGTCATCAAAATGCTCCATGACTCAGGTCACCACAAGCTTCCCTGCCCTTGTCATCACAATGCTCCATGACCCTTGTAATCACAACGGTACATGGCCTTGGCATCACAATGTTCTATGGCCTCTGTCGTCACCATGCTCCATGGTCTTTCTCATCACAATGCTCTATGACCCCTGTCATCACAATGCTTGATGAACTTTGTCATCACATTTCTCCAAGGCCTCTGTCATCACAATGCCTCATGGTCTTTGTAGTCACAATGCTCAATGAACCCTGTCATCACAATGCTCCATGCCGTTGTCATCACAATGCTCCATGCCCCCTGTCATCACAGTGCCCCATAAACCCTGTAATCACAATGCTCCATGACCCTGTCTTCACAATGCTACATGACACCTGTCATTACATGGTTCCACGGCCTATGTATTCACAATGCTCCATTGTCCCGATAATCGCGTTGCTCCATGATCTCTTTCATCACAATGCTCCATGACCTCTGTCATCACCATACCTCATGACGCCTGGCATCTCAATGCTCCATGGCCCCTTTCATCACAATGCTTCATGAACCCAGTCATCACAATGTTCCCTGCCCTTTTCATCACAATGCTCCATGGGCCCTGTAATCACAATGCTCCATGCCCTTTTCATCAAAATGCTCCAGATCTCTTGTCATCATAATGCTCCATGCCAATGTCATGAAAATGCCCCATGACATTTTTCATCACAATGCTCCATGGCCTTTGTCATCACAATATTCCATGGCCCCTGTCATCACAGTGCTCCCTGATACCTTTCATCACAATTCTAGATGAGCACTGTCATCACAATGCTCCAGGACAGATGTCATCACAATTCGCCATGTTCCTTGTCATCACAATGCTCCATGAACCGTGTCATCACAAGGTTCCAGGACACTTGTCATCCCAATGATCCATGATCACTTTCATCACAATGCTCCATGAACCCTGTCATCTCAATGCTCCATAGCCTTTGTATTCACAATGCTCCATGGCCCCTCTAATCACAGTGCTCCATGACCCCTTTCTTCACAATGCTCCAAGACCGCTGTCATCACAATGCCCCATGACGACTGCCATCACAAATCTCCAAGGCCTCTCTTACCAAAAAGCTCCATGATCCCTGTCAGCACAATGTTCCATGACACTTTTCATCACAATGCTCCATGACCCCTGTCATCACAAAGTTCTCTGCCCATTTCATCACAATGCTCCTTGCCACCTTTAATCACAATGCTCCATGCCCTTTCATCACAATGCTCCAGAATTCTTGTCATCGCAATGTTCCTTGACAGTGTCATCACAAAGCTCCATGACCCCTGTCATCACAATGATCCATGACTCCTTTCCTCACAGTGCTCTAGTACCCTTTTCATCACAATGCTCCTTGCCATTGTCAGCACAATGTCCCTTGGACACTGTCATCAAAATGCTCCATCACCTTTTCATCACAATGCTCCAGATATCCTATCATTACAATGCTCCATGCCCATGTCAACACAATGTTCCCTGACCCCTGTCATCATGACCACTGTCATGGTGACAGGGGCCAATGACCCCTGTCATTCACAATGCTCCATGGACCCTGTATTCAAACTGCTCCATGTTCCCTTTCAACACAATGCTCCATGACCCTTGTCATCACCACGTTCCATTAAAGTTGTCATTAAATTTCTCCATGACCCCGGTCACCACGAGATTCCCTGCCCTTGTCATCACAATGCTCCATGACCCTAGTAATCACAATTGTACATGGCCTTGTAATCACAATGCTCCATGGCCTCTGTCATCACCATGCTCCATGGTCTTTCTCATCACAATGCTCCATGACCCCTCTCATCACATTGCATGATGACCATTGTCATCACAATTCTCCAAGGCCTCTGTCATCAGAATGCCTCATGGTCTTTGTAGTCACAATGCTTAATGACCCCTGTCATCACAATGCTCCATGCTGTTGTCATCACAATGCTCCATGGCCCCTGTCATCACAATGCTCCATGCCCTTGTCATCACAATGCTCCAGAACACTTGTCATCTTAATACTCCATTCCCGTGTCATCCCATTGCTCAATGACACTTGCCATCAAAATGTTCCTTGGCCTTTTTTATCACAGTACTCCACGATACCTTTAATCAAAATTCTACCTGACCACTGTCATCACAATGCAAGATGACCGATGTCATCACAATGCCCCATGACACGTGTCATCAGAATTCGCCTTGGCCCTTGTCATCTCAATGCTGTATGAACCGTGTCATCACTAGGTTCCAGGACACTTGTCATCACAGTGATCCATGACCACTTTCACCACAATGCTCCATGAACTCTGTTATCTCAATGCTCCATGACCTCACTCATCACATTGCTTAATGACCAATATTATCACAATGCTCTAAGGCCCCTGTCATCAAAATGCCTCATGGTCTTTGTAATCACAATGCTCAATGACACCTGTCATAACAATGCTCCATGACATTGTCATCACAATGCTCCATTGCCTTTGTCATCAAAATGTTCCATGGCCCCTGTCATCACAATGCTCCAGAGCTCTTGTCATCATAATGCTCCATGCCAATGTCATCAAAATGCCCCATGACACTTGTCATCACAATGCTCCATGTCATCAAAATGATCCATGACTGTTGTCATCACAATGCTGCATGATACCTTTCATCCCAATTCTCTGTGACCGCTGTCATCACAATGCTCCAGGACAATATTCATCACAATGCTCCATGCCCCCTGTCATCACAGTGCCCCTTAAACCCTGTAATCACAATGCTCCAAGACCCTGTCTTCACAATGCTACATGACACCTGTCATCACATGGTTCCACGGCCTAAGTATTCACAATGCTCCATGAACCCTTTAATCACACTGCTCCATGTTCCCTTTCAACACAATGCTCCATGACCCCTGTCATCAAAAGGTTCCATGAAAATTATCATCAAAATGCTCCATGACTCAGGTCACTACAAGCTTCCCTGCCCTTGTCATCACAATGCTCCAGAACACTTGTCATCTTAATACTCCATTCCCATGTCATCCCATTGCTCAATGACACTTGCCATCAAAATGTTCCTTGGCCTTTGTTATCACAGTACTCCATGATACCTTTAATCAAAATTCTACCTGACCACTGTCATCACAATGCAAGATGACCGATGTCATCACAATGCCCCATGACACGTGTCATCAGAATTCGCCTTGGCCCTTGTCATCTCAATGCTGTATGAACCGTGTCATCACTAGGTTCCAGGACACTTGTCATCACAGTGATCCATGACCACTTTCATCACTATGCTCCATGAACTCTGTTATCTCATTGCTCCATGGCCTTTGTATTCACAATGCTCCATTGTCCCGATAATCACGTTACTCCATGATCTCTTTCATCACATTGCTCCATGACCTCTGTCATCACCATACCTCATGACCCCTATCATCTCAATGCTCCATGGCCCCTTTCATCACAATGCTTCATGAACCCAGTCATCACAATGTTCCCTGCCCTTTTCATCACAATGCTCCATGGGCCCTGTAATCACAATGCTCCATGCCCTTGTCATCAAAATGCTCCAGAACTCTTGTCATCATAATGCTCCATGCCAATATCATGAAAATGCCCCATGACACTTTTCATCACAATGCTCCATGGCCTTTGTCATCACAATGTTCCATGGCCCCTGTCATCAGAGTGCTCCCTGATAACTTTCATCACAATTCTAGATGACCACTGTCATCACAATGCTCCATGACAGATGTCATCACAATTCGCCATGTTCCTTGTCATCACAATGCTCCATGAACCGTGTCATCACAAGGTTCCAGGACACTTGTCATCCCAATGATCCATGGTCACTTTCATCACAATGCTCCATGAAACCTGTCATCTCAATGCTCCATAGCCTTTGTATTCACAATTCTCCATGGCCCCTGTAATCACAGTGCTCCATGACCCATTTCTTCACAATGCTCCAAGACCGCTGTCATCACAATGCCCCATGACGACTGCCATCTCAAATCTCCAAGACCTCTCTTACCAGAAAGCTCCATGATCCCTGTCAGCACAATGTTCCATGACACTTTTCATCACAATGCTCCATGACCCCTGTCATCACAAATTTCTCTGCCCATATCATCACAATGCTCCTTGCCACCTTTTATCACAATGCTCCATGCCCTTTCATCACATTGCTCCAGAATTCTTGTCATCGCAATGTTCCTTGAGAGTGTCATCGCAAAGCTCCATGACCCCTGTCATCACAATGATCCATGAATCCTTTCCTCACAGTGCTCCATCCCCTTTTCATCACAATGCTCCAGATATCCTTTCATTACAATGCTCCATGCCCATGTCAACACAATGCTCCATGACCCCTGTCATCATGACCACTGTCATGATGACAGGGGCCAATGGCGCCTGTCATTCACAATGATCCATGGACCCTGTATTCAAACTGCTCCATGTTCCCTTTCAACACAATGCTCCATGACCCCTGTCATCACCACGTTCCATGAAAGTTGTCATCAAAATTCTCCATGACCCCGGTCACCACAAGGTTCCCTGCCCTTGTCATCACAATGCTCCTTGACCCTAGTAATCACAAATGTACATGGCCTTGTCATCACAATGCTCCATGGCCTCTGTCATCACCATGCTCCATGGTCTTTCTCATCACAATGCTCCATGACCCCTCTCATCACATTGCTTGATGACCAATGTTATCACAATGCTCTAAGGCCCCTGTCATCAAAATGCCTCATGGTCTTTGTAATCACAATGCTCAAAGACCCCTGTCATAACAATGCTGCATGCCATTGTCCTCACAATGCTCCATTGCCTTTGTCATCACAATGTTCCATGGCCCCTGTCATCATAATGATCCAGAGCTCTTGTCATCATAATGCTCCATGCCAATGTCATCAAAATGCCCCATGACACTTGTCATCACAATGCTCCATGTCATCAAAATGATCCATGACTGTTGTCATCACAATTCTGCATGATACCTTTCATCCCAATTCTCTGTGACCGCTGTCATCACAATGCTCCAGGACAATATTCATCACAATGCTCCATGCCCCCTGTCATCACAGTGCCCCATAACCACTGTAATCACAATGCTCCATGACCCTGTCTTCACAATGCTACATGACACCTGTCATCACATTGTTCCACGGCCTAAGTATTCACAATGCTCCATGGACCCTGTAATCACACTGCTACATGTTCCCTTTCAACACAATGCTCCATGACTCCTGTCATCAAAAGGTTCCATGAAAGTTGTCATCAAAATGCTCCATGACTCAGGTCACCACAAGCTTCCCTGCCCTTGTCATCACAATGCTCCATGACCCTTGTAATCACAACGGTACATGGCCTTGGCATCACAATGTTCTATGGCCTCTGTCGTCACCATGCTCCATGGTCTTTCTCATCACAATGCTCTATGACCCCTGTCATCACAATGCTTGATGAACTTTGTCATCACATTTCTCCAAGGCCTCTGTCATCACAATGCCTCATGGTCTTTGTAGTCACAATGCTCAATGAACCCTGTCATCACAATGCTCCATGCCGTTGTCATCACAATGCTCCATGCCCCCTGTCATCACAGTGCCCCATAAACCCTGTAATCACAATGCTCCATGACCCTGTCTTCACAATGCTACATGACACCTGTCATTACATGGTTCCACGGCCTATGTATTCACAATGCTCCATTGTCCCGATAATCGCGTTGCTCCATGATCTCTTTCATCACAATGCTCCATGACCTCTGTCATCACCATACCTCATGACGCCTGGCATCTCAATGCTCCATGGCCCCTTTCATCACAATGCTTCATGAACCCAGTCATCACAATGTTCCCTGCCCTTTTCATCACAATGCTCCATGGGCCCTGTAATCACAATGCTCCATGCCCTTTTCATCAAAATGCTCCAGATCTCTTGTCATCATAATGCTCCATGCCAATGTCATGAAAATGCCCCATGACATTTTTCATCACAATGCTCCATGGCCTTTGTCATCACAATATTCCATGGCCCCTGTCATCACAGTGCTCCCTGATACCTTTCATCACAATTCTAGATGAGCACTGTCATCACAATGCTCCAGGACAGATGTCATCACAATTCGCCATGTTCCTTGTCATCACAATGCTCCATGAACCGTGTCATCACAAGGTTCCAGGACACTTGTCATCCCAATGATCCATGATCACTTTCATCACAATGCTCCATGAACCCTGTCATCTCAATGCTCCATAGCCTTTGTATTCACAATGCTCCATGGCCCCTCTAATCACAGTGCTCCATGACCCCTTTCTTCACAATGCTCCAAGACCGCTGTCATCACAATGCCCCATGACGACTGCCATCACAAATCTCCAAGGCCTCTCTTACCAAAAAGCTCCATGATCCCTGTCAGCACAATGTTCCATGACACTTTTCATCACAATGCTCCATGACCCCTGTCATCACAAAGTTCTCTGCCCATTTCATCACAATGCTCCTTGCCACCTTTAATCACAATGCTCCATGCCCTTTCATCACAATGCTCCAGAATTCTTGTCATCGCAATGTTCCTTGACAGTGTCATCACAAAGCTCCATGACCCCTGTCATCACAATGATCCATGACTCCTTTCCTCACAGTGCTCTAGTACCCTTTTCATCACAATGCTCCTTGCCATTGTCAGCACAATGTCCCTTGGACACTGTCATCAAAATGCTCCATCACCTTTTCATCACAATGCTCCAGATATCCTATCATTACAATGCTCCATGCCCATGTCAACACAATGTTCCCTGACCCCTGTCATCATGACCACTGTCATGGTGACAGGGGCCAATGACCCCTGTCATTCACAATGCTCCATGGACCCTGTATTCAAACTGCTCCATGTTCCCTTTCAACACAATGCTCCATGACCCTTGTCATCACCACGTTCCATTAAAGTTGTCATTAAATTTCTCCATGACCCCGGTCACCACGAGATTCCCTGCCCTTGTCATCACAATGCTCCATGACCCTAGTAATCACAATTGTACATGGCCTTGTAATCACAATGCTCCATGGCCTCTGTCATCACCATGCTCCATGGTCTTTCTCATCACAATGCTCCATGACCCCTCTCATCACATTGCATGATGACCATTGTCATCACAATTCTCCAAGGCCTCTGTCATCAGAATGCCTCATGGTCTTTGTAGTCACAATGCTTAATGACCCCTGTCATCACAATGCTCCATGCTGTTGTCATCACAATGCTCCATGGCCCCTGTCATCACAATGCTCCATGCCCTTGTCATCACAATGCTCCAGAACACTTGTCATCTTAATACTCCATTCCCGTGTCATCCCATTGCTCAATGACACTTGCCATCAAAATGTTCCTTGGCCTTTTTTATCACAGTACTCCACGATACCTTTAATCAAAATTCTACCTGACCACTGTCATCACAATGCAAGATGACCGATGTCATCACAATGCCCCATGACACGTGTCATCAGAATTCGCCTTGGCCCTTGTCATCTCAATGCTGTATGAACCGTGTCATCACTAGGTTCCAGGACACTTGTCATCACAGTGATCCATGACCACTTTCACCACAATGCTCCATGAACTCTGTTATCTCAATGCTCCATGACCTCACTCATCACATTGCTTAATGACCAATATTATCACAATGCTCTAAGGCCCCTGTCATCAAAATGCCTCATGGTCTTTGTAATCACAATGCTCAATGACACCTGTCATAACAATGCTCCATGACATTGTCATCACAATGCTCCATTGCCTTTGTCATCAAAATGTTCCATGGCCCCTGTCATCACAATGCTCCAGAGCTCTTGTCATCATAATGCTCCATGCCAATGTCATCAAAATGCCCCATGACACTTGTCATCACAATGCTCCATGTCATCAAAATGATCCATGACTGTTGTCATCACAATGCTGCATGATACCTTTCATCCCAATTCTCTGTGACCGCTGTCATCACAATGCTCCAGGACAATATTCATCACAATGCTCCATGCCCCCTGTCATCACAGTGCCCCTTAAACCCTGTAATCACAATGCTCCAAGACCCTGTCTTCACAATGCTACATGACACCTGTCATCACATGGTTCCACGGCCTAAGTATTCACAATGCTCCATGAACCCTTTAATCACACTGCTCCATGTTCCCTTTCAACACAATGCTCCATGACCCCTGTCATCAAAAGGTTCCATGAAAATTATCATCAAAATGCTCCATGACTCAGGTCACTACAAGCTTCCCTGCCCTTGTCATCACAATGCTCCAGAACACTTGTCATCTTAATACTCCATTCCCATGTCATCCCATTGCTCAATGACACTTGCCATCAAAATGTTCCTTGGCCTTTGTTATCACAGTACTCCATGATACCTTTAATCAAAATTCTACCTGACCACTGTCATCACAATGCAAGATGACCGATGTCATCACAATGCCCCATGACACGTGTCATCAGAATTCGCCTTGGCCCTTGTCATCTCAATGCTGTATGAACCGTGTCATCACTAGGTTCCAGGACACTTGTCATCACAGTGATCCATGACCACTTTCATCACTATGCTCCATGAACTCTGTTATCTCATTGCTCCATGGCCTTTGTATTCACAATGCTCCATTGTCCCGATAATCACGTTACTCCATGATCTCTTTCATCACATTGCTCCATGACCTCTGTCATCACCATACCTCATGACCCCTATCATCTCAATGCTCCATGGCCCCTTTCATCACAATGCTTCATGAACCCAGTCATCACAATGTTCCCTGCCCTTTTCATCACAATGCTCCATGGGCCCTGTAATCACAATGCTCCATGCCCTTGTCATCAAAATGCTCCAGAACTCTTGTCATCATAATGCTCCATGCCAATATCATGAAAATGCCCCATGACACTTTTCATCACAATGCTCCATGGCCTTTGTCATCACAATGTTCCATGGCCCCTGTCATCAGAGTGCTCCCTGATAACTTTCATCACAATTCTAGATGACCACTGTCATCACAATGCTCCATGACAGATGTCATCACAATTCGCCATGTTCCTTGTCATCACAATGCTCCATGAACCGTGTCATCACAAGGTTCCAGGACACTTGTCATCCCAATGATCCATGGTCACTTTCATCACAATGCTCCATGAAACCTGTCATCTCAATGCTCCATAGCCTTTGTATTCACAATTCTCCATGGCCCCTGTAATCACAGTGCTCCATGACCCATTTCTTCACAATGCTCCAAGACCGCTGTCATCACAATGCCCCATGACGACTGCCATCTCAAATCTCCAAGACCTCTCTTACCAGAAAGCTCCATGATCCCTGTCAGCACAATGTTCCATGACACTTTTCATCACAATGCTCCATGACCCCTGTCATCACAAATTTCTCTGCCCATATCATCACAATGCTCCTTGCCACCTTTTATCACAATGCTCCATGCCCTTTCATCACATTGCTCCAGAATTCTTGTCATCGCAATGTTCCTTGAGAGTGTCATCGCAAAGCTCCATGACCCCTGTCATCACAATGATCCATGAATCCTTTCCTCACAGTGCTCCATCCCCTTTTCATCACAATGCTCCAGATATCCTTTCATTACAATGCTCCATGCCCATGTCAACACAATGCTCCATGACCCCTGTCATCATGACCACTGTCATGATGACAGGGGCCAATGGCGCCTGTCATTCACAATGATCCATGGACCCTGTATTCAAACTGCTCCATGTTCCCTTTCAACACAATGCTCCATGACCCCTGTCATCACCACGTTCCATGAAAGTTGTCATCAAAATTCTCCATGACCCCGGTCACCACAAGGTTCCCTGCCCTTGTCATCACAATGCTCCTTGACCCTAGTAATCACAAATGTACATGGCCTTGTCATCACAATGCTCCATGGCCTCTGTCATCACCATGCTCCATGGTCTTTCTCATCACAATGCTCCATGACCCCTCTCATCACATTGCTTGATGACCAATGTTATCACAATGCTCTAAGGCCCCTGTCATCAAAATGCCTCATGGTCTTTGTAATCACAATGCTCAATGACCCCTGTCATAACAATGCTCCATGCCATTGTCATCACAATGCTCCATTGCCTTTGTCATCACAATGTTCCATGGCCCCTGTCATCACAATGCTCCAGAGCTCTTGTCATCATAATGCTCCATGCCAATGTCATCAAAATGCCCCATGACACTTGTCATCACAATGCTTCATGTCATCAAAATGATCCATGACTGTTGTCATCACAATGCTACATGATACCTTTCATCCCAATTCTCTGTGACCGCTGTCATCACAATGCTCCAGGACAATATTCATCACAATGCTCCATGCCCCCTGTCATCACAGTGCCCCATAAGCCCTGTAATCACAATGCTCCATGACCCTGTCTTCACAATGCTACATGACACCTGTCATCACTTTGTTCCACGGCCTATGTATTCACAATGCTCCATGGACCCTGTAATCACACTGCTACATGTTCCCTTTCAACACAATGCTCCATGACCCCTGTCATCAAAAGGTTCCATGAAAGTTGTCATCAAAATGCTCCATGACTCAGGTCACCACAAGCTTCCCTGCCCTGGTCATCACAATGCTCCATGACCCTTGTAATCACAATGGAACGTGGCCTTGTCATCGCAATGTTCTATGGCCTCTGTCATCACCATGCTGCATGGTCTCTTTCATCACAATGCTCTATGAGACCTGTCATCTCAATGCTTGATGACCATTGTCATCAAAATTCTCCAAGGCCTTTGTCATCACAATGCCTCATGGTCTTTGTAGTCACAATGCTCAATGACCCCTGTCATCACAATGCTCCATGCCGTTGTCATCACAATGCTCCATGGCCCATGTCATCACAATGCTCCATGCCCTTGTCATCACAATGCTCCAGAACACTTGTCATGTTAATACTCCATTCCCGTGTCATCCCATTGCTCAATGACACTTGCCATCAAAATGTTCCTTGGCCTTTTTTATCACAGTACTCCATGACACCTTTAATCAAAATTCTACCTGACCACTGTCATCACAATGCAAGATGACCGATGTCATCACAATGCCCCATGACACGTGTCATCAGAATTCTCCTTGGCCCTTGTCATCTCAATGCTGTATGAACCGTGTCATCACTAGGTTCCAGGACACTTGTCATCACAGTGATCCATGACCACTTTCATCACTATGCTCCATGAACTCTGTTATCTCATTGCTCCATGGCCTTTGTATTCACAATGCTCCATTGTCCCGATAATCACGTTGCTCCATGATCTCTTTCATCACAATGCTCCATGACCTCTGTCATCACCATACCTCATGAAGCCTGTCATCTCAATGCTCCATGGCCCCTTTCATCACAATGCTTCATGAACCCAGTCATCACAATGTTCCCTGCCTCTTTCATCACAATGCTCCATGGGCCCTGTAATCACAATGCTCCATGCCCTTGTCATCAAAATGCTCCAGAACTCTTGTCATCATAATGCTCCATGCCAATGTCATGAAAATGCCCCATGACACTTTTCATCACAATGCTCCATGTCCTTTGTCATCACAATGTTCCATGGCCCCTGTCATCACAGTGCTCCCTGATACCTTTCATCACAATTCTAGATGACCACTGTCATCACAATGCTCCATGACAGATGTCATCCCAATTCGCCATGTTCCTTGTCATCACAATGCTCCATGAACCGTGTCATCACAAGGTTCCAGGACACTTGTCCTCCCAATGATCCATGATCACTTTCATCACAAGGCTCCATGAACCCTGTCATCTCAATGCTCCATAGCCTTTGTATTCACAATGCTCCATGGCCCCTGTAATCACAGAGCTGAATGACCCATTTCTTCACAATGCTCCAAGACCGCTGTCATCACAATGCCCCATGACGACTGCCATCACAAATCTCCAAGGCCTCTCTTACCAAAAAGCTCCATGATCCCTGTCAGCACAATGTTCCATGACACTGTTCATCACAATGCTCCATGACCCCTTTCATCACAAAGTTCTCTGCCCATATCATCACAATGCTCCTTGCCAACTTTAATCACAATGCTCCATGCCCTTTCATCACAATGCTCCAGAATTCTTGTCATCGCAATGTTCCTTGACAGTGTCATCACAAAGCTCCATGACCCCTGTCACCACAATGATCCATGACTCCTTTCCTCACAGTGCTCCAGTACCCTTTTCATCACAATGCTCCATGCCATTGTCAGCACAATGCCCCTTGGACCCTGTCATCAAAATGCTCCATCCCCTTTTCATCACAATGCTCCAGATATCCTACCATTACAATGATCCATGCCCATGTCAACACAATGCTCCATGACCCCTGTCATCATGACCACTGTCATGATGACAGGGGCCAATGACCCCTGTCATTCACAATGCTCCATGGACCCTGTATTCAAACTGCTCCATGTTCCCTTTCAACACAATGCTCCATGACCCCTGTCATCACCACGTTCCATGAAAGTTGTCATCAAAATTCTCCATGACCCCGGTCACCACAAGGTTCCGTGCCCTTGTCATCACAATGCTCCATGACCCTAGTAATCACAATTGTACATGGCCTTGTCATCACAATGCTCCATGGCCTCTGTCATCACCATGCTCCATGGTCTTTCTCATCACAATGCTCCATGACCCCTCTCATCACATTGCTTAATGACCGATGTTATCACAATGCTCAATGACTCCTGTCATAAAAATGCTCCATGCCATTGTCATCACAATGCTCCATTGCCTTTGTCATCACAATGTTCCATGGCCCCTGTCATCACAATGCTCCAGAGCTCTTGTCATCATAATGCTCCATGCCAATGTCATCAAAATGCTTCATGACACTTGTCATCACAATGCTCCATGTCATCAAAATGATCCATGACTATTGTCATCACAATGCTGCATGATACATTTCATCCCAATTCTCTGTGACCGCTGTCATCACAATGCTCCAGGACAATATTCATCACAATGCTCCATGCCCCCTGTCATCACAGTGCCCAATAAGCCCTGTAATCACAATGCTCCATGACCCTGTCTTCACAATGCTACGTGACACCTGTCATCACATTGTTCCACGGCCTATGTATTCACAATGCTCCATGGACCCTGAAATCACAATGCTACATGTTCCCTTTCAACACAATGCTCCATGACCCCTGTCATCAAAAGGTTCCATGAAAGTTGTCATCAAAATGCTCCATGACTCAGGTCACCACAAGCTTCCCTGCCCTTGTCATCACAATGCTCCATGACCCTAGTAATCACAATTGTACATGGCCTTGTCATCACAATGCTCCATGGCCTCTGTCATCACCATGCTCCATGGTCTTTCTCATCACAATGCTCCATGACCCCTCTCATCACATTGCTTGATGACCAATGTTATCACAATGCTCAATGACCCCTGTCATAACAATGCTCCATGCCATTGTCATCACAATGCTCCATGCCCTTTTCATCACAATGCTCCAGAACACTTGTCATCTTAATACTCCATTCCCGTGTCATCCCATTGCTCAATGACACTTGCCATCAAAATGTTCCTTGGCCTTTGTTATCACAGTACCCCATGATACCTTTAATCAAAATTCTACCTGACCACTGTCATCACAATGCAAGATGACCGATGTCATCACAATGCCCCATGACACGTGTCATCAGAATTTGCCTTGGCCCTTGTCATCTCAATGCTGTATGAACCGTGTCATCACTAGGTTCCAGGACACTTGTCATCACAGAGATCCATGACCACTTTCATCACTATGCTCCATGAACTCTGTTATCTCATTGCTCCATGGCCTTTGTATTCACAATGCTCCATTGTCCCGATAATCGCGTTGCTCCATGATCTCTTTCATCACAATGCTCCATGACCTCTGTCATCACCATACCTCATGACGCCTGTCATCTCAATGCTCCATGGCCTTTTTCATCACAATGCTTCATGAACCCAGTCATCACAATGTTCCCTGCCCTTTTCATCACAATGCTCCATGGGCCCTGTAATCACAATGCTCCATGCCCTTGTCATCAAAATGCTCCAGAACTCTTGTCATCATAATGCTCCATGCCAATGTCATGAAAATGCCCCATGACACTTTTCATCACAATGCTCCAGGGCCTTTGTCATCACAATGTTCCATGGCCCCTGTCATCACAGTGCTCCCTGATACCTTTCATCACAATTCTAGATGACCACTGTCATCACAATGCTCCATGACAGATGTCGTCCCAATTCGCCATGTTCCTTGTCGTCACAATGCTCCATGAACCGTGTCATCACAAGGTTCCAGGACACTTGTCATCCCAATGATCCATGATCACTTTCATCACAATGCTCCATGAACCCTGTCATCTCAATGCTCCATAGCCTTTGTATTCACAATTCTCCATGGCCCCTGTAATCACAGTGCTCCATGACACATTTCTTCACAATGCTCCAAGACCGCTGTCATCACAATGCCCCATGACGACTGGCATCACAAATCTCCAAGGCCTCTCTTACCAAAAAGCTCCATGATCCCTGTCAGCACAATGTTCCATGACACTTGTCATCACAATGCTCCATGACCCCTGTCATCACAAAGTTCTCTGCCCATATCATCACAATGCTCCTTGCCACCTTTAATCACAATGCTCCATGCCTTTTCCTCACTATGCTCCAGAATTCTTGTCATCGCAATGTTCCTTGAGAGTGTCATCACAAAGCTCCATGACCCCTGTCATCACAATGATCCATGACCCCTTTCCTCACAGTGCTCCATCCCCTTTTCATCACAATGCTCCAGATATCCTATCATTACCATGCTCCATGCCCCTGTCAACACAATGCTCCATGACCCCTGTCATCATGACCACTGTCATGATGACAGGGGCCAATGACCCCTGTCATTCACAATTCTCCATGGACCC
This sequence comes from Balaenoptera physalus, assembly GCF_965194825.1. Lineage (NCBI taxonomy): Eukaryota > Metazoa > Chordata > Mammalia > Artiodactyla > Balaenopteridae > Balaenoptera > Balaenoptera physalus. The sequence continues at coordinate 1,056,874 of NW_028126387.1, forward strand.
TGTATTCAAACTGCTCCATGTTCCCTTTCAACACAATGCTCCATGACCCCTGTCATCACCACGTTCCATGAAAGTTGTCATCAAAATTCTCCATGACCCCGGTCACCACAAGGTGCCCTGCCCTTGTCATCACAATGCTCCATGACCCTAGTAATCACAATTGTACACGGCCTTGTCATCACAATGCTCCATGGCCTCTGTCATCACCATGCTCCATGGTCTTTCTCATCACAATGCTCCATGACCGCTCTCATCACATTGCTTGATGACCGATGTTATCACAATTCTCAATGACCCCAGTCATAAAAATGCTCCATGCCATTGTCATCACAATGCTCCATTGCCTTTGTCATCACAATGTTCCATGGCCCCTGTCATCACAATGCTCCAGAGCTCTTGTCATCATAAGGCTCCATGCCAATGTCATCAAAATGCCCCATGACACTTGTCATCACAATGCTCCATGTCATCAAAATGATCCATGACTGTTGTCATCACAATGCTGCATGATACCTTTCATCCCAATTCTCTGTGACCGCTGTCATCACAATGCTCCAGGACAATATTCATCACAATGCTCCATGCCCCCTGTCATCACAGTGCCCCATAAGCCCTGTAATCACAATGCTCCATGACCCTGTCTTCACAATGCTACATGACACCTGTCATCACATTGTTCCACGGCCTATGTATTCACAATGCTCCATGGACCCTGAAATCACACTGCTACATGTTCCCTTTCAACACAATGCTCCATGACCCCTGTCATCAAAAGGTTCCATGAAAGTTGTCATCAAAATGCTCCATGACTCAGATCACCACAAGTTTCCCTGCCCTTGTCATCACAATGCTCCATGACCCTAGTAATCACAATTGTACATGGCCTTGTCATCACTATGCTCCATGGCCTCTGTCATCACCATGCTCCATGGTCTTTCTCATCACAATGCTCCATGACCCCTCTCATCACATTGCTTGATGACCGATGTTATCACAATGCTCTAAGGCCCCTGTCATCAAAATGCCTCATGGTCTTGTAATCACAATGCTCAATGACCCCTGTCATAAAAATGCTTCATTCCATTGTCATCACAAGGCTCCATTGCCTTTGTCATCACAATGTTCCATGGCCCCTGTCATCACAATGCTCCAGAGCTCTTGTCATCATAATGCTCCATGCCAATGTCATCAAAATGCCCCATGACACTTGTCATCACAATGCTCCATGTCATCAAAATGATCCATGACTCTTGTCATCACAACGCTGCATGATACCTTTCATCCCAATTCTCTGTGACCGCTGTCATCACAATGCTCCAGGACAATATTCATCACAATGCTCCATGCCCCCTGTCATCACAGTGCCCCATAAGCCCTGTAATCACAATGCTCCATGACCCTGTCTTCACAATGCTACATGACACCTGTCATCACATTGTTCCAAGGCCTATGTATTCACAATGCTCCATGGACCCTGAAATCACACTGCTACATGTTCCCTTTCAACACAATGCTCCATGACCCCTGTCATCAAAAGGTTCCATGAAAGTTGTCATCAAAATGCTCCATGACTCAGATCACCACAAGCTTCCCTGCCCTTGTCATCACAATGCTCCATGACCCTAGTAATCACAATTGTACATGGCCTTGTCATCACTATGCTCCATGGCCTCTGTCATCACCATGCTCCATGGTCTTTCTCATCACAATGCTCCATGACCCCTCTCATCACATTGCTTGATGACCGATGTTATCACAATGCTCTAAGGCCCCTGTCATCAAAATGCCTCATGGTCTTTGTAATCACAATGCTCAATGACCCCTGTCATAAAAATGCTTCATGCCATTGTCATCACAATGCTCCATTGCCTTTGTCATCACAATGTTCCATGGACCCTGTCATCACAATGCTCCAGAGCTCTTGTCATCATAATGCTCCATGCCAATGTCATCAAAATGCCCCATGACACTTGTCATCACAATGCTCCATATCATCAAAATGATCCATTACTCTTGTCATCACAATGCTGCATGATACCTTTCATCCCAATTCTCTGTGACCGCTGTCATCACAATGCTCCAGGACAATATTAATCACAATGCTCCATGCCCCCTGTCATCACAGTGCCCCATAAGCACTGTAATCACAATGCTCCATGACCCTGTCTTCACAATGCTACATGACACCTGTCATCACATTGTTCCACGGCCTATGTATTCACAATGCTCCATGGACCCTGTAATCACACTGCTACATGTTCCCTTTCAACACAATGCTCCATGACCCCTGTCATCAAAAGGTTCCATGAAAGTTGTCATCAAAATGCTCCATGACTCAGGTCACCACAAGCTTCCCTGCCCTTGTCATCACAATGCTCCATGACCCTTGTAATCACAATGGAACGTGGCTTGTCATCACAATATTCTATGGCCTCTGTCATCACCATGCTCCATGGTCTTTCTCATCACAATGCTCTATGACCCCTGTCATCACAACGCTTGATGACAATTGTCATCACAATTCTCCAAGGCCTCTGTCATCACAATGCCTCATGGTCTTTGTAGTCACAATGCTCAATGACCCCTGTCATCACAATGCTCCATGCCGTTGTCATCACAATGCTCCAGAACACTTGTCATCTTAATACTCCATTCCCGTGTCATCCCATTGCTCAATGACACTTGCCATCAAAATGTTCCTTGGCCTTTGTTATCACAGTACTCCATGATACCTTTAATCAAAATTCTACGTGACCACTGTCATCACAATGCAAGATGACCGATGTCATCAAAATGCCCCATGACACGTGTCATCAGAATTCGCCTTGGCCCTTGTCATCTCAATACTGTATGAACCGTGTCATCACTAGGTTCCAGGACACTTGTGATCACAGTGATCCATGACCACTTTCATCACTATGCTCCATGAACTCTGTTATCTCATTGCTCCATGGCCTTTGTATTCACAATGCTCCATTGTCCCGATAATCGCGTTGCTCCATGATCTCTTTCATCACAATGCTCCATGACCTCTTTCATCACCATACCTCATGACGCCTGTCATCTCAATGCTCCATGGCCCCTTTCATCACAATGCTTCAGGAACCCAGTCATCACAATGTTCCCTGCCCTTTTCATCACAATGCTCCATGGGCCCTGTAATCACAATGCTCCATGCCCTTGTCATCAAAATGCTCCAGAACTCTTGTCATCATAATGCTCCATGCCAATGTCCTGAAAATGCCCCATGACACTTTTCATTACAATGCTCCATGGCCTTTGTCATCACAATGTTCCATGGCCCCTGTCATCACAGTGCTCCCTGATACCTTTCATCACAACTCTAGATGACCACTGTCATCACAATGCTCCATGACAGATGTCATCCCAATTCGCCATGTTCCTTGTCATCACAATGCTCCATGAACCGTGTCATCACAAGGTTCCAGGACACTTGTCCTCCCAATGATCCATGAACCCTGTCATCTCAATGCTCCATAGCCTTTGTATTCACAATGCTCCATGGCCTCTGTAATCACAGAGCTCCATGACACATTTCTTCACAATGCTCCAAGACCGCTGTCATCACAATGCCCCATGACGACTGCCATCACAAATCTCCAAGGCCTCTCTTACCAAAAAGCTCCATGATCCCTGTCAACACAGTGTTCCATGACACTTTTCATCACAATGCTCCATGACATCTGTCATCACAAAGTTCTCTGCCCATATCATCACAATGCTCCTTGCCACCTTTAATCACAATGCTCCATGCCCTTTCATCACAATGCTCCAGAATTCTTGTCATCGCAATGTTCCTTGAGAGTGTCATCACAAAGCTCCATGACCCCTGTCATCACAATGATCCATGACTCCTTTCCTCACAGTGCTCCAGTACCGTTTTCATCACAATGCTCCATGCCATTGTCAGCACAATGCCCCTTGGACCCTGTCATCAAAATGCTCCATCCACTTTTCATCACAATGCTCCAGATATCCTATCATTACAATGCTCCATGCCCATGTCAACACAATGCTCCATGACCCCTGTCATCATGACCACTGTCATGATGACAGGGGCCAATGACCCCTGTCATTCACAATGCTCCATGGACCCTGTATTCAAACTGCTCCATGTTCCCTTTCAACACAATGCTCCATGACCCCTGTCATCACCACGTTCCCTGAAAGTTGTCATCAAAATTCTCCATGACCCCGGTCACCACAAGGTTCCGTGCCCTTGTCATCACAATGCTCCATGACCCTAGTAATCACAATTGTACATGGCCTTGTCATCACAATGCTCCATGGCCTCTGTCATCACCATGCTCCATGGTCTTTCTCATCACAATGCTCCATGACCCCTCTCATCACATTGCTTGATGACCGATGTTATCACAATGCTCAATGACCCCTGTCATAAAAATGCTCCATGCCATTGTCATCACAATGCTCCATTGCCTTTGTCATCACAATGTTCCATGGCCCCTGTCATCACAATGCTCCAGAGCTCTTGTCATCATAAGGCTCCATGCCAATGTCATCAAAATGCCCCATGACACTTGTCATCACAATGCTCCATGTCATCAAAATGATCCATGACTCTTGTCATCACAATGCTGCATGATACCTTTCATCCCAATTCTCTGTGACCGCTGTCATCACAATGCTCCAGGACAATATTCATCACAATGCTCCATGCCCCCTGTCATCACAGTGCCCCATAAGCCCTGTAATCACAATGCTCCATGATCCTGTCTTCACAATGCTACATGACACCTGTCATCACATTGTTCCACGGCCTATGTATTCACAATCCTCCATGGACCCTGAAATCACACTGCTTCATGTTCCCTTTCAAAACAATGCTCCATGACCTCTGTCATCAACAGGTTCCATGAAAGTTGTCATCAAAATGCTCCATGACTCAGGTCACCACAAGCTTCCCTGCCCTTGTCATCACAATGTTCCATGACCCTTGTAATCACAATGGAACGTGGCCTTCTCATCACAATGTTCTATGGCCTCTGTCATCACCATGCTCCATGGTCTTTCTCATCACAATGCTCTATGACCCCTGTCATCACAATGCTTGATGACCATTGTCATCACAATTCCCCAAGGCCTCTGTCATCACAATGCCTCATGGTCTTTGTAGTCACAATGCTCAATGACCCCTATCATCACAATGCTCCATGCCGTTGTCATCACAATGCTCCATGGCCCCTGTCATCACAATGCTCCATGCCCTTGTCATCACAATGCTCCAGAACACTTGTCATCTTAATACTCCATTCCCGTGTCATCCCATTGCTCAATGACACTTGCCATCAAAATGTTCCTTGGCCTTTGTTATCACAGTACTCCATGATATTTTTAATCAAAATTCTACCTGACCACTGTCATCACAATGCAAGATGACCGATGTCATCTCAATGCCCCATGACACGTGTCATCAGAATTCGCCATGGCCCTTGTCATCTCAATGCTGTATGAGTCGTGACATCATTAGGTTCCAGGACACTTGTCATCACAGTGATCCATGACCACTTTCATCACTATGCTCCATGAACTCTGTTATCTAATTGCTCCATGGCCTTTGTATTCACAATGCTCCATTGTCCCGATAATCGCGTTGCTCCATGATCTCTTTCATCACAATGCTCCATGACTTCTGTCATTACCATACCTCATGATGCCTGTCATCTCAATGCTCCATGGCCCCTTTCATCACAATGCTTCATGAACCCAGTCATCACAATGTTCCCTGCCCTTTTCATCACAATGCTCCATGGGCCCTGTAATCACAATGCTCCATGCCCTTGTCATCAATATGCTCCAGAACTCTTGTCATCATAATGCTCCATGCCAATGTCATGAAAATGCCCCATGACACTTTTCATCACAATGCTCCATGGCCTTTGTCATCACAATATTCCATGGCCCCTGACATCACAGTGCTCCCTGATACCTTTCATCACAATTCTAGATGACCACTGTCATCACAATGCTCCATGACAGATGTCGTCCCAATTCGCCATGTTCATTGTCATCACAATGCTCCATGAACCGTGTCATCACAAGGTTCCAGGACACTTGTCATCCCAATGATCCATGATCACTTTCATCACAATGCTCCATGAACCCTGTCATCTCAATGCTCCATAGCCTTTGTATTCACAATGCTCCATGGCCCCTGTAATCACAGAGCTGAATGACACATTTCTTCACAATGCTCCAAGACCGCTGTCATCACAATGACCCATGACGACTGCCATCACAAATCTCCAAGGCCTCTCTTACCAAAAAGCTCCATGACCCCTGTCATCACAAAGTTCTCTGCCCATATCATCACAATGCTCCTTGCCACCTTTAATCACAATGCTCCATGCCCTTTCATCACAATGCTCCAGAATTCTTGTCATCGCAATGTTCCTTGAGAGTGTCATCACAAAGCTCCATGACCCCTTTCATCACAATGATCCATGACCCCTTTCCTCACAGTGCTCCATCCCCTTTTCATCACAATGCTCCAGATATCCTATCATTACCATGCTCCATGCTCATGTCAACACAATGCTCCATTACCCCTGTCATCATGACCATTGTCATGATGACAGGGGCCAATGACCCCTGTCATTCACAATGCTCCATGGACCCTGTATTCAAACTGCTCCATGTTCCCTTTCAACACAATGCTCCATGACCCCTGTCATAACCTCGTTCCATGAAAGTTGTCATCAGAATTCTCCATGACCCCGGTCACCACAAGGATCCCTGCCCTTGTCATCACAATGCTCCATGACCCTAGTAATCACAATTGTACATGGCCTTGTCATCACAATGCTCCATGGCCTCTGTCATCACAATGCTCCATGGCCCTTGTCATCACAATGCTCCAGAATTCTTGTCATCACAATGTTCCAGTACCGCGTCATCACAATGCTACATGACCCTGGTCTTCACAGTTCTCCATGACCTTTGTCATCACAATGCTCTATGTCGCTTTTCATCACAATTCTCAATGACCACTTTAATCACTATGCTCGCTGACCATTTTCATGACATTTCTCTATTGTCATTACAATTCCCCACGGCCCCTTTCTTCACAATGCTCCATGATGCTTGTCATAAAAATGCTCCATGGCTTTTGTTATCACAATGCTCCAGGACCAGTTTCATCACAATACTCCATGCCCCTTGTCATCACAGTGCACAATGAAACCTTTCATTACAATGTTCCATGACACTTGTCATCACAATGCTCCATGGCCTTTATCGTCACAATGCTGCCAGGCACTTTTCATCACGACGTTCCATGAAAACTTTCATCACATGGCTCCATGACCATTGTCATCACAATAGTCCATACCCTTGTCAACACAATGCTGCATAATCCCTGTCATCACAATTCTCCATGACTGCTGTCATCACAATAATCCAGGACAAGTTTCATAACAATGCTTCATGCCCCCAGTCATCACAGTGCTCCATTATACCTTTCATCACAATTCCTAAATGATCAAGGTCATCACATTGCCCCATGACACCTGTCATCACAATTCGCTATGACCCTTGTCATCACAATACTCGATGAACCGTGTCATCACAGTGTTCCAGGACACATTTCATCACAATGATCCATGACTACTTTCATCACAATGCTCCAATACACCTGTGATCAAAATGCTCCATGACCCCTGTTATCATATTGCTCAATTATCTCTTTCATCACAATGCTCCATGACCACTGTCATCACAATGCTGCATGACTCCTGTCATCACATTTTTCCATGGCCTATGTATTCACAATGCACCATGGACCCTATAATCACACTGCTGCATTTTCCCTTTCAACACAATGGTCCATGACTCCTCTCATCACAACGTTCCATGAAAAATGTCATCAAAATGCTCCATGACCCCAGTCACAACAAGGTTCCCTGCCCTTGTCATCACAATGCTCCATGACGCTTGTAATCACAATGGTACATGGCCTTGTCATTACAAAGCTCCATGGCCTCTGTCATCACCATGCTCCATGGTCTTTCTCATCACAATGCTCTATGACCCCTGTCATCACAATGCTTGATGACCATTGTCATCACAATGCTCCAAGGCCCGTGTCATCACAATGCCTCATGGTCTTTGTAATCATAATGCTCAATGACCCCTCTCATCACAATGCTCCATGCCGTTGTCATCACAATGCTCCATGGCCCCTCTAATCACAATGCTCCATGCCCTCGTCATCACAATGCTCCAGAACTCTTGGCATCATAATGCTCCATTCCCGTGTCATCCCATTGCTCAATGACACTTGTCATCAAAATGTTCCTTGGCCTTTGTCATCACAGTGCTCCATGATACCTTTAATCAAAATTCTTCATGACCACTGTCATCACAATGCAAGATGACCAATCTCATCACAATGCCCCATGACACGTGTCATCACAATTCGCCTTGGCCCTTCTCATCTCAATGCTGTATGAACCGTGTCATCACTAGGTTCCAGGACCCTTGTCATCACAATGCTCCATGAACTCTCTTATCTCAATGTTCCATGGCCTTTGTAGTCACAATGCTCCATTGTCCGGATAATCGCGTTGCTCCATGATCTGTGTCAGCACAGTATTTCATGACACTTGTCTTCACAATGTTCCATGATCCCTGTAATCAAAATGATCCCTGCCAATGTCATCACAATGTTTCATGTCTCCTGTAATCACAATGCTCCATGCCCAGGTCATCACAATGCTCCAGGTATGTTGTCATCACCATGCTTCATGCCCCGTGTCATCACAATGCTCCATGAATCTTGTCTTCACAATGCTCTATGGCCTTTGTCATCACAATGCTCCGTGACCCCTGTCAACACAATGCCTGATGACCCCTGTCATCAAAATGCTAAATGGCACTTGTCATCACAATGCTCTATGTCACCTGTCATCACTCTTCTCCATGTCACTTGTTATCACAATGCTCCATGGCCCCTGTAATCCCAGTACTCCATGACCCCTTTCATTACAATGCCCAATGCTACCTCTCATCACAATTCTCCATGGCATTCGTCATCACGATGCACCATGACACCTGTCATCACAATGCTCCATGACACTTGTCATCACAGCGCCCGATGGCCCTTGTCATCACAATGTTCCTTGGTGCTTTTCATCGCAATGCTCCATGACAACTTTCATCAAAATACTCCAAGATTTGTTTCATCACAATGCTCCATGGCCCTTGTCATTACAAATCCACATGATCCCTTTCATGACAATTCTCCATGGCAACTTACATAAAAATGCTCCATGCCCCTGTCATCACAATGCCCAATGATACCTGTTTTTACAATGATCCATGTCACTTGTCATCACAAGGCTCCATGTCCCTTGTATTCACAATGCCCCATGACCCCTGTCATCACAAACCTCCATGCCCTTGTCATCACAAGGCTCCAGAACCCTTGTCATTATAATGCTCCATGTCCGTTTCATCACCATGCTCCATGACACTTGTCATCACAATGCTCCATGGCCCCTCTCATTACTGTGCTCCATAATAACTTTAATCACATTTCTAGATGACCACTGCCATCACAATGCCCCATGACATTGTCATCACAATTCGCCATGACCATTGTCATCACAATGCTCCATGAACCATGTCATCAGAGGGTCCCAGGACACTTGTCATCACAATGATCCATTACCATTTTCATCACAATGCTCCATGACCACTGTCATCTCAATGCTCCAAGGCCTTTGTATTCAAAATGCTCCATGGCCCCTGTAATCACAGTGCTCCATAACACCTTTCATCATAATGCTCCATGACCACTGCCATCTCAATGCCTCATGACGCCTGTCATCACAATTCTCCAAGGCCCCTTTCATCACAATGCTCCATGACACTTGTCATCACATTGCTCCATAACACCTGTCATCACACTGTTCCCGGCCCATATCATCACAATGCGCCATGTCCCCTATAATCACAATACTCCATGCCTTTTTCCTCACAATGCTCCAGGATTCTTGTCAACACAATGTTCCATGACCGTGGCATCACAATGCTCCATGGCCCTTGTCATCACAATGCTCCAGAATTCTTGTCATCACAATGTTCCATGACCGTGTCATCACAATGCTACATGACCCTGGTCTTCACAGTTCTCCATGACCTTTGTCATCACAATGCTCTATGTCGCTTTTCATGACAATTCTCAATGACCACTTTAATCACTATGCTCGCTGACCATTTTCATGACATTTCTCTATTGTCATTACAATTCCCCACGGCCCCTTTCTTCACAATGCTCCATGATGCCTGTCATAAAAATGCTCCATGGCTTTTGTTATCACAATGCTCCAGGACCAGTTTCATCACAGTACTCCATCCCCCTTGTCATCACAGTGCACAATGAAACCTTTCATTACAATGTTCCATGACACTTGTCATCACAATGCTCCATGGCCTTTATCGTCACAATGCTGCCAGGCACTTTTCATCACGACGTTCCATGAAAACTTTCATCACATGGCTCCATGACCATTGTCATCACAATAGTCCATACCCTTGTCAACACAATGTTGCATAATCCCTGTCATCACAATTCTCCATGACTGCTGTCATCACAATAATCCAGGACAAGTTTCATAACAATGCCTCATGGCCCCAGTCATCACAGTGCTCCATGATACCTTTCATCACAATTCCTAGATGATCAATGTCATCACAATGCCCCATGACACCTGTCATCACAATTCGCTATGACCCTTGTCATCACAATACTCGATGAACCGTGTCAGCACAGTGTTCCAGGACACATGTCATCACAATGATCCATGACTACTTTCATCACAATGCTCCAATACACCTGTCATCACAATGCTCCATGGCCCCTGTTATCATATTGCTCCATGATCTCTTTCATCACAATGCTCCATGACCACTGTCATCACCATGCCTCATGACGCCTGTCATCTCAATGCTCCATGGCCCCTTTCATCACAATGCTCCATGAACACAGTCATCACAATGTACCCTGCCCTTTTCATCACAATGCTCCATGGGCCCTGTCATCACAATGCTCCATGCCCTTGTCATCAAAATGCTCCAGAACTCTTGTCATCATAATGCTCCATGCCAATGTCATCAAAATGCCCCATGACACTTGTCATCACAATGCTCCATGGCCTTTGTCATCACAGTGTTCCATGGCCACTGTCATCACAATGCTCCATGCCCTTGTCATCAAAATTCTCCAGAACTCTTGTCATCATAATGCTCCATGCCAATGTCATCAAAATGCCACTTGACACTTGTCATCACAATGCTCCATGGCCTTTGTCATCACAATGTTCCATGGTCCCTTTAATCACAGTGCTCCCTGATACCTTTCATCACAATTCTAGATGACCACTGTCATCACAATGCCCCATGACTGATGTCATCACAATTCGCATGGTCCTTGTCATCACAATGCTCCATGAACCGTGTCATCACAAGGTTCCAGGACACTTGTCATCACAATGATCCATGATCACTTTCATCACAATGCTCCATGAAACCTGTCATCTCAATGCTCCATAGCCTTTGTATTCACAATGCTCCATGGCCCCTGTAATCACAGTGCTCTATGACCCATTTCATCACAATGCTCCAAGACCGCTGTCATCACAATGCCCCATGACGCCTGCCATCACAAATCTCCAAGGCCTCTCTTACCAGAAAGCTCCATGATCCCTGTCAGCACAATGTTCCATGACACTTTTCATCACAATGCTCCATGACCCCTGTCATCACAAAGTTCTCTGCCCATATCATCACAATGCTCCTTGTCACCTTTAATCACAATGCTCCATGCCCTTTCATCACAATGCTCCAGAATTCTTGTTATCGCAATGATCCTTGACCGTGTCATTACAATGCTCCATGACCCTTGTCATCACAAAGCTCCATGACCCCTGTCATCACAATGATCCATGACTCCTTTCCTCACAGTGCTGCAGTACCCTTTTCACCATAATGCTCCGTGCAATTGTCAGCACAATGCTCCTTGGACCCTGTCATCAAAATGCCCCATCCCCTTTTCATCACAATGCTCCAGATGTCCTATCATTACAATGCTCCATGCCCGTGTCAACACAATGCTCCATGACCCCTGTCATCAAAATGCTTTATGAACCTTGTTATCAGAATGTTCCATGACCCCTGTCATCAAAATGATCCATGACCGTTGTCATCACAATGCTGCATGATACCTTTCATCCCAATTCTCTGTGACCGCTGTCATCACAATGCTCCTGGACAATTTTCATCACAATGCTCCATGGCCCCTGTCATCACAGTGCCCCATAACAGCTGTAATCACAATGCTCCATGACCCTGTCATCACAATGCTGCATGACTCCTGTCATCACATTTTTCCATGGCCTATGTATTCACAATGCACCATGGACCCTATAATCACACTGCTGCATGTTCCCTTTCAACACAATGGTCCATGACCCCTCTCATCACAAAGTTCCATGAAAATTGTCATCAAAATGCTCCATGACCCCGGTCACCACAAGGTTCCCTGCCCTTGTCATCACAATGCTCCTTGACGCTTGTAATCACAATGCTCCATGACCCTTGTAATCACAATGGTACATGGCCTTGTCATTACAATGCTCCATGGCCTCTGTCATCACCATGCTCCATGGTCTTTCTCATCACAATGCTCTATGACCCCTGTCATCACAATGCTTGATGACCATTGTCATCACAATGCTCCAAGGCCCGTGTCATCACAATGCCTCATGGTCTTTGTAATCATAATGCTCAATGACCCCTCTCATCACAATGCTCCATGCCGTTGTCATCACAATGCTCCATGGCCCCTCTAATCACAATGCTCCATGCCCTCGTCATCACAATGCTCCAGAACTCTTGGCATCATAATGCTCCATTCCCGTGTCATCCCATTGCTCAATGACACTTGTCATCAAAATGTTCCTTGGCCTTTGTCATCACAGTGCTCCATGATACCTTTAATCAAAATTCTTCATGACCACTGTCATCACAATGCAAGATGACCAATCTCATCACAATGCCCCATGACACGTGTCATCACAATTCGCCTTGGCCCTTCTCATCTCAATGCTGTATGAACCGTGTCATCACTAGGTTCCAGGACCCTTGTCATCACAATGCTCCATGAACTCTCTTATCTCAATGTTCCATGGCCTTTGTAGTCACAATGCTCCATTGTCCGGATAATCGCGTTGCTCCATGATCTGTGTCAGCACAGTATTTCATGACACTTGTCTTCACAATGTTCCATGATCCCTGTAATCAAAATGATCCCTGCCAATGTCATCACAATGTTCCATGTCTCCTGTAATCACAATGCTCCATGCCCAGGTCATCACAATGCTCCAGGTATGTTGTCATCACCATGCTTCATGCCCCGTGTCATCACAATGCTCCATGAATCTTGTCTTCACAATGCTCTATGGCCTTTGTCATCACAATGCTCCGTGACCCCTGTCAACACAATGCCTGATGACCCCTGTCATCAAAATGCTAAATGGCACTTGTCATCACAATGCTCTATGTCACCTGTCATCACTCTTCTCCATGTCACTTGTTATCACAATGCTCCATGGCCCCTGTAATCCCAGTACTCCATGACCCCTTTCATTACAATGCCCAATGCTACCTCTCATCACAATTCTCCATGGCATTCGTCATCACGATGCACCATGACACCTGTCATCACAATGCTCCATGACACTTGTCATCACAGCGCCCGATGGCCCTTGTCATCACAATGTTCCTTGGTGCTTTTCATCGCAATGCTCCATGACAACTTTCATCAAAATACTCCAAGATTTGTTTCATCACAATGCTCCATGGCCCTTGTCATTACAAATCCACATGATCCCTTTCATGACAATTCTCCATGGCAACTTACATAAAAATGCTCCATGCCCCTGTCATCACAATGCCCAATGATACCTGTTTTTACAATGATCCATGTCACTTGTCATCACAAGGCTCCATGTCCCTTGTATTCACAATGCCCCATGACCCCTGTCATCACAAACCTCCATGCCCTTGTCATCACAAGGCTCCAGAACCCTTGTCATTATAATGCTCCATGTCCGTTTCATCACCATGCTCCATGACACTTGTCATCACAATGCTCCATGGCCCCTCTCATTACTGTGCTCCATAATAACTTTAATCACATTTCTAGATGACCACTGCCATCACAATGCCCCATGACATTGTCATCACAATTCGCCATGACCATTGTCATCACAATGCTCCATGAACCATGTCATCAGAGGGTCCCAGGACACTTGTCATCACAATGATCCATTACCATTTTCATCACAATGCTCCATGACCACTGTCATCTCAATGCTCCAAGGCCTTTGTATTCAAAATGCTCCATGGCCCCTGTAATCACAGTGCTCCATAACACCTTTCATCATAATGCTCCATGACCACTGCCATCTCAATGCCTCATGACGCCTGTCATCACAATTCTCCAAGGCCCCTTTCATCACAATGCTCCATGACACTTGTCATCACATTGCTCCATAACACCTGTCATCACACTGTTCCCGGCCCATATCATCACAATGCGCCATGTCCCCTATAATCACAATGCTCCAAGCCTTTTTCCTCACAATGCTCCAGGATTCTTGTCAACACAATGTTCCATGACCGTGGCATCACAATGCTCCATGGCCCTTGTCATCACAATGCTCCAGAATTCTTGTCATCACAATGTTCCATGACCGTGTCATCACAATGCTACATGACCCTGGTCTTCACAGTTCTCCATGACCTTTGTCATCACAATGCTCTATGTCGCTTTTCATGACAATTCTCAATGACCACTTTAATCACTATGCTCGCTGACCATTTTCATGACATTTCTCTATTGTCATTACAATTCCCCACGGCCCCTTTCTTCACAATGCTCCATGATGCCTGTCATAAAAATGCTCCATGGCTTTTGTTATCACAATGCTCCAGGACCAGTTTCATCACAGTACTCCATCCCCCTTGTCATCACAGTGCACAATGAAACCTTTCATTACAATGTTCCATGACACTTGTCATCACAATGCTCCATGGCCTTTATCGTCACAATGCTGCCAGGCACTTTTCATCACGACGTTCCATGAAAACTTTCATCACATGGCTCCATGACCATTGTCATCACAATAGTCCATACCCTTGTCAACACAATGTTGCATAATCCCTGTCATCACAATTCTCCATGACTGCTGTCATCACAATAATCCAGGACAAGTTTCATAACAATGCCTCATGGCCCCAGTCATCACAGTGCTCCATGATACCTTTCATCACAATTCCTAGATGATCAATGTCATCACAATGCCCCATGACACCTGTCATCACAATTCGCTATGACCCTTGTCATCACAATACTCGATGAACCGTGTCAGCACAGTGTTCCAGGACACATGTCATCACAATGATCCATGACTACTTTCATCACAATGCTCCAATACACCTGTCATCACAATGCTCCATGGCCCCTGTTATCATATTGCTCCATGATCTCTTTCATCACAATGCTCCATGACCACTGTCATCACCATGCCTCATGACGCCTGTCATCTCAATGCTCCATGGCCCCTTTCATCACAATGCTCCATGAACACAGTCATCACAATGTACCCTGCCCTTTTCATCACAATGCTCCATGGGCCCTGTCATCACAATGCTCCATGCCCTTGTCATCAAAATGCTCCAGAACTCTTGTCATCATAATGCTCCATGCCAATGTCATCAAAATGCCCCATGACACTTGTCATCACAATGCTCCATGGCCTTTGTCATCACAGTGTTCCATGGCCACTGTCATCACAATGCTCCATGCCCTTGTCATCAAAATTCTCCAGAACTCTTGTCATCATAATGCTCCATGCCAATGTCATCAAAATGCCACTTGACACTTGTCATCACAATGCTCCATGGCCTTTGTCATCACAATGTTCCATGGTCCCTTTAATCACAGTGCTCCCTGATACCTTTCATCACAATTCTAGATGACCACTGTCATCACAATGCCCCATGACTGATGTCATCACAATTCGCATGGTCCTTGTCATCACAATGCTCCATGAACCGTGTCATCACAAGGTTCCAGGACACTTGTCATCACAATGATCCATGATCACTTTCATCACAATGCTCCATGAAACCTGTCATCTCAATGCTCCATAGCCTTTGTATTCACAATGCTCCATGGCCCCTGTAATCACAGTGCTCTATGACCCATTTCATCACAATGCTCCAAGACCGCTGTCATCACAATGCCCCATGACGCCTGCCATCACAAATCTCCAAGGCCTCTCTTACCAGAAAGCTCCATGATCCCTGTCAGCACAATGTTCCATGACACTTTTCATCACAATGCTCCATGACCCCTGTCATCACAAAGTTCTCTGCCCATATCATCACAATGCTCCTTGTCACCTTTAATCACAATGCTCCATGCCCTTTCATCACAATGCTCCAGAATTCTTGTTATCGCAATGATCCTTGACCGTGTCATTACAATGCTCCATGACCCTTGTCATCACAAAGCTCCATGACCCCTGTCATCACAATGATCCATGACTCCTTTCCTCACAGTGCTGCAGTACCCTTTTCACCATAATGCTCCGTGCAATTGTCAGCACAATGCTCCTTGGACCCTGTCATCAAAATGCCCCATCCCCTTTTCATCACAATGCTCCAGATGTCCTATCATTACAATGCTCCATGCCCGTGTCAACACAATGCTCCATGACCCCTGTCATCAAAATGCTTTATGAACCTTGTTATCAGAATGTTCCATGACCCCTGTCATCAAAATGATCCATGACCGTTGTCATCACAATGCTGCATGATACCTTTCATCCCAATTCTCTGTGACCGCTGTCATCACAATGCTCCTGGACAATTTTCATCACAATGCTCCATGGCCCCTGTCATCACAGTGCCCCATAACCGCTGTAATCACAATGCTCCATGACCCTGTCATCACAATGCTGCATGACTCCTGTCATCACATTTTTCCATGGCCTATGTATTCACAATGCACCATGGACCCTATAATCACACTGCTGCATGTTCCCTTTCAACACAATGGTCCATGACCCCTCTCATCACAAAGTTCCATGAAAATTGTCATCAAAATGCTCCATGACCCCGGTCACCACAAGGTTCCCTGCCCTTGTCATCACAATGCTCCTTGACGCTTGTAATCACAATGCTCCATGACCCTTGTAATCACAATGGTACATGGCCTTGTCATTACAATGCTCCATGGCCTCTGTCATCACCATGCTCCATGGTCTTTCTCATCACAATGCTCTATGACCCCTGTCATCACAATGCTTGATGACCATTGTCATCACAATGCTCCAAGGCCCGTGTCATCACAATGCCTCATGGTCTTTGTAATCATAATGCTCAATGACCCCTCTCATCACAATGCTCCATGCCGTTGTCATCACAATGCTCCATGGCCCCTCTAATCACAATGCTCCATGCCCTCGTCATCACAATGCTCCAGAACTCTTGGCATCATAATGCTCCATTCCCGTGTCATCCCATTGCTCAATGACACTTGTCATCAAAATGTTCCTTGGCCTTTGTCATCACAGTGCTCCATGATACCTTTAATCAAAATTCTTCATGACCACTGTCATCACAATGCAAGATGACCAATCTCATCACAATGCCCCATGACACGTGTCATCACAATTCGCCTTGGCCCTTCTCATCTCAATGCTGTATGAACCGTGTCATCACTAGGTTCCAGGACCCTTGTCATCACAATGCTCCATGAACTCTCTTATCTCAATGTTCCATGGCCTTTGTAGTCACAATGCTCCATTGTCCGGATAATCGCGTTGCTCCATGATCTGTGTCAGCACAGTATTTCATGACACTTGTCTTCACAATGTTCCATGATCCCTGTAATCAAAATGATCCCTGCCAATGTCATCACAATGTTCCATGTCTCCTGTAATCACAATGCTCCATGCCCAGGTCATCACAATGCTCCAGGTATGTTGTCATCACCATGCTTCATGCCCCGTGTCATCACAATGCTCCATGAATCTTGTCTTCACAATGCTCTATGGCCTTTGTCATCACAATGCTCCGTGACCCCTGTCAACACAATGCCTGATGACCCCTGTCATCAAAATGCTAAATGGCACTTGTCATCACAATGCTCTATGTCACCTGTCATCACTCTTCTCCATGTCACTTGTTATCACAATGCTCCATGGCCCCTGTAATCCCAGTACTCCATGACCCCTTTCATTACAATGCCCAATGCTACCTCTCATCACAATTCTCCATGGCATTCGTCATCACGATGCACCATGACACCTGTCATCACAATGCTCCATGACACTTGTCATCACAGCGCCCGATGGCCCTTGTCATCACAATGTTCCTTGGTGCTTTTCATCGCAATGCTCCATGACAACTTTCATCAAAATACTCCAAGATTTGTTTCATCACAATGCTCCATGGCCCTTGTCATTACAAATCCACATGATCCCTTTCATGACAATTCTCCATGGCAACTTACATAAAAATGCTCCATGCCCCTGTCATCACAATGCCCAATGATACCTGTTTTTACAATGATCCATGTCACTTGTCATCACAAGGCTCCATGTCCCTTGTATTCACAATGCCCCATGACCCCTGTCATCACAAACCTCCATGCCCTTGTCATCACAAGGCTCCAGAACCCTTGTCATTATAATGCTCCATGTCCGTTTCATCACCATGCTCCATGACACTTGTCATCACAATGCTCCATTGCCCCTCTCATTACTGTGCTCCATAATAACTTTAATCACATTTCTAGATG
Source organism: Balaenoptera physalus (assembly GCF_965194825.1). Classification (NCBI taxonomy): domain Eukaryota; kingdom Metazoa; phylum Chordata; class Mammalia; order Artiodactyla; family Balaenopteridae; genus Balaenoptera; species Balaenoptera physalus. The sequence continues at coordinate 1,075,790 of NW_028126387.1, forward strand.
ACCACTGCCATCACAATGCCCCATGACATTGTCATCACAATTCGCCATGACCATTGTCATCACAATGCTCCATGAACCATGTCATCAGAGGGTCCCAGGACACTTGTCATCACAATGATCCATTACCATTTTCATCACAATGCTCCATGACCACTGTCATCTCAATGCTCCAAGGCCTTTGTATTCAAAATGCTCCATGGCCCCTGTAATCACAGTGCTCCATAACACCTTTCATCATAATGCTCCATGACCACTGCCATCTCAATGCCTCATGACGCCTGTCATCACAATTCTCCAAGGCCCCTTTCATCACAATGCTCCATGACACTTGTCATCACATTGCTCCATAACACCTGTCATCACACTGTTCCCGGCCCATATCATCACAATGCGCCATGTCCCCTATAATCACAATGCTCCAAGCCTTTTTCCTCACAATGCTCCAGGATTCTTGTCAACACAATGTTCCATGACCGTGGCATCACAATGCTCCATGGCCCTTGTCATCACAATGCTCCAGAATTCTTGTCATCACAATGTTCCATGACCGTGTCAGCACAATGCTACATGACCCTGGTCTTCACAGTTCTCCATGACCTTTGTCATCACAATGCTCTATGTCGCTTTTCATGACAATTCTCAATGACCACTTTAATCACTATGCTCGCTGACCATTTTCATGACATTTCTCTATTGTCATTACAATTCCCCACGGCCCCTTTCTTCACAATGCTCCATGATGCCTGTCATAAAAATGCTCCATGGCTTTTGTTATCACAATGCTCCAGGACCAGTTTCATCACAGTACTCCATCCCCCTTGTCATCACAGTGCACAATGAAACCTTTCATTACAATGTTCCATGACACTTGTCATCACAATGCTCCATGGCCTTTATCGTCACAATGCTGCCAGGCACTTTTCATCACGACGTTCCATGAAAACTTTCATCACATGGCTCCATGACCATTGTCATCACAATAGTCCATACCCTTGTCAACACAATGTTGCATAATCCCTGTCATCACAATTCTCCATGACTGCTGTCATCACAATAATCCAGGACAAGTTTCATAACAATGCCTCATGGCCCCAGTCATCACAGTGCTCCATGATACCTTTCATCACAATTCCTAGATGATCAATGTCATCACAATGCCCCATGACACCTGTCATCACAATTCGCTATGACCCTTGTCATCACAATACTCG